>NW_017728934.1:8489837-8494591 GCF_001723895.1 Crocodylus porosus | reverse complement strand
GGGGGTTGTGCTCTATGTCAAAGAGCACCTCACATCATCAAGGATTAGCTTTGGGTTAGAGGAGGGTCCAGCAGAGACACTATGGGTAAAACTACAAGGGGGGTGTGGTGAAAGGGACTTTACAGTGGGTGTCTACTACAGACCACCCAACCAGGGGGAAGAGCTGGACCAGGACTTCTCCAGTCAGCTTATGAAGGCAGTTAGGTTAAGGAATGTTATTGTCATGGGTGACCTAAACTACCCAGACATTTGCTGGGAGGAGCAGACAGCCAGGTCTGACCACTCGCATAGGTTCCTGGCTGTATTACAGGACCTTCACCTTATCCAGGTAGTGCACAGCCCCACTAGGGGTAATGCCTTGCTGGACCTGGTCCTGTCCACAGGGGATGACCTGGTGAGGGGACTGCAGGTCCTTGACCACCTGGGCAATAGCAATCATCACCTGCTGGATTTCACTATCCAATGCAGGGCGTCAAGGGTTCACACCAAGGCTGAAGCCCTTGACTTCAGAAGGCCCAACTTCAATGAGCTTAGGAGACTAGTGGGGGAGGCACTGAGGGCCCAGAAGGTAGAGAAGATGGGAGTCCATGAGGGACCATCATACCTTAAGGAGGCGATCCTCCAGGCTCAAAGGATAACAGTCCCTGAGAAAAGCAAGGTGGGTAAGAGTGCTCAGAAACCCCTTTGGCTCAGCAAGGGCATTCAGCAATACCTGAGGACTAAAAGGTGGGGTGTACAACCAGTGGAAGGGAGGAGCTATCACCAAGGAGGAGTACTCCTCCTCGGCCTGTGAGGGTAGGAGGGCTATTAGGAAGGCCAAGGCAGAGGTGGAACTCAGGCTAGCATCCAGGATTAAGGACAACAAAAAGTCCTTTTTCAAGTACACTGGAAGCAAGAAGAGGGCACCAGGCAATCTAGGGCCCCTGCAAGACACAGAAGTAATCTTGTGGCTATGCCAGACAAGAAAGCTGATATTTTTAACAGTTTCCTTGCCTTGGACATCCCACCTACCAGAGGTAGGGACAATCTTGGGGACAGCTCTGTCAGAACTTTAATCAGTGCAGATGTAGTTAGGGATCTTTTGGAAGGGCTAGACATTTTTAAATCTGAAGGTCCAGATGCTCTCCACACAAGGGTGTTGAGGAAGCTGGCAGGAGTCATCGCGGAGCCCTTGGCCCAGCTATATGAGCATTCATGGTCATCTGACCAGGTGCCAGGGGATTAGAAACTGGCTAATGTGGTCCCAATTTTCAAGAAAGGGAGGAGGGAGGACTCAGGTAATTATAGGCCTGTAAGCCTCACCTTGGTGCTCGGGAAGATCTTGGAGAGAATCATCAAGGAGCACATCTGTGGGGGGCCAGCAGGGGAGATCATGCTCAGGGGCAATCAGCATGGGTTCATCAAAGGCAGGTCCTGCCTGACCAACCTGGTTGCCTTTTATGACCAAGTAACTAAATCCTTGGATGACAGTGTTGCCGTAGACGTAGCCTTTCTAGACTTTAAGAAGGCCTTTGACACTGTCTCTCACCCCATCCTCATCAATAAATTAAGCAACTGTGGCATTGATGCCAGCACAGTTGGATGGGTAAAAAGTTGGCTGATCGGGTGCACCCAAGGAGTAGTGGTGGACAGGTTGTACTCAACCTGGCAAGATGTAAGCAGTGGGGTTCCCCAAGTCTCGGTCCTTGGGCCCGCACTGTTTAACAACTTCATCAGCGACTTGGACGAGGGGGTGGAACGCATGCTGTCCAAGTTTGCTGCTGACACTAAGATGTGGGGCAAGGTGGACACACTTGAAGGGAGAGAGAGGCTTCAAATAGATTTAGACAGACTACAAAAGTGGGCAGATGAGAATAGGATGGGGTTCAACATAGACAAATGCAGGGTGCTGCACCTTGGGAGAAGGAATCCACAGGATACATACAGGCTGGGGAGTTCCCCTCTTGAAAGCACAGAGGCAGATGGGGATCTTGGAGTCATTATTGACTCCAAGATGAACATGAGCTGCCAATGTCAGACTGCAGCCAGCAAGGCCAGCCATACCTTGTCATGAATCCAAAGATGCATCTCAAGCTGGTCCAGAGAGGTGATACTCCCCTCGTCCCGGGGAAAAGGCAAGAATGGGATCCCGAAGGGTCAAGGAGAACCCCCGGGAGCCGGCACACCCCAGGGGAAACACAGAGGAGGGGAGAATAAACAAAAACTCCTCACCAGCAGCAGGAACGACAGCGGGACTGGAAGCGGCGGCGGGACCCGCGCGGCTCGTCAGCCGTGTCTTTTTGAAAGCTTGGCCAGCTGATGAGAAGGGGGAGGAGCCTCGACATGGTGAAATAAGAAGAATGGCTGGCGAGGCGAGAGAGGAGAGGAGATAGAGGAGGAGCACAGGGGAAGAGTCCCCAGGACCCCTCTCAGAGGAGGGGATGGTCAAACTTACCTTGCACCGTATAGGAGGCTCCCCTGAAGACCTTCAAGAGAGGGACACCATTACCAGACCCAGGGGAAAAGAGATATCCACGCTGCATATCAAATTAAGGCCCCAGGAGGAGGCTCTGGAGACTCAGCAAACAAGTAAGGTACCCCATTGGTATATACTCAAAGAAAAGAGGGATCCATGGGATGCAAGGCATAAGACCAAGAGAGACCCTTAAAGGCATTGGCTCGGTCCTAAGGATTTTCCCATGAGGGAGAAAAAAAAGGGTCACGGCAGCAGTTGATGTGGCTGGGAATAATCAACGACCCCTCAGAGAAAATTAATGGTCCATGCCGGGAGGGACATCGAGGATCGGTTGTATCTTGTTGGATACTAGAAAAAAAGGGGGAGAAGGGGAAAAGGTGGCACAGAGGGGATGGCTGGTGGTGGGACCCCCTGATAGGGAAGCATGCTGACACTAAGCTGCCCATGAATAACAATCAGAGGAATACTATAGTGATAGATAACTTTTGTTGTCAGATTCAGTTGTTTATTCATTGATGTTGTCGTTTTGAGGAAGAGAACAAGACGTAGGATAACCAAAAGCCACAGGCTTCCAGTGTTGGGAAGGCCCCTGGTAGATAGGAGACTTGGACAAGCATGTAGGCTCCTTACGGGTATTTTGCGGACCGAGGGAGACTGAAGAGAAAATCCTGTATAGGGAAGGTAAGCCGCAAAGAACATCAGCACTCTGTCGTGGCTGGGTTCAGGGCGAGGTACAGGGGAGGTTGGAGCCTCACAGAAGATCACCGCCCTGAGGCCTTGGATAAGCGTGCCCCAGTGGTAAAGCCCCTCCACTGAAATAATCATCAAAGTTTGGCAGGCGGGACTTGGGTGAAGACCACCCGGTGGGAAGACACTGACACCTTAAGACCGTAGGGACGGATCGAAGGACCGCACTACAGATCCATAGCCGAATGGCGCAGGACTGAATGATCGAGGCCCGACAAGTGCACCCCTCTATGCAACTTTGGTCAGGCTACAGTTGGAGTACAGTGTCCAGTACTGGGCACCGCACTTCAAGAGGGATGTGGCCAGCCTGGAGAGGACCACCTACTTGGTGAGAGGGCAGCAGGACAGGCTCTATGAGGAGAGACTGAGGGACCTGAACCTTTTCAGCCTCAGCAAGAGGAAGCTGAGGGGAGACCTGGTGGCTGCCTACAAACTCATCACGGGACATCAACACCAAATAGGTAGAGCCCTCTTCTCCCCAGCGCCACCTGGGGTGATGAGGAACAATGGTAATAAGCTGATGGAGAATAGGTTTAGGTTAGAGATCAGAAGGCAATTTTTTACAGTTAGGGTGGCCAAAATCTGGAACCAACTTCCCAGGGGAGTGGTCCTCGCCCCTACCTTGGGCAAATTCAAGAGGAGGTTGGATGATCACCTGCCTGGGGTCTTGTGAACCCAGCATTCATACCTGCCTGTGGCAGGGGGTCAGGCTAGATGTTCTGTTCAGGTCCCTCTTGACCCTAGCTATTATGAAACTATGATGTTGTGACACTGAACTCATTGGAACAAATCATATTCTGCCTGTTGGGCATCTAAATGGATTTAGAAATCTAAGTGTGACTCTATTACATCTTGCTTAAGTCCAAGAATGCATCTGCTTTTGGAAAACATCTGTAGTGTAACTATAGGGTCGTGACTAGGGCAGCAGCCCCAAGGTCCAATTTGGAAGTGAGGGGAGGAGAGGGGAGGGGCAGAAGAATAACAGCTGCCACTACAGCTACATAGCTGCACCAGCAGCCATGCCCAGCTGTCCTGTTATGCCTCTGTAACATGCCATCACCTGACTCTTAACACTGAATCACATACAACAGTAAGGAGGAGGAGGATCCACCACCATAGTTTCATCGTTTCATAGTTAGTAGGGTCGGAAGGGACCTGAGCAGATCATCAAGTCCAACCCCTGACATGGGCAGGAAAGAGTACTGGGGTCAAACGACCTCAGCAAGGTGTACATCTAGCCTCCTCTTGAAGACCCCCAGGGTAGGAGCGAGCAAAACTTCTCTTGGAAGTTGGTTCCAGATCCTAGCCACCCCGACTGTGAAGTAGCGCCTTCTGATATCCAGCCTAAATCTACCCTCTGCCAGCTTGTGACCGTTATTCCTGGTCACTCCTTGTAGTGCTTGGGGGAACAGGAACTTCCCCAGTGCCTGCTGGTCCCCCCTGACTAGTTTGTAACAGGCCACTAGATCCCCCCCTCAGCCTTCTCTTGTGGAGGCTAAACAGGTTCAGGTCCCGTAGCCTCTCCTCATAGGGCCTGCCCTGCTGCCCCCTG
>NW_017728934.1:8474334-8488860 GCF_001723895.1 Crocodylus porosus | reverse complement strand
CCTGCCCTTTGGGCAGGGGGCTGGACTCGATGATCTCCCGAGGTCCCTTCCAGCCCTAATGTCTATGAAATCTATGAAATCTATGAAATTGCATTTAGGCACCCATGTCTACTTACACGCTTAATAGATAAAATAGAATCTGGTCCATTATCTGTCACAGATTTCTAGAGTTTAAAGCCAAAAGGCGCCCTTATATCACCTATTCTGACCTCCTCATAGATTGTAATTATATGTAAGGGTAAAGTTACACATTACACACCACATCACAAAGAGGTCTGTGGTGTGGCAAACCATACATGCCTGCACAAGGGGACCCACTCCTGGACTCTATCCCTGCTTTGGATGTGGGGACAGGGGGGTGGGAGCAATGTATCTTGAGATGCTGAAGGACTCCAAATTGGTCATTTTATCTCCATGGAGCAGTCTGAAGTAACCTTAACACAAGGTAGGTAGCACAGCCCAGAGTTAAACCTCACATGAAGTGGCATACATTTGAGATGCTTACAAGGCACTTAGCATGAGTTAACAAGTTTTAATGCATCTATGCTTGTGTTTCAAATGCCCTTAGTATAGTCTAAGTGTAATATGTAACTTCACGCTAAATACAGTGTTAAAATTAAGAGACAATTCCTTATAAGGGATAGTGTTGTGAGTGTGGGAATTAGCAGATGAACCCTGGAGAACCAGGAAAGCTGAATGTTTCATTCTGAATTAGTTCTGCATGCCTGCTAAAAAAAGGCTTTGTTTCTTTCTCATGCAGTGGCTCATGAAACTTGGCAAGTCCTTCAAACCAAATCCTCCCCAGTAGCTTGTCCTAGTAGCTAATCATCCTCATTGCTAAAATGCACGCCTAATTTGAATTGATCTGGTTTTAACTCCCAGCAATTGGTTCTTTCTATAGTAGGCTATTTTCTCCCCATGGAGGCATTTATTTATTGTAGTCAAGTCACCTCTTAGCCTTTTTAATTAGCCAAATAGATCAAGCTCATTACATTTCTCACTGCAAGGGATTTTCTCCACTCCGCTCATTTTTGTTCCTACTCTCTGTGCTCTCTGCACTTACTCGACGTCTTTTTTCAAAGGTTCACATGGGAACCTGAGATTTTGAAATCCAAAAGTCCTAATATTTCCCAGGTTAGCTGAAACCATTGTTTTGTGCAGTGGTATTGAAATGCTCCATGTGGCAAGTCTCAAAGAGTTTGCACTGCTGGGATGTCCGGGTGATCATGGCATTGGTGGTTTCAGGCTGTATGTCCTGTTCCACACTGTCTTGACACCATTAGCATGCCCAGGTAAGGTCATCGTAGCAGCCAGACAGTCTGGGACAACACTTTCACAGCTCCAGAAGGATTTCCTATTTCTGCTTTTCAGTTGCTTCTCTGTGATAGACTGGAAAGTCTTTCCTATACCACTACCTCCCTCTTTTTCTCCCCTCTCCCACTAGTCTATCACCCCAGACCTCCTTTGCCCTTAGATGAAGAAGCACTCCTAGATACCTCATTCATGTTACAATGTGGTGAAGGGGGATAGGTTTTTACAGATTAAAGAGAGGCTCACTGGTGGAGGTCCTACTTGCCAATAATGGACATGCTGGTTTGCTCCCCTGAGTCATCTGTTCTGTCCACCTTCCATGGGGTACACATGATGGGAAGGAGGCTGCTGCAGAGCCATTTCCTACTCCTTTGCTTGTTCAGGATTGGCAGGAAAAGCATTCAACCTGCAACTCTTCCCCACAGCTTTTGGCTGTTGTGCATGTGGGGGTGGAGGGATAATTTATTGTCCACAAAGAGGAGAAACAACAGCTTTGCTTATTAGTCTTTCTTGGACTGAAGTACTGCTTTCTGGGAGTGCTCTCTCATCATCCCACATACCCATGAACTCCACTTCAGATCTGAGAAGGACCAAAGATGACTCAGTGGCACCTCAGAGTCTTTCCAGATACCTGCTGTGGCTTGGAAGTTCAAAGAAGGCTCAGACAATGCCTATAACCTCACTGAAGATGAGCTTTACACATGGCTGAATGGTCACTTCCCTTCACCCTTAAATCTTCGCGGCTCAGTTTTAACTTGACTTGTCTTCCAGCTGTTGGTTTTCTGAAACTCATGACATTAAAAAAAGGTGCATTAAGTAGTATGAAAATGCACCAAGATGCCTTCTTTAAGTACTTTAATGGTGAATCTCTCCCAGAGGAATTAAAGCAAATGAGTAGGGCCAGATTCTATTCCACATCTTAGGCATCTAAGAGGACTTAGCTACCTGTTTGCACAGGGGAGTGGACAGCGTTGCCTAGGAGTTAGGCACCAAGTGCCAAAGCACAGGTGTAGTCCAAGCTGGTTACCCAGGGAACTGGGGTCTGGAGGGATCTAGTGTCAGAATAAGATTTGGACACCATAACCAAAGTCAGGACAAGCCAGGTTCAGAAGTCAAAACTGGGAACAAGGCAAGCCAAGTGTTAATGAGGTTCAAAATCCAGAGCTAAAAGTCAAACCAGAATCATGTGGAGGGAACCAGAATCAGGGAATGCCAAGAATCTTACCAGAGTCAAAGCCAGAGTCAGCATCAGGAGTCAAAACCAGAAGATCAACAAGGAAATGCATGAAAGGACAGGAACAAGAACTTTTTTGCCTTCACCCTGACAAGGAGATGGTGGACTCATCTTGGGTCTTAAGGGCTGGAGTGGGTGGTGCCTGCTGCCTGTGCTTCAGGGAATTGGCTGTCCTGATTGCAGATGGCCCAAACTACCTTGCTTAGCAGAGGAGTGCAACTGAGAGATTCATGACTTCAGGGAGTCAATCAGCTGTGATAAACCATTCTACCATTTCTTCCTCTCTCTCCAACAGCACTAGCTTCTATGGCTGCAGCATTTCTTCTGCTATCCAGGGGGAATTTCCCTGTGATAAATTGCATCCCATTCTCTCTTGCACATTGGAATACTCCAACAATCCCTCTCCTGGACTGTTGGAGAAAGTCTTACCGTCTTTGTAAACTTCTATTATATTCCTATGTTGTGACAAATGGACTCTTTTCTTCAGACCTGTCCTCAGAGTTCCCCCTACAAGCTCCTAGAATACTCATGCAACTTATCTCTGAGTCTCACCCAGCTTGCAAAGATCCTCCCTGCAATAAAGTACCTGGTTGGGCATGTTCATAGCAGTACCTTGTACAGTGAGACCAGGCCATCCAAATCCTCAGCCTACCACCCCTTCACTTACTGCCTATATGACCCCAAGCCCTGTGCAGATGCATGAAGTATCTTGACGGTCAGGACCTAATACAAGTTTCCCTCATGTGGTAGTACACTTGCAGGGCCTGCCATTTTAAAGGCTGAGTCAAGCAGCCAGCAGGTGCTTGATTGCAGCAGCCATTTTAAAACACTGGCTGCCTATATAAATACAGCAGTGTGCTGTGGCAGAAATATTGCTTAGCTGAGTTGCTGTAGGAACATACTAGGAGGTGAGGGTAAAAACTTATGGGTATGGCTAGGAGACTCTTGGTCCATGGTATGACCTAAAACTGCACCCTGTTGTGGATGGGTGGTCTGGTGGGGCTCCTGGTGGTGTGGGAGTCCCCAAGAAATGCCAGGGCAGTTACCACCCCAGTGAAAAGTGGGTTGGGATGCCTTGACTCTTAGCCTTCACAGCTCTGTGGGTAGAAGGGAGCCAGGTATGGCGATGGCCACCTGAGCCTCCACAGGAGGGAAACCCTGGGGTAGATGTGTGATCTCAGAGAGGGATGGTAGTGTGGGCCTGGAAGAGGATTGAGTCGGGCAGTGGGTCAGCCTGAAGGGCAGCACATGGCTCAACCCCTGGAGAGCGAGTTGAGGGAGGTGTGGAGCCCCAGAGAGGGGAGAGCAGAGAGCTGGGAGCCCAGTGTGTGGGGCCAGGGGCCCTGTGTATGTCTGTGTATGTCTATGTAAAGTTGCCCTGAGAGGGGCCAGGGCAAGCTTGACCCAGGTCAGGAACTTGGCTGGCCACTAGGTGAACATCATGGAAGAGGCCCAAAAGACTGTCTGCCACCCAGTGTGTGATCTAGATGAAGCTTAGGGGAGCCACTCCACGCAGGAGTAGGGAGGGATAAGATCTCAATGTGAGAGGGGGTGGAGTGCAAGAGGCCCGAGTGAGAGGAGGGTGGAGTGAATGTGTATGTGGAAAGAGACCTGACAGTGAGGACTAAGCTTGGCCTGGCTCTAGGCTGGGAACATAAAGACAGCATGGATGCCATCTGTGAGGCATGAGGTGCAGTGTAGGGAAGGCTTGGAGCCACAGATAGCCCTGGCATCAGGGCATGTAATGGGCAGTTCCTTGCATTTTACCACCTCTTTTGAGAACAGCAAAGTCATGGCAGGTGAGACTGGGTGGACTGCCCCACAAGACAGGTGGGCAAGCTGGCATGAAACCTGACCTCAAGAGCTGCCCCCATTGCACCTTACTTCATGCTGTACTTGTGTTCCTGGAAAATAGTGCATAACTTGAATTTGCATAAAGGGAACCCACTCTACAATGTAACAAATGGAGTTATATTCCAAGACTCAACTGCACTGCCCCCCTCCCCCCCAACCTATTTCTACCACTGTTACACAATAATTTTAGTACACCCAAGCATAGGGTAGTGGTGAATGTTACCGTAATGGGGATAGCAACTACAGAAACATGTCACAGACATGGAGCACAGTTCCACCAGGGGAAACTATATTTTGATGTGCATCACTCCCACAATGCACTGCACAAAGCAGCTGACTGCAAGCTTCTACCACACTGATCACATAAGAGTGAATTTACCTCACACACAATGAATTTTTAGTATGAAAAGGGTAACTGTATAAAAGCAAATTCTCACGTACAGAACCTACATAAAGCAAGGGAAACCTGTGTGGCTTTGGCCATTTTTTGCTGCCATACCTGGTCTTGGCTGTTTGTTCTTGCCCTTTAAGAGTTATTGCTGTGGTTCAGCTCATTCCCTTAGCCCTGCATGTCCTGATGTTTGTTGCAGATGTAACTTCCCTTTACAGCTTTAACTACCTAATAAGTGCTAAGGGATAATCCCTTCTGCTTGCACAGCTGAATGACTGTGTTCAAAGCACATAAAGAACTCATTTGGTCACCTGTACACTGGTCATTGAGCCTTTCTAAACCTAGTGTTTACCTAGATGCCTCAATGGGAGGAGGTTCCTTGTAAGTCTGGCTCTAGTTAGGAACTGGTTGGTATATGCTTACAGGGATACTTGCACTCAAATGATTATGAATACAAGGGACCAGATCCTATTCCATCTACAAACCACTTAACTGAATCATAGAATCATGGAATAATAGAAAATTAGGGCTGGAAGAGACCTGTGGAGACCATCTACACCAACCCCCTACCTGAGGTACAATCATCCTTGTCCAAACCATCCCATACAAATCTTTGTCTAACCTATTACTAAAATTACAGTCAACCCTGTATAGCACCCTAACCTGCCACAAGTAAAGCAGGGGGAATGCAGCAGCCGGCACCCGGCTGCTGCAGGGGTCATTATAATATGCCCAAGAGATTCAGGGAAGAGGGTCACCGCCCCCTCCCCACCTTGCACAGGAAGGCAAAACCCCAACAGTCCATACTAATTTGACGACGGGGGTGACCCGAGCAGGATGCGGGACCTGGGGCAAATCAGACCATGCACTTTACCTCCTTGATTTTCCCCATCCTAGCTGGGCCATGTGACTGAAACACAGGCCTGAGTTCTGTTCCTTATTTGCTGTATGACCAAAGACTCCCTCTATGACCTGGTGCAAGTCATTTAATCTCTGTGTGTCTTTGCTTGTGGCAAATAGGACTATTGAACAAGTCCCCTGCCTCCCTGGAACAGAGGTGGGATCCATAAATAGGTTTAAAGTACTCTGAGTCCCCAGAGAAGTAGAAAATATCAATTAATCCTTTCATTCCCTCAGAATCTCTTTGACAAAACCAGCTGCAAATGCTCACAGGCCCTGGACTCTCTCTCCAAACCTCCCTCCTCCCCACCCCACCCACCCCTTCTGGACTCTCAGCATACCAGAAACCACTTGTCCTGCAGGAACAAGTGTTTAGTGGATTCCTCTGAGTGAAGGCCAGTTCCGCATTGCTGATGCTTTACCAAACAGACCCTTGTTCCTCTGCTCCACTTCAAAACTGGGATCAGAGGCAGTCATAGACCTAGGCAGTCTGCAGAGGGGGCCTGGGTCAGAGAAATGGCCTTCTTCATTTTGACCTGCACAAAGCCAGATTCCTCTGCAGGGTTTAAGAGGCCGAGAAGCTGATAGGAAATAAACTGTGGGCTCAAAAATATAGCCAACACTTTGGAAAAGCCCTGTGTGCTCTACCAAACCTCCCCTCTGGCCTTGACCAAACCAGCTTCCCCATCCCACGCAAGCCTGTCCATGCCAAGGCCCCCCAGAAACACTGGCTCACGCTGAGCTGAGCCTCTCATTCCTGTGCTGCTGCTAGCATGCCTTTTACTTTCTTGTGGCCCAGGACTGAAGCACAGACCTTTATCACAAAGGAATCGGTATGCTCTTTCTCCTCCCTGTTAAACTAAGATTATACACTTGAAAAGAATCCACACAAACATATCCTGACCTCTGGTCCCAGTTAATGTCATTACCATAAAGACACAGGGGTCTGCTTTGTTTCTCCCAGATAAAGGATCCTTCCCAATCCCTTATAAAGTTGCCAGGGCTGCTGTGCTTCCCCATGGGAGGCAGAACAACCACAGAGAATGCTTGAAGTTTTGTGGGGACATTCCTAGAACAGTTGGGTCTCTCAAGCCTCAGTGATCAGGGCCAAGAGCTCTCCTGCATACTGACTACCTGCCTTTGCCAGATGAGACCTTCATAACTGTGAAGGGCTTCTCACAGGCCAAGCTATAACCTGGGAAAGCTATCACCCACTGAAAGCTCTTTTCTGCAAGGACGGGGCTAGCATGTTGTAACCATGTGATGGCACAGTACAACAGCCCTCTACAGGTCTTGTGGGAAGCAGCATGTATTACTGACAAACCGGTCTAATTGCCTGCATCAACCTCACTACCTAGCTGGCTTGTCTGATGTCACCTACCTCTATGAATCCAACTCTCAGAGGCCGTATGGTCAACGGACGTAGTTATCATGGGTGACCTAAACTATCCTGACATCTGCTGGGAGGAGGAATCAGCTAGATCCAATTCTTCACGTAGGTTTTTAACGTGCATACAGGATCTTCACCTAATGCAGGAGGTATGCGATCCCACTAGGGGAACCGCCTTACTGGACTTGGTGCTTGGCTACAGGGGATGACTTGGTGGGGGATCTACTGACACAAGGTACCTAGGGGACAGTGACCATCACCTGATTGAATTGGAACCTGTTGAGCCACCCATCCAGTGTAGGGTGGGAAAAGTAACCAGTAGGGCAGAAGTGCTAGACTTCAGAAAGGCCAACGTCAACATGCTCAGGATATTCATTAGTGAGGCACTGATGATCAGGAGCATTGGTGAGATGAGAGTCCAGGAAGGGTGGTCATTCCTAAAGGGAGCGATCCTTCAGGCACAGAAAGAGATAATCCCATTGCACAGGAAAGGGGGCAAAGGGGCCAAGAAACCTTCTTGGCTGAACAGGGAAATCCAGGAAAGCCCGGGGCAATAAAAAAGGCATACAGGCTGTGGAAGCAGAAAGTAGCTACCAAGGCAAAGTATACTTACTTGGCTCGCAGTTGCAGGGGGGCAGTCAGAAAGACCAAAGCAGAAATGGAACTCAGGTTGGCAAAAAAAATTAAAGACAACAAGAGAAGTCCTTCTTCAGGCATATAAGGAGTAAAAGGAAGGTGTAGGGTAGCATAGGACCCCTACAGGACAAGTGTTAGCGCTGACTTGGTGCAGAGACACTTGGAGGGGCTGAATGTATTTAACTCAGCAGGCCTGTATGATCTTCATCTAAGGGTGCTGAAGGAATTGGCTGGTGTCAGGCAAAGCCACTAGCATGGCTATTTGAGGACCCTTGGTGCTCAGGTCAGATCCCAGAGGACTGGAAAATAGCCAAGGGGAGAACGGAGGATCCGGGCAACCATAGACTGGTTAGTGTCACCTCTATCCTCAGGAAAACCTTTGAAAAAATTAAGGATCACATTTGTAGGAGTCCAGCAGGTAAAATAATGCTGAAGGGCAGCCAGCATGGATTCAGAGCAGGTAGATCCTGCCTGACTAACCTTGTTTCTTTTTATGACCAGGTTACAAAATGTTTAGGCACAGGAATCAAAGTAGATATCATCTACCTGGATTTTAAGAAAGCCTTCGATACAGTATCTCATCCTATTCTTACAGATAAACTGAGTGGCTGTGACACTAATGATTACATGGTCAGGTGGGTGGCAAATTGGCTTAGGGGTTGCATCCGGAGAGTGGTGGTGGATGTGTCAGTATCAACCTGGAGAAATGTGGGCAGTGCAGTCCCACAGGCTCAGTCGTTGGACCTGTGCTGTTCAATGTCTTCATCAGTGACTTGGATGAGGGCATGGAAAGCACTCTGTCCAAATTCACAGATGATACCAAATTATGGGGTAAAGTTAACACACTAGAGGGTAGGGAATGAATCTAGATGGATCTGGACAGGTTGGAAAAGTGGGTGGAACAGAATAGGATGCAGTGCAACAAGGAGAAGTACAAGGTGCTGCACCTAGGTAGATGGAATTACCAACATGATTACAGGTGGGGACGATGGGGACCTTCTCAGCCACACAGCAGTGGAAAGGGATCTCGGAGTCATTGCTTGCACCAAGATGAACATGATTCGTCAGTGTGACAAAGCAATCAGTAAAGCTAACTGCACTTTATCATGCATTAGCAAGTGCATGACAAACAAGTCCAGGGAAGTGATGCTTCTCCTCTATGTGGCATTGGTCAGGCTGCAGTTGGAATACTGCATCTAGTTTTGGGCACCGCACTTCAAGAGGGATGTAGACAACCTTGAAAGGGTTCAAAGGAGGACCACTCATATGGTTAGGCAAAGCCCTACGAGAAGAGATTGAGGGCCCTGGATCTCTTCAACCTCTGCAAGAGAAGGCTGAGAGGTGATCTTGTGGTCACCTACAAATTTTTTGTGGGGGGTGCAGGGCAGCAAGGGATAGGAGATTCTCTGTTTACCGGGGCACCCCTTGGAGTAACTGGAAACAATGGCCACAAACTGACAGAAAGCAGATTTAGGTTAGACATCAGGAAGAACTTCTTTACAGTTAGGGTTTCCAGAATCTGGAATGGGCTTCCAAAGGAAGTGGTGCTCTCCCCTACCCTGGGCGTCTTTAAGAGGAGGCTGGACAAGCACCCAGCTGGGTTCATCTGACCCCAGTGCTCTTTCCTAAAACCAGACCAGCATAACTGTGCCTGAAGACAATGCCAGAAATGTCTGCATTGTTTTTATGATAAATATTTGCAACATAGTTTCTCCATTCACCTTTTATTGTGAGCCACCAGAACTAAAGGAGTGGGGACTTGACAGCACTTGAGGTTTGCTGCAAGTTAACTCATGTTGTTTAACATTTCTGTAGGGAGTCATCTGGCACCAGAACACACTATTTATCCCTCTTTGCCAGTGTGTTTTCTGAGATACAGGTCAATTTGCCTTCAGCAGAGGAGGCAGGGATATAGTCCCAGGCCATAGCAAGCAGTGTGCACCTATTAAGTCTTCCAAGTAGTATCCCACAATGCTTCGCCCACTCTTTGAGTCACCTGCCTCTCTACCTATGTGCTGTCCACTGCTCCAGGCTCATCCTGACCAGATGCTTCCCTAACGTAGAAGCATAATATGACACCTGAGCATCCTGGGTGGTGCAGTGCACTAATTGGGCAGAGTCACTGACTGTGTCACTGGAAGCTGGTCCGGCAGCACAGCCACTTGTATTCATTCCCTCTTTCCAGGGTCAGCGACTAAAGTACCAGCTGCATTCAACCCCCCCCCCCCCCTTACACTACCGCTCTAGGGGTTAAAGGCTGCACGCCAGTGCCAGTGCCAGTGCCCTGTGGTTCTAGCTCAGGGACAGTTCGCATACCTGTGTTACACTCCTGATGAGTCATGTTTGAGCACGGTACTATATGAAGCTCCTTGACCTTCTGCCTCTGGATTGAGGCGCAGGCCCAGCTGACCTATCTCCAACCACATCGAGTGAGTAAGAGCCATGGTGCTGGAGCCCCAGGAGCACTGTGGGAACAAGTCTGGTGCTGTGGCTTGTCCTTACAGCAGTAGCCAAGTGCTTGGGGTGCCAGGCTTCTTCCTGCTGGTCCCTGACATGTGGTATCCATCCCAGACTGGCTCTGTATGCAGCACAGCCCTGGACCTACCCAAATGTGTGGAGGTAAGCTGAATCTGACTTCCTGGAGGGAAAAGAGGGCTCTGTGGGCTGGATCTGGGCTGTGGGGCCAGCTCCACACCATTTATCTGGCCTGTGGCCTGGCCCATGCCATCATCTGGCCAACAATGCCAAACGTGTTTAACATCCTTAAGTTAAGCCAATATTTGAGAGTAGTACACCTCACCCCGCCACTGCATATTGTGGGCACTAAAAGAGAACATCCCACCCTGGGTATGACAGCTATGATATTGAGCCCTCAAATTATGCCCCACCACACAAGTGAAAGAGAAGGAGTTTTAAATGAAGGAGCTTTTCTACTGCAGCAGCAAAGACATAGAAAAAAGCAAAGGAGTTGTTTATACAGCTATAAGGTAAAATCAGATGTGGTATGTGGCGGGCCAGTAGGGGGTGCTCCTGTGTTGAGCCACCCATCTCCCCTGCACCCGACCAGCTTCCAGGCTCCGAGTGCCTCCCTGGGGCGCCTCGCATCCGGCTGTCCCCCTTCCTGGAACACACTTGCTAGCCTGGGGGTAATGTAAGCTGCCACCACCCTGAGAAGGGACTCTCTCAGCCCTATGTCCTTGGGGAAACACAGGCCTAATAGTCCTATGGGTACTCGATCCAGTACAGGAGCTTAGGTCAAAAAGGAAAGTCTCCCTTAGTTCGCAGACCTCAGGGGCCTCTTAGGCATAATTTAGACCCACCCCTCAATAAGTCTCCTACACTGGTCACAAAGGAGAACTTTATTGATTACAGGGGTAGGGTGAAAATAGCGTACAAGATAGAATGATATCACAGAAATCCCATCGAGCAAAACAGTTTGGCTGAGGTAGCCTTTTGATCACGCATCTGAGTTACTGCCAGCTAGATACCGAACCAGATCTCGAGTAGCTTACTCACAAGCATCACCCTGAGGCTGTTGGAGATTCCCTCTGGAGGCAGGCCATTCCTAGCTCATGAGTTTTGGGAGAGAGAGCCAGTTTGAGATGGTAAAACTCCTCTCTAAGTCTGAGTCCCCCGCATGGCTGCTGCCCCTCCTCCTGGGCAGTCTTAACTTATATAGCCCCTGTGACCTCATTCACCTGGTCCAGTGGAGGCCAGCTCCGGTTGGCTGTCAGCCAACCAATTTGAAATGCATCACTAGTTGCCGGGCAGACTCTAGCCCACCAGGTAGAAGCCCCTCACCCAGGTAGCTGATACCAGGCATGTAGGCAGAGGGAGCAGGTTTCCCCCTCCCTCAGGAATGTAGCCAGCTCAGGTTACCTAAAGAGATAAGGTAAAGGTGTGTCTCCTCTGCTGGGCCCATCCTAATCAAATTGTCACAGCACAGAGATTTTGGGGAGAAACAAAGGTGGCTTCCTGCCACATGGTATACAACCACTGCACAATGAAAGGCAAGGTAATGACTGCTAGGGCTGCATGAAGGTTTGGCCCCTGATTGGATTTGGCCCAGTTCAGTAACCAAATCTCCGAACCCGAATTGAATCAGAGGACCCTTTAATCTCTCCGTATTGAACTGGAACCCTCCGAATCAATTCAGACATAGACACAGATTTAAGTTCTTTTTCTACATACCTCCAGGTAGCAGCATGGCTTGTGAATGCTATGATGCTGGGGTGCATGGAGAATCCCACAGGAGCTTGGGGGCTCCCTGGTATGCTCACCAGCACACCTGGAAGTGGACCAGAAGCACTTCCGGTCCACTAGGGAGAGTGCGGGGGACCCTCTGTGCCCCCCTGGCTTGATGACTGGTTCCTCCTGCGTCTGTGGGGAGGGCACCTGGGGCCCCCCTGTGGCCGTTCGCCAAGCCAGGGAGGCATGGGGAGGTCCCCAGTGCACTCCCTGGCAGACCCATAAGTGGACCAGAAGTACTTTCGGTCCATTCCTAGGTTCACCGCCAAGCATGTGGAGGGTCCCCCTGCACTCCTGTGGGATGCTCCATTTGCCCCAGCATCACAGCATTCATCAGCCATGCCTGATACCTTGAGATATGTAGAAAAAACTTTTAAAGTTATGTCCAAATGTCTATGTCCAAATTGCTGATTCTCTGAATCCGCATCCAATTTTCAGATTCAGATTTGGCTGAATCAAATCAGGGACAGTGATCTGAATCAAGTAATCAAGTAATCACTGTCCCTGATTCAGGCCAAATCCTAATTAAATAGGACCCACTTCACACACCCCTAATGACCAGACATATGCAGCCCACAGGCTTCTATTTATTTTATATATGATTTATGATGGTCTTGGGATGGCAGAAAGGGGAATATAAACAAAAGTTATTGCTCTAATCTAGTGTGGATATTCCATGTCAATGCAATGATCCCCACAATGCCATGTTGGTCATGGTTCCCTTGCATACCTATATCTGACCTGGGGACATTATTCCTTTTCTACGGTGCCCACAGTCCATTGGAACAGACTCTCTCTGCCTTCCAGGAGGAAGAAAGAGCAGCTAGCAAAAGTTCAAGGACAAGACAACTTCTGTGGCTCTCCCATCAAACCCTACTCTCCCAATAGCTTGCCAGTACTGCACCTTTCATTTATTCCCCCTGGCAAAACCAAGAATTCAGTGTTAGTTATTTAAAACTCACTTTCCATATCTTTTGGGCCATGATTCCACATACTGGGTGCATCTACACATGCACTTAATGCAACATGATAAACTCTGGTGCAGTTTGTGTCAGGGTACACTGCTCCTGGGCACAGCATTTTTTTTTTGTAAAAAATATATATATATATTTCACACCTAGTTATATATATCTACACTCCTGGTATCACACCACAAAAGAAAAACCTTCACCCGCTACAAAAACTGCACCCACCCACCCGTAACAAAGACCCACTGGCCACCCAAACCCGTTACAATATCCGCATCACGTGCAACACACACAAAACAAACAAGCAAACCCTGGTCCCTCAGACCAGGCAACACTTCCTTTCCATTCCTGCCCCACTTGTGGGGTCACATACTCTGTTCAAGTGTCCTCTCTATCGTTGTCACTCCAGCATGATCCTATGCCACACGTCTCTGTGCCAGGTGGCTTTCACCGCACCCTCTCCATCCTCTACTACTGATTTCTGGTAATAGATCTAGAGTTCACTCAGTGCCATTTTCATGCAGCCCACTACCATCCACTTGCCTGTACAACAGGAGGTTCCTGGCCTTCCACAGGGTGCTCCTGACGCAGGACACAAACTAGTCGAAGTGGGGCAACAGGCTCCCCTGGTGTTTGGTAAGGTGCCCATTTGACGCCGCCTTTCTGGGTAGCTGGCTGATGCTAGTCACTGCTACGCAGAGCTGCTTCACCCTTTTCCATATCTCTTTGGCACAGGTGCAGAGCCAGAGGAGGTGATCGATCATCTCTGTGGCTCTGTAGTAGTTGAGTCACAGGCAACTGGGTCTCCCCAACTGCCCCTCTCTATGTCTCCGGGCCCTCACCAGTAGAGCTCGGTGGGCTATGAGCCAGTTCAGGTCCTTGTGATCTTTGTGCAGATCCTTGTGTTGATGCACTCCCACACAGCCTGGCACGTATCGCCCAGGAGCAG
Source organism: Crocodylus porosus (assembly GCF_001723895.1). Lineage (NCBI taxonomy): Eukaryota > Metazoa > Chordata > Crocodylia > Crocodylidae > Crocodylus > Crocodylus porosus. The sequence continues at coordinate 8,474,979 of NW_017728934.1, read as the reverse complement.
GTCCGTGGGCAACGTCGTGTCCCTCAGTCTCACCATCTCCTGGATCTTCCTATGGTTTCTCATGGTCACTGGGCCTGCGCTCTACAGACTGTACACTCTGTGGCACTGGTTCAGGGTCTTATAGAGCCACAGTGAGCCCATGAGCCACGGTCTATGGTTGGTCAGGGTGAATACCACACAGTGTCTCAGGATGTGCTCTGCAAAATATCTCACGAGGCAAGCGGTTTTAGATTTTGCATCCATCACCAGCTTGCAGATCAGGCTTGTATTCTTGGCCCACAGAAACAGGAGGATGTCTGGCATGTCCTTGTACAAGGTCTTCCAGGCAAACTTTTCCCATCTGAAGCCCCAGAAGAAAATGCACATGGCCCTCTGGATCCTGTGGGTGACATGCTTGGAAGGGGGGAAGACCAGTGGGGTGTACAGAAGCACCAGTAACAACAACTTCACAAGCGTGACATGCCCTCCAATGGAGAGGGAGTGCATGTGTCACAGCTCCAGTTTCTGCTTCACCTGGACATTGGAGTTGGGAGCGGACTGGCCAGGTTTGCCAATGACACCAAACTTCGGGGCAAAGCATCCACGCCAGAAGACAGGCGGGTGATCCAGGCTGACCTGGACAGGCTCAGCAAATGGGCGGACAAG
>NW_017728934.1:8458587-8473799 GCF_001723895.1 Crocodylus porosus | reverse complement strand
GAGGTGGTTCAAGCACCGACATTGAACACCTTCAAGAGCAAATTGGATGCTTATCTTGCTGGGATCCTATGACACCAGCTGACTTCCTGCCCTTTGGACTGAGGGCTGGACTCGATGTTCAAATCGTCTATGTAGGCCAGGACCTTGGCCTTGGTTGCTGCTGCCCAGGATGTAGACTCCACGGATCCCTGGGTCCTGCCTTGGGCACTGGGCCAGGGGCTCAATGGCGCTGATGAACAGGATCAGGGAGAGTGGGCAGCGCTGCTGGACCCCCGACTCTACTGTGATCCGGATGTTCAAGAAACAATTGATCTGCATTTCGCTGCTCGCTGTATAGAGGGTCCTGATCCATCTGATGAAGGTTGAGGGGACTCCCATCTGCTCCAGTGTCTGGAACAGGAATCAGTGGGACACTGTCGTAAGCCTTCTCCAGTCCAGGTTTAGGATGGTGATGCTCTGCCTTCTCGCCCTCTCCAGTTGGAGTGTGTCCCTCAGTTGCACCAGGGCTCTGTAGATCTAACACATGCACCCAGGATAGCAGCACTTTGAGCCAGGGTGGAGCAGCCCTGAGCTAGCAAGGGGCATGGTGGGAGGGGGGGGTTGCCACCTAATACCACCACCCAGAAACTGGGGATGAGGGGCTGACTGAGACACTGCGCTGCTAGGTGTCAGGCAGCCCTCCCACACACACTTTAGCACCCTCGTGCCCCAGCCAGCCCCTGACACCATCTACATGTGGGTTTTGGCTAAGTTCGGTATGCTGCCATAAAACAGTAGTGTCCCTGATAGTACTATCTTACAGTGAAGTTAATTTAATGCATCCTAATACTGGTGCATATGTAGATGGTGATGCCTTATTGCAGAGCTGATTAATCAACTCCTCAGTAAAGTGCATGGGTAGATGCATCCACAGAGTGCATGAAAATGCTTATCACACTGCCTATTCATTTCTTCTGTATTAGATTGCATGTAGGCACTGCCCCAGGGTCTGAACAGTTGATAGTTACAGTGGTTTGATCTGCTTTCATGTCAAGGTGAAGGTGGAGCATACACATGATGTACAACTTTGTACCTATGTATGTCCCTCCACTCTGGTATAAAGTTATCCCTTGGAAAGCCAAGCATACCAGTCACATACTGATCACGTAGCTGCAGCATTATTTCATGCCATGTTACTCACCGGCCAAATGTTATTACTGGCTCTCCTGCCTGTACTTCAAATCCCTACCATATAATCATAGAATCATAGAAAGTTATGGTTGGAAGGGACCTCAGGAGGTCATCTAGTCCAACCCCCTGCTCAAAGCAGGACCAGCCCCAACTAGGTCATCCCAACCAAAGCATTGTCTAGCCTGGTTTTGAAAACCCCCAGGGATGGAGCTTCCACCGCCTCTCTGGGTAACATGTTCCAGTGTTTTACTACCCTCCTCGTGAGAAAGCTCTTCCTAATATCTAACATAAACTTCCCTTGCTGAAACATGAGACTGTTGCTCCTTGTTCTATCATCTGCCACCACTGATGATAGCCTAGCTCCTTCCTCTTTCAAACCCCACTTCAGGCAGTTGAAGACTGCTATTATGTCTCCTCTCAATCTCCTCTTCTCTAGACTAAATAAGCCCAGTTCCCCCCCAGTCTTTTCTCATAAGTTGCTCTCCACTACACTCTCTCTAATTTGTCCACATCCTTTTTTGCAGTGGGAGGCCCAAAACTTAACACAGTACTCTAGATGTGGCTTTACCAGTGCTGAATAGAGGGGAAGAATTACTTCCCTTGAAATACTGGTAACATACGTACCAATCCAGCCCAGTATGCTGTTAGCTTTCTTGGCAACAAGGGAACACTTGCTGGTTCATATTTAGCTTACTGTCCATTGTACCCCCAGGTCCTTTTCTGCAGAGCTGTTGCCCAGCCAGTCAGCCAGTCAGCCTGTGCATGGGATTGTTCTGTCCTAAGTGCAGAATTTTGCATTTGTCCTTGTTGAACCTCATGAACGTCTGTCCTTGTTGAATCTTTTGGCCCAATCCTCTAATTTCTCTTGGTCACTCTGAACCCGAGACCTACTCTCAAGAATATCTACTACTCTCCCCTCCCCCTGCCCCCGGTGTCATCTGCAAACTTGCTGAGGGTGCATGGACTCCACCTGATGCTGGCTGCCAACTAGATATTGAGCCATTGGTTGGTACTCTCTGAGCTCAAATGCTGCAGCCAGTTTTATATCCACCATACAGTCCATTCATGCACCCCATGCTTCCTTAGCTTGCCTAGGAGAATGTTGTGGGAGACCATATCAAAAGTCTTGCTAAATTCAAGGTACACCACATCCACTGCTCTCCCCACATCCACAGAGCCAGTCTCCTCATCATAGAAGGCAGTCAGGTTGGTCAGGCATGACTTGCCCTGGTTCCTAATCACCCTTTTCTCATCCTAGTGCTTATAAATGGATTCCTTGAGGTTCTGCTGCATGACTTTTCCAGGGACTGAGGTGAGGCTTGAGAGTTGATCATCTGTCCAATCTATAATCACTGTTCAGTGACACAGTTCTTTCTATATCAGTGTACAAAACATCATGTCATACCAAAGTAAATGTATAGTGTGTCCAAATCCTTGACATACCCCAGTCAGCATGGTGGGGAAAAAACCACATCTTCGATTTGAGTACTGGCCCGGGGCAGGAGGTCCCAGGCTCATGGCTGAAGCTGGTGCTGAGCCACTGCCTGCCTCATGCCAGCCAGGGGAAGGAGCATATGGCCAGGGGGAATGCTAGTGAGACTGCAGGGTAGTGGGAGAGAACATGCAGCCTGTGTCTGTCCTACCCACCCACCCCTGTTTCCTCCCCCACCCCAGCTGCACCTTTTCCACTTACTTTCTACTCCAGTCCAGTCCCAATCTGGGCATGCCAGGACCTGCTGCCATTTCTCCCTGGCTGGATTGGGCAAGGCTGGGCTAAGGCTGGCCAGACTGGGGCCACAGCTTCTGCCAATTGCCTCAATCCACAGCAGAGCTGCAACAGAAGTTCGGGGTGGGGGTGGGTGCAGGGAGTACAGGGGGCAGGCACAGTGGAACAGGTGGCAAGAGTCAGGCACAAGGGAGCCAAGAAGTTGGGAAGCAAGCTTCAGGATAGATCTTCAGGTGATGGGGCAGGGTGTGGAGAGGCAAGCACAGGCACAGGGGAGTAAGGGGTAGAGGGCAGGCACAAGTACATGGGCTACAGGCAGGAGGAAGCCAGCAGGTGGCAGGCACAGGCATGGAGGGACAGAAGGTAAGGGGGCACATGGTAGAGGGCAGGTGGCAGGTGGGCAGGCAGAGAGGGGAATAGGGCTCTGGCCCTTGCCATATGCCACTGTTTTCCCTGTCATAGCAACAGGCGAAATGAATTTAAGAAGACCTTTTACCAATTAGATTCTACACATGGAAAATTATAACAAATGTATAATTTTCTATGTATAGAATCTAATTATTGGTGGAGTCATCTTAAATGTGAGGTCCTCTTGGATTTGGGTCAATGCATTAATTCCTGCTAAGACAAAAACATATTTCATACCAAAGGAGTAACCCATTTTTACTAACATTCATATTCCACAGAAAGGCAGCTCTATCCAAAGCATGAAAGAAGTTATATATCACAGTTATACTGCATAAATTTGCCTCCAGCTTTCAAGTAGATGCACAGTGCTCAGAACTGGGAGGTCTGTGACACCAGACTCTGCCCTCTGCCTTCATTCCTGGGCAATGAAAAGGTGGTTCCTACTTTCTGACCACCTGGCAGGACCAACCACCTCCCATCTTCAAAATGGACTCTGCCCTGCCCAACCCTGCCCTGCCACTGCTGACCCAGCCCTCACTTCGTCTCTCTCCCACACCCAGACAGGTATTCTGTCTCTTTGGGATCCCTCCTGATTGCCAACCCCCAAGCCAAGAGCGGAAGGTTGAGCTCTCCATGACTGTCCAGGGTCCTTCAATTGTGAACCTTGCCCTGTTTCTGATGGTCCCCTGAGCCTACGCAGAGCAGTATCCATGCAGCCAGTCTTGATGTCATAGCCAGAGTCATGGTTGGCTCAAGAGGAATTGCTGAGAGGATTGGAAATTGATAGGTAATTACTCTGTCACCCCCACCCATCATTTCCCATGAGGCTGGAGCAGCATGATTCCAACTGGGCTGTTTTCCTGTTTTTTCCTGGGTCAGTAAAGGTGCTGGGAGTTCCCCATAGGGTGTTCAGATGAGGACAAGCTGGGACTGAGCAGAAGGCAAGGGGCTTATGGAACAGGGACCCACGTGCTGCAGGGCCCCATGAAGCAGGCAGCAAACCAAGAGCTAGGACAAAAGGAAATATGCTGCAAAGCCCACAGCCTCCAGTATCAGGCCTGGGCTCACACAATGTCTATTATGGAGCTGGAGTAAGTAAGGAACAATGGACTGTGTTTGCACCTATGCTTGGGCTGTGGGCCCCACATTGACCTGCCTGACATTGGCTGAGATGAGCTCTCCCCAGACGGCAGGCAGGGCTCAGCAGGAGCTGAGCCAGTCTGGTTTGGTACGGCACTACCCAAAGCCTAAGGCAGGACCCTGGACAGGGGAAGCCTCGATTACCCCCAGCACCTATTGCACCTGGTACTGTCCAACCCCACAGATGCTTGAGCATACAGAGGAAAGGCTCTGTGAGGAAAGGTTCCCTAAGTTACAGTAAGGCCTGTCTCCAAACATGGCTGTAAGGAAGCCCTTGAGAGCCCATTTACTAGCCTTAGAAATTTCCCCAGTGCCAGCCAGGGGCATTCTCCCCAGGCCCAGGAGCTCTGACAATGCAGAGGAGCAAAGGAAAGGAGTGCTGGTATCTGGGGTGGTGGAAATTAGAGATGCCGGCCTGATGCCAACATAAGGCACTCTCTGCAGGCAGGCACATGCTGGCAGCCTAGGTTGATGCCAGCATCAGAAGAGCTCACAGTTTCCAGGCTCTACACTTAAATTAGCAAGCGTCGGGATCATTAATAGCAATGCAGTGACAGTGTTTAATCTGGAATTGCCACTCTGCTGCAGACATAATAACTCTCCACACCATGGAAATTGATTAGCACAGGCCCTCTTCCAGGCTTTTCGTCACCGGCTCTGTGATGTGGGGCAGGAGGATAAGGCTACAGAGTAGGAGAGACCTGACCAACCCTCTGAGGTTACCCTGCATCCTGCCTTCACTGAGGGGGACTAGGATCCCTTCTAGACATGGCTCCCTCCCTCCCACTGGAGCCTCTCAGTGAAGGAGCCAAGTGGCTGCACTGGGACTTATTGTCGAGTGTTTACTGTCATTGCCAGGGGAGACATTAGTTCAGATTATGTCAAAACAAAGTTATTCCGAGCTCAATCCTAGAGAAAAATATTATTGTAAGCAGTGATTGGAGAGGGGCAGTGTGTGCTCCGCCAGCACTTCCAAAGCCCAAGGGGTGTGGGGGAGATAGGATCTTTGTTTTCAAGCCAGGCTCCCAGCCAAGAGCAGCCAAAGCTGAGGTAAAAGAGAGAGTTTGTGAGGGAGCCAGTGGTTCAGGTCACAGCTTCAATATCTCCAAAAAAATCCATCTAAACCATAAAGAAACTGTCTTGTGCCAGCTCCAGTCTTGGCCAGAGATCACATGTAAGGAATCCAGACGTGTCATGTTATCCAGGAATCTCATGTAAGGAATCCAGATGTGACGTTTTCCAGGAATTGCATGTAAGGAATTCAGACATGACATGTTATCCTAGGAACCACATGTAAGGAATCAAGATGTGACATGTTAACTAGGAACCACATATAGGAGCTGAGGACCTGGGTGCTGCAGCTGACTTGGAACAGAAGGTACTGAGCAGCTCATTAACTTTGGATCACAGGCAAAGGGAAAACCAGCAGCCCAGAGACTGCAGAGAAAAAATGATGGCCACCTGGGCAGTGCCATTAGGACAGAGTAACTAACTCTGCCATAGGTTAGTTCTTATAAACACAGCAATGCATGTGTAAATGCTGACAGGGCTGGCTGGGGCACAACAATGCTTCAGCGTAGGACTGCCTGCTGGCTAGCCCAACAGTGAAGCACCCTCATGCTCCATCCAGCTTCTCTACAGCACGTTGAGCTGGCTCAGAGCAGCCCTGGGCTGGCAAGCTGACCCCCTGAATCCCCTGCCAGCCATGGCATCTCCAACACAGCTCAGCATGCTGTGGTCCTGGGAGCATGTTCAAACGTGGTGCCAAGGAGCAATAAACTCCAACACATTGTGCACTGCAGTTTATTTCTGCCCATTAATAGCCTGTGTAGGTGCATCCCTAGGTTGATAGGTGCAGGGGTTCTGGCCGTTACAGGTCAGAGGGAAGCATGCCAAAAGCTGAGGGAGCCTTGAGATCTCAGAAGATGGGAATGTGAGCCAGCTGTAATGGGGACCTGGAAGAGGATCTGGCAGTAACTGCCAACACAGCCCGGTGGTTCCTCTCCCCAGGAGTGTTGGTGCCAGGAGCCTGTCCCCTGGGCAGCCCAGCACCATTCCAAGGAGACGGTGACAAGCGGTAGCAAGATCAAAGAGTAGCAACAGGTGTCTGGGAGGGGATGGTAGTAGGGGTCTGAAGAGCTGCACGAGTCTTGCAGGGCAGCAGTTGGGAAAGAACAGGAGAGAAAGCATCAGGGAGAGGGGAAGCCATTTGGGAGGCGTGTATAAAGGTGGCTTGAAAGGTGCAAATAAGGACAGGGAATCACAAGGTAAACCTCAGGAGAAATTCCTAAGCGGTGAGGTGACTAGGCAGTGGAGCAGCCTCCTAGGTCGGGGAAGGAGAAATAGCTGCTAAGTGGTGCCCCTGGGATAGCTGGAGGGTGCAGGCCTGGGCATAGCGCCCTGTTGTTTGAGATGTGAACAAGCTATTCATGGGCACAGGGAGGCCATGGCTGACAGGACTGGATGATTTATGAGGTGTTTCCCATTCAGCTCCATCTGCTCTGTGAAAAGGGGATAGATGATCTGGGGTCGAGTGGCAGGCAGCACAAATTGCATGTTCCTGACCCTGTGGGCTTGGAGGAGGCCCTGCAAGCAGTAAGCTGAGGTGGACATTGCTCACAACAGGGAAGTGCAGGATGGGGCAGAGCTGCTGAGCTCTTTTAATTGTGAGAACTGCATTAGCTGTTGAAAGGACAGGCAAGCACCCTCATTGACTCCTGCAATTGTTCTGATTGGCTGCTCTACCCCAGTAGATGATGGGGCAGCCCATCAGAGGGGCCCCCTGTGTGCACCACTCTGCCCCTGCACAGGGCACCAGTATTGTTATTTCCAAGGTCTGCACCCAAGTTTGATCAGATGCATTCTTTACACTTTGGTGTTTCTAGGCTCATGTTGACCAGAGCCAACGTAAAATGCCCTGCAGCTTCCTCCCAGGTTGAGCATTCACCCTGCCACTGTCCTGAACCCCTTCACTATGACTACAGGACACAGCATTTCTTCAAGGCACCCAGCACCACCATAGTTCCAGCCAAGGAATCGCTCAAAAACAACAAGCAGAGGTTTCCATACAATAGTCATTTCTTGACCTTTTGGCTCAGATCATGCATAGTTGAGAAGGATGCTGGCCTGTAGTTTCTGGGGGCATCCAAATCCCAAGACTTCGGGGCTTCAGCCTGCATGTCGGATGCCTGCCTATGGATTTGGGAGTATCTGAAGTCCCAGCGTGACATTGGGATGGAGGATGCTTACCAGTTGTAGCACCACACATGGTGTTTTGAATGATTGACTTCTGCCTGCTCAGTTGATCTGATTTTTGGAACGCTTGAGTTCTGCTTAATTAATATGATTTGGAGCTGATTTGACCTGCAACACAAAATATATTAATAAATTAAAAAATACAATAGGCCTGGAGCCTAGTAGAAAGTGAGAACCTTGCTGGAAGGCTACATTGTTGCCTAGACTCTTCCAGTGCTAGAAGTGTGTATGCATGTATGGAGGGGAGAGTGTTGGGTTCCCGTAACTTTAACCGGGTCCCCATTCTTTCTGTGCTCATAGCTGACTACCCAGCAGCTTAACAGCCCCAGGGCTACATGTGCTAGCTCTACTAGCATCTCTGTTCATAGTAGCCCTGGGTTTTGCTTTCCCAACAACCTGGTATGAAGTGGGATTTACTCACACAACCCATCCCACACCCACAGAAGCTTTGTGCCAGCCCCCTTCCTACATACCACAGCAATAAACCCACATGAAAATCACAGAAATTGAGAGTAAAGCCACAGGGGACTAAAGAGGGAAATGCACTACACAGGAAAGGACTATGCAGTGCCAAATGCAAAATTCTTCTGGATTCCTTAAATATATACTGTGGGATACCTGGCACCAAATGTTTCTCAGTGAACGACAATAAATAAAAAAAAATTCCAAATTTATCCTTTTACTATAGTAAGAAACGCAATAGCAACAAATGAAAACCTGACAGAAAAAAAACATTAAAAATCACAAATATCCATATATATACACATTATGCTGCTCCTTGGTAGTGCAGAATCTGCTAACCAGCTTCACTGTCCCTGATACTCCTTGCATCCTAAGTCCAGTTAGCAGTGGATTGAATCCACCTTCTCTGGAGCCTCTGGATGGATTCAATGTATTTGTGTCACTTGTTCCTCCCAGCGAAGGCTCAGAGTAGGATGCACATCTCTATGGCTCTACCAGCAGGAACCAGAGCTCACCCATCCCTGGTGAGTCAGTGTTTATAATTAGACAGTCACTCGCAGTCTACTAGGACCTGGGCCTGTTCACAGAGTGCCACTATCCCCTCAGGGCCCAACTCCACAAACCCTCAAACCTGGTGCTAGGATCCTGGGGTTTTTTCGCTTTCTCCCCTTGACCTCAGTGGTCCACCCAGCATGACTGCCTGCCATATCCCTGCTGAATATGCTCAAGAGGATCTTGACGTTCCCAGATGGAGGCATTTTGAACCATTTGTTTCTACAGTACAAGAGGGGTTACACTAGCTTTCAGGCCTAGTGCAGCTACCTCCCACAGAAGCAACCTGCCAGCACCAGCCCAGACTCTGGTCCCATAAGCTTCCTTTCAACAGTGCCCAGTCAGTGCCAGCCAACACTCCAGTGCTATACCTCACCCAGAGCAGTGCCAAGTCCACTCTCATTCTGACACAGTACATGGTCTCTTGTCTGCTTGCTTTTTCCGAGTCTATTTTAGTCTTCCCTTTCTTGTTTCTGACTCGGTGCCATGGAATCAAAGAGCAGGGTGGCTCTGGTAACTATCCAGAGCATTAGCTGTACAAATGGCACCAGGCAGGATGCTGAACATTGAGCTGGCTATAAACAGGCTCTTTAGTAACTGCCCAATACCTTTCCTCTCTCTTGGCTACTCCAGAAACAAGGGCTGAAGAAACTGTAAGCATTTCAGGAAGACACCACTGGCTCTGACTGAGCTAAGTGCCTTTTTATGCCAGCAAAGAGGACTCAGGAGACCTTGCTGAGAGGAGCAGGGAGCTCCTCTCTGGAGTGACGGAGACTCTCTGTCAGGTTCTCAAGCCATTGACAAGGAAAGGCTGGAATAGAAGGTGTGGGCACAAGTGCAGGAGCATGAAGTAGAAAAGGCAGGAGACTGCAGACCCCTATAAACTGGGGGGGAAAGGGCAGGGGGGGTAGACAGCAGAAAGGAATTAAGACGGGCTTCTAAAGAGAACCGCAATGGCAAAAACTTATCTGCACCAAACCACTTCTATGTCACCCAAAGAGCTGAGCAGCGGCACCATCTTGGTGATCAGATGTGCTGAACATGCCAGCATGGCCTTTCAAAAACCAATGGAGGAGGCTGAAGTAGGGCAGAGCTGTGGAAGGGAGTTCTATCCTGTGGGTGTGTCTACACGTGCAAATGCTGCGGGGTGGGTTTACTCTAGAGTAAATTACTCTAGAGTAGCTATCTCATACAAGCTGTGTCCTGCTGCAGCTCAGACCACCGGCTTTGCCATTATCTTGTGTGCTTATTAAATGGCTGGACCCAGACCCTCTCAAATGTGCATGCTGGCCTCAGGTCCTTGTCTCCTTCTAACTGCTTGCTCATCCTAGCACTCTCTTAACTGCCCTTGTGTCCTGTTCAGCATTCTTTGTGGTGGGCTGCAGTGGGCCTGGAAAAGTGTATTGCAAAGGCTCAATATCCGCATGTAGGTTGTTTAGCTTGTGTTTGGCACCAGTCTCTTGGCTGGCTTTACTGCTGACTACTTCCTTCTGGGCCTGGTTTGCACCCAGAGGCTGTGTCTACACAAGATGTTGACTGCACAAGTACTAAATAACTGAGCCGTAACCCAAAACTACTGTGCAGTAATTTTGCATCATCATTGCTGCCATGTGACACTACTGCGCAGTAGGCTGGGGCTACTGCACAGTCAGCACTTCATTTAGACATGTCCAGAAAAAGACAATTTGCTCCCAAGTTCCCATTTGGCACCAAATTGTTTGAATCCACTACAGTGCACCTCAACCCAGGGTCTGAGCAGAGAGTGGCAGGTATTTTGTGCTTTGAGAAACGTGCCTTCAGCTTCCTGATCACAGTTCTTGCTGATTGTGTTCCAGGTGGTCGCCCTCCCAGAGACCAGAGCAGCAATCTGCTGTGACCATACATTTCCTGTCACTAAAAAGGAACTGGTGTGTTCCAACCTTTTCCTGGGGTCAGTTTGAGATTCCAGGAGGCTGTTTTCAAGCATTGTACTCTTTGCACATACTCTCTGCCAGGTGTTCATGCCTGGCCAGTACATGGACTCCTGGGCTTGCCTCAGGCATGTCTCTATACCATATGTGAAGTATATGTCCATTTTATGCCTGCTGGTTTTATTGATAAAGCAAAGCCCTTTTTGGCATATACAGCACATCCCTCATCTGTAGCAGAGGTCCCTTATGCTGGCACTGGTTCCTTATGGTCTGACTAGTCCAAATGTTGTTTACCTCCTGCAGCTCCTCTTCCTGCTCAGTGCTTTGTTCCAGTGCCTGGATTGCATCAATACTGCTCCTATGGCATCTGCTGATGCAGTATATTGTAATTCTAGGGCCTTTGTACATGCCACAAAGTTGTCCTTTAAAGTGGCTTAAATGCCCTTTTGTACCACTTTAATGGCATTGCTGTTTGCACACTTGGCGGCATAATTCTGCTTTAAATGACTTTGGTACATAGCAAGATACAACTTTGGTACATAGCAGGATAAAACACCTCTGAGGTGTTTTAGTTTCCTACCTAACAAAGTGCAACAGTGCACAGGGCACTGGAAGCCAACATGCTTTAGTTTAATTTAATTCTCCCTGAATTGAAGTGTTTTTTTTAAAAAAACACCATTTCAATTTAGGGAGAACTAAACTGACTTAAACCCCCGTGGCATGTACAAGCAGCCCTAGCTTCTTCACCTTCAGCCTCCATCAACAGGTGTCCGTCCTGAGCTGCATCTCATTTACATTCAGCCCAATATTCTTCTCCCTGAATCTGCCTAGATGTTACCACAGCTCTGTGTCATGGTCCTGGATGGGCGCTTCTTTGGCATCTCCTTCTCTTACAATGAGAATGCTCTTGGCTGCAATTTTGATACCCAGTGGTGTATCCACACATGCAGGCACATGCACTTGCAGCAGCTCAAATAGCAGCAGCACAAATTTGTGCTGGAGATTTGTGCCTCAGCACATGTGCCTGAATATGCACTTTGGTGTGGGGCAAGTTGTGCCACTTGGGACAAACTGAACCTGCCCAGCTCCTCCTAGAACTTCAGCCAGGGGGAGGTGAAAGTTGGGGCCAGCACCTGTGCAGTATAGAAAGCTGCCCTGGAGAGCAGCTCAGAGCTACTTGCTCTCAAGAGATTCTGAGGCCCAACCAGTTGATATATGGGCACACTAGCCCCCTGTGCCAGCTGGACTGTTGTAGCATCCTTGACATACAGTGGCCCCTGCACCCTCTACGCACTGCAGCAGCCTGGCAGCAGGGGCTGCTGCCTGGCTATGACCTGCTGCCACCTGCAACAGCCAGACCCAGACAGGGACCACATGGCTGCCTGGGCTGCAGCATAGGCGCTGCAGAAAAGCTGTCTGCACCTCTGAGCCAAATACCAGTGGCCTGTGGCTGCACAGTTGGCCTTCATACAGCACTGTTGCCACGTGTGCTGCTGCCCTGCCATCTAGGCAGCTATTGCCTGGTAGATGCTTAGTGTGGTCGCCTGCTTTGAACTGTCAAAGCATGTCTTCCTGGCCCCAAATGACCAGGAGGTCACCCACCTCATTTGCCTTCCAGATGGGTCCCTGCTGCCAGTCCTGGGCAGGCTCCTCTGCCTGGGTCCTGCCACTTGCCTCACTAGCAGGAATTCTGGTGTCCCCTGTTTAAAAATTGCAAATTCTCTGATAAAAAAACCCCAATTCACTCTTTAAAATACTCAATAATCCATGTTTTGCCATGATTAAAACAAAACACCACTATATAGAGAGACAGACAGACAGACAGACAAAGAGAGTGATCAGTTGGGTAATGATTTACTGATATAGTTACAATTTTAAAGCAATTTGGAAGCCTACCATTGCCTCTATCATCATAATAAAATAAATACTAAATATCTATGCTAAATAATATGCTTTGGTGTTTGCTTTTTTATCATAGAAAAATCAGAGTTCCCCCTGACTTCTTCACTAACCAGAAGCAGCTGCCCCTTCAGCCATGGCTCCTGCCACTAGGTTCCATCCCGTCTGGCAGCTGGGCACGCAGGTTGTGGGGTGTGGGGGAATGTGGTGTTTGTAGGAGGCAGATGGGAAGGTGTGTGTGTGTGGAGTGTGGGGGAGGTTTGTAGGTGTGTGTGGCAGAGGGTATGGGGGATGTGGGGTTTGTGGGGGGCTGTGGGTGGATGTGGGAAGGATGTGAGAGGGTGTGGAGTGTGTGGGTGAGTGTGGGGGGTATGGGGAGATGTGGGGTGTGTAGGTGGGTGTGGGGAGTGAGGTATGTGGGGAGTATGGGGAGCATGGGAAGATGAGTGTGTAGGTATGTGGGGGGGGCTTTAGGGGAGCCATCACATGCCTGTCCCCCCACCCCCTGTAGCACACAGCTCCCAGCACTGGCAACAGAAGCCAGCTGAGCCATGCCCACTGCAGCACAGCCCCATGGAGTGCAGTGCCACCTGACCCACAGGCCCTGCCCGGCCTGCTCTGCTAGCACCCCATGGTAGCAGCACAAGCCATCCCCATGTGTCAGGCAGCACTGTGCCCCACAGGGCTGTTCTGCAGTGGACATAGCATGGTTGGCTGCTGCTGCCAGCTCTAGGGGTGGGTGTGTGGTGACCCCCACTCCAAACCCCACCTGAAACCCCACCCTTACAAACCCAATCACAAACCTCACACCACCCCAGAAATCACAGTCCTTCCCACCCCTATACTTACTAGGAACAGCACCCAGGTCCAGGTCATGCTGCAACCTTGCCCTGCTCCTGTTTGCCCCAGCATGCTGCAAGGACACCCCAGAGACACCCTGACTGGATGCCAAAGTATCTCTCTGGAGGACTCAGCCTCCAGTTGCCTCAGAGCACACTGCAGGACCATGCCCTGCACCACTTTTTTCCCATGAGTTTTTTTTGGTTTGTTTGTTTGTTTTTGATACCTGGATTTCCATGTATCAAATTTAAAGCTTGCAGCACAGGGGGCCTTTTTTTGTTCCCAGGATGCCTGTTGTGGCATCTCAAACTGCTTTGAGACTCTGTAACAAGCATATGCACTCTAGTCTGGACCCAGGGGTCCTTCTAATACCCAGCTCCATTTACTACGGAGCACCTTGGGCCTGAGGGGCTGTTCATAGACATTTGTGCCCAGCAGTCTCTACCCAAAGACAAGGAACAAAGGCGGTCAGGTGGCTGGACTGCTCATCTAGCTCAGCCAGCCACAACTGAGGGGGCTGCAGGTGCTCGACCACTTGGGCAACAGTGATCATCACCTGCTGGAATTCATCATCCAGTGCACGGTGCCAAAGGCCTACAGCAAGGCAGCAGCCCTAGATTTCACAAGGGCAGACTTCAATGAGCTAAGGAGAATAGTCGGGGAAGCACTGAGGACCCAGAGGAGAGGGGAGCCAGGTGTCCAAGAAGATTGGTCGCTCCTTAAGGAGACGATCCTCCAAGCCAAAGGGAGGTAATCCCAACACAGATCAAAGGGAGCAGGAGGGCACATAAGCCCCCATGGCTCACCCAAAGCATCCGGGAATGTCTCCTAGCTAAAAGGGAGGCATACACACAATGGAAAGGAGGGCCATCACCAGGGAGGACTATACTGTAGTTGCTTGGGCATGCAGGGGGCCAGTCAGGAAGGCCAAGGCAGAGATGGAACTGGGGCTAGCTTCCCAGATTAAGGACAATAAGAAGTCCTTTTTTAAATGCATAGGGGGTAAAAAGAAAGTTCCGGGTAATGTGGGACCCCTGCAGGACACATTAGGAAATTTGGTTGTCACACCAGAAGACAAAGCCAATGTATTTAATGATTTCTTTGCCTCCATTTTCCTAAGCAGGGACTGGAACAGTCACCCCCCCGCTGGGCCCCCCTCAGGCCCCAGGGGAGGCACACCTAGGCCAAGGGTTAGTGAGGAGCTAGTCAGGGAACTTCTGGAGGGACTGGATGTATTCAAGTCAGCTGGTCCAGATGATCTCCACCCCAGAGTACTGAGCGAATTGGCTGAGGTCATTGCAGGATCCCTGACACAATTTTACGAGCACTTGTGGTGCTCAGGTGTGGTGCCAGAGGACTGGAAGAGGGCCAATGTGGTTCCCATCTTCAAAAAGGGGAAGAAGGAGGATTTGGGGAACTATAGGCCAGTTAGTCTTACCTTGATCCTGGGCAAGCTTTTTGAGAAAATTATTCTGGAGCATATCCACAAGGGGCCAGAAGGGGAGATTATGCATAGAGGCAACCAACATGGGTTCATTAGCAGCAGGTCCTGTCAGACCAACCTGGTGGCCTTCTATGACCAGAACACCAAATCCTTAGATGCAGGGGTAGCGGTGGACATAGTCTTCCTGGACTTTCGGAAGGCCTTCGACCCTGTCTCTCACCCCATTCTCATTAAGGAACTGGGGGACTGTGGTGTCGACACCCACACAGTCAATTGGGTTGCCAACTGGCTGGAGGGCTGCACCCAGAGAGTGGTGGTGGATGGGTCATTTTCGGCCTGGAGGGATGTGGGTAGGGGAGTCCCCCAGGGCTCGGTCCTCGGGCCCGCACTGTTCAACATCTTCATC
>NW_017728934.1:8454691-8457905 GCF_001723895.1 Crocodylus porosus | reverse complement strand
GTCACAAGCTGGCAGAGGGTAGGTTTAGGCTGGATATCAGGAGGCGCTACTTCACGGTCAGGGTGGCTAGGGTCTGGAACCAACTTCCAAGAGAAGTGGTGCAGGCTCCTACCCTGGGGGGTTTTAAGAGGAGTCTAGATGTACACCTTGCTGGGGTCGTTTGACTCCCAGTACTCTTTCCTGCCATGGCAGGGGGTCGGATTAGATGATCTACTCAGGTCCCTTCCGACCCTAGAAACTATGAAACTTATTCCTGATGTCACAAACCGAGAACACTTGTGTCCAGGATGGATTGTGTGTTGTGGTCTCAGTCCTTAGTAATCACGGATGACTTCTCAGTGCTCAGTTTACCTGTATGTTTTCACCCCATCCTCAGGGTACCGATTTCCCGCAGCTGGGCCAAACAGATGTAATGATGCCTCTTTACTTCCCCAGGGCTGATGGAATTCTGCAGCTTGGCGGTGTCACAAGCTGTGCCAGGGGTGGGAAGTGGGGTCTATTCAGAAAGCAGCACAGGGCTCCTCCTGCATATGAAGATACTGATCCTGATGCTGGCTGTGTTCGGTCCCACAGCTGCCCTGCTCTACTGCCCAGCTCTCCTAGATGTTAGCGGCTTGCCAATAACAGCTCTCCTAGATGTTGGCTGCTATCAGATGTGTTTTGTGAGGTTCCTATCAACAGCCTGTGTTTGCCCACTGGCCTCAAAATGGTCTCATTGCACATCACTAGCACCTGCCACATTAGCACAGGCTAGTTTCCTGCTTATCAGCATTGCTCGGATTACATTGTGGCAGACTCCACCATCCAGCTGGAATCAAATTGGTCCTTGCTCTAACAGCAGAACCACTAATATGGCAGTGGAGTGGCTGCGGTCTACTTCTGCAGCCCAGGACACTGAGTCTGTATCTGCTGAAGTCATATTTCAGTCGCCCTTCTCCTCACAGGAAGTCCCTGCATCCTCAGTAACTGCACTTATTGCTACTTTTTGTTCTTGAGTGGCCTGCAGCACTGGGACATGGTGCTTCAAGTCTTGGTCCCTCTAGCCCTGGAAAACATTTGTCCTTTAGGACAAACTTATCCCAACTAAAGTCTTTACTCCTAATATAGCTAAATGGTTGAAACTTGTAATATACCAGAGATCAGACAAAATTATCTCCTGGTCCCTTCTGGCCTTACTTTCTGTGATGCTTTGAAATGATGAGAAATGCTTCAAGTAGAAAAGTAACTGAACTCCCCAGAGAAAGGAGCAAAACTAGAGCGAGAAACCAATGCAGAGCTAAAGGCAGCAGGACCAAGAGTGCAGGCATCACGGTTCAGGGAAGGTTCTGTGGAAAGTAGCATGAAAGGCGCGTAAGATATGCTCTTACAACTCCAGCAGAACGATAAGAGGAAGCAGGGTAACAAGATCCCTGCCAGTTTCACTTAAGGGGAAATTCCTTTCCAGCCCCTGAAAGTAGTGCTCAGCCTGGCCCGCAGCCTGTGAGAAAAAACACATGAGCCAGACACCACAGAAGAGTGTCTGTACCACATCAGAGCACTGGCCTACTCTGCTTTGTATCCTTTGTCCAGCCCTGACCAATCTCTAGAGCTTCAGAGGAAGAAAAAACAAACTGGAAGCCAAATTATGTACTGGGGGAAAAATTCCTTCCTGAACCCTATAGGTGACAAACTGAAGCCCTGAAGCATGAAATTTCATTCTAAACCTTATTTTAATGAAGAAGTGCAAGTGTTTTGAGCATGTTGCAATCCAAGCAAACCTGCTCTCCACAAGATTTGCAAAAGATGATGGCATGGTAAGTCCATCACTTCTACTTCTAAGCCAGTCCAGTGCCTAAGCCAGCAAATTACATCTTATTTCAAGGTTGATTTTGGCTAGTTTCAGCTTCTGGCCATTAAAACTCATTATACTTTTGTCAGCAGAGTTGGAAAGCCTCCCCTCCCCCAACATGAAACATCTTCATATCTCAAAAAAGAGACTGGGACATGACTGAACCTGCTCTTCATAAGAGCTCTTTATGCCTTACGTCACAAAGCTTGTTTTCCAACACCAAATTATTTCTGTGACCTCCTTGAACTCTCTCCACATTCTTCTTGAAGTGTCAGCACCACAGTATTCAAGTAACGGTTTTTCCAATGCAGAGTAAAATTATTTCCCTACTCCTATTTCATGTTCCCATTTCTATATATCCCTGGATTGGGTTAGACTTTCTGGCCACAGCATTGGACTGGCATTTCATGTAGAGGCATTTATCCATGTTGGTATCTTTAAGTTTATCGTCTTTATCCAAGTCACTGTTTTCAAAGTTAGGGTCTCTTATTTTCTAAGGATACCCTGCATTCCTGATGCCCACATTAATTCCCTTGCACTTGACTGTATTAAAACACATCAGGCTAGATCCTAGTCCACCTATTAAGTATGTGGATTTAGCTACCGAAGCACAATCCTATTTCACCCTGCTTGAGTACCTGAAAAAACTGGTAATGCAAAAGTCAGGTGAATCCTCCTCCTCCTTGGGCACATCTACATGAGACATTTTACTGAACAGTACACTCATTTACTGCCCAGTAAAGCATCACTGTCCACACACAGGCAGTTACCATGCAGTAAATTTGTATACTGTGCAGTTAGTTTACTACCTGAAAATCCAGGTAGTAAGCTAATGTACAGTAGGTACTGTGCAGCAGCAGACGTGTAGACACTGACCAAAAGCAAATTTGCACTGAATTTGTAAATTTACTCCTGGTCAGCCCCACTACCAGGGGGGCACCCTCAAGCTTGCCCCTGGAGGACAAGGCTTAGAGTTTCTCCAGCTTTGGGAGTGGGATGACTCTTTGCCTGTCCTAGCCTGGCCTTTAAACCCCTGGCATGTCCCCAGGGCCTGTGGCACCTGCAGCCTGCCTCTGGCCATTGGGTTCTGCATCAGTTTCATAGTTGGTAGGGTCAGAAGAGACCTGAGCAGATCATCTAGTCCGACCCCCTGCCATAGCAGGAAAGAGTAGTGGGGTCAAACAACCCTGGCAAGGTGATCTTCTAGCCTCCTTTTAAAGACCAGCACCACTTCCCTTGGAAGTTAGTCCCAGATCCTACCCACCCTGCCAGTGAAGTAGTGCCTTCTGATATCCAGGCTAAATCTACCCTCTGCCAGCTTGTGACCGTTATTTCTAGTCACTCCTGGCGGTGCTCGGGGGAACAGGGACTCCCCCCAATGCCTGC
>NW_017728934.1:8453015-8454271 GCF_001723895.1 Crocodylus porosus | reverse complement strand
TAGTGTCATCAGCAAATTTGAACAGGGTGCTTTTTACCCCCTCGTCCAAGTCACTGATGAAGATGTTGAACAGTGCGGGCCCGAGGACCAAGCCCTGCAGAACACTGTGGTGGCCCTCAGGACATATGCCCTCCCAGACTTGTGCATGGGGTGGATGTGGTCTGCTCTCTGTGGACTCAGGGCTCTCCACTCTGCTGTGTTTTCCTCAGGAGGCCCGTACCAGCCACTAGTAGTGAGGGTGGTGAGTTGTGCTTCCTGCGGCCAGATGGGTAGGGGTTGCATGGCCAGTGTGGGGCTCCCAGGGCAAAGGCAGCAGAGCAGAGAGCCCTGAGCCCATAGTGGACAGCCCACATCCACCCTCGCCCTGCTTGATTCGGCTCTGGACATTGTGGCTGTCAGTGTGGGAGCAGGGAAGAGAAGTGCCACCCACCCAGCCAGATCCATTCAGCCTCCCCCATGGGGCACAGGGTGCTACCCTGCCCTTGGCAGCAGCAGCACCAGGAGAGAAAGAGGCCCCTTCCCCCACTGGAGTCCAGCTCCCAAGACATGGGGCCTGGTTGCAGGGGAGGAGTGGCATGATACATTCCTGAATGTATCAGTTAGCCGTATTGTTCTGAAGGAAAAGGCAATCAGGACTCATAGTCAAGATGATATTTTTAATTAGACCAACAAGATTCTTGCAAAAAAAATTCTTTAATTGCAAGATTTCGGACATTGGTGAAAAGAATGTATCATGTTTATAATGGGGTATGAAGGAGCCTCCAATTTTGTTTGCCCAGGGCCCCAGTAAATCTTAATCCGCCACTGGCTGCAGGAACCTGCCAAGGCCCAGCAGCAACTAGCATCACAGATGGAGATCTTGAAAATTATCAAAGGAGCCATGATGCATCCTCCCCAATGCCACACACAGTGTTCTGGGGCCTGAACTGGTCACAGTGGGAGACCGTGGACCTAATCGAACTGTGAGACAATGCTGAGGACCAGAGCCAGCTTGCCCAGGGTGGGTGTTCCAATGCCCACGAGCTCCAGCTCCTCCCCGGTGGTGGCCACTGGCCAATCAGCCATGTGCTGTGCCCCTGCACCCTAAAATACTGGCAGGAGCTGCACATCACCACCACCTGCAGGGACAGACTGGGCCACCTGCCATGTCCCTCTGCAAGCCCCACACAGGGAGGAGAAGGCAGTGAAGTGGTGCCAGTTCTCCCACTCATCCCCAGGCTGCAAACCTGGAACCACATGGGGGGAGAGCCCTTCTT
>NW_017728934.1:8442623-8452795 GCF_001723895.1 Crocodylus porosus | reverse complement strand
CTCCTTACACCCAACCTGAAATCATCCTCTAACAGTTTATGGCCTGGTCACCTTTACCATAAAGAAGTTCTCCTTACACCCAACCTGAAATCATCATCTAACAGTTTATGGCCACTGCTCCTTGCTATCCCCTGGGGCACACTAGTAAACAGTTTTCCTCCCAGCTCCTGATATTCACCCTTTACATACTTATGGATACCAAGTCCCCCATCAGTCTTCTCTTCCCCAGACTGAACAGTCCCAGATCCCTTAGTCTTTCTCATAAGGTTTGTCCTCCAGGCCCTTACTCATTTTTGTGGCCCTTCTCTGGACCCTTTCAAGATTCTCTACACCTTTTTGAAGTGCAGTCCCAGAACTGAACACAATACACTAGTTGGGGTCTCATCAGTGCCAAGTAGAGAGGAAGTATCACTTCCTTAGCCCTGCTTGCGACATATCAGCAAATGCATCCCAGCATGCTATTAGTTCTATTGACTATAGCGTCACACTGGCGGCTCATGTTCATCCTGTGATCACCCATAACCCTGAGGTCCCTTTCAGCCATTATACTGCTCAGGACATCTCCTCCTAACCTGTATTCATTTCTCTGGTTACTTCTCCACAGATGAAGCAATCTGCATTTATCCTTATTGAACTGCATCCGGTTCTGCTCCGCCCACCTTTCCAGCTTGTCCAGGTCCACTTGGATCTGCATCCTACCCCCAGCGTAACCACTTTCCCCATAACTTAATATCATCTGCAAACTTGCCCAGTGTGCTTTCCACATCTTCATCTAAATCATTGATAAAGATGCTGAGCAGCACAGGGCCAAGAACCAAACCCTGTGGGAAACCACGGGCCACCTCCCATCAAAACGATATTGACCCATCCACTAAAGCTGTCTGGCCAACCCCTTACCCACCCACCTGACCATGGATTGTACTAGGCCACAATCCCCCAGGTTTTTTTTTTTTTGTTAGAGCATCATGGGAGACCATATCAAAGGCCCTTTTAAAATCCAAGTATATGACATAAACTGCATCTCTCACATCTAAGCAGTTCATTACTTGAAGGAGATGAGGTTGGTCAGTCATGACCTGCCCACAATGAAACCATGTTGGCTATCCTTCAGCATCATGCTTTCTACCAGTCTCTCACAAATGGACTTCTTGCTAATTTTTGTTCAAAATTTTCCCCTGTATCGAGGTCAAACTGACAGGCTTATAGTTTCCCAAATTCTCCCTCCTCCTCTTCTTAAAGATTGGTACTACATTGGCCCTTTTCAAGTCTTCTAGGACCTCTCCCAAGCACCATGAGTCTTCAAATACCTTTGCCAATAGTCCCCCAATGACCAGCCAATTCCCTCAGCACTCTCCGGTGTAGTCCATTCAGTCCTGCCAACTTGAAGACATTCAGCTACTCTAAGTGCTCCCTCACCAGTTCAGCACTGACCATTGGTTGGCAGTTGCTCACCCCCTGCATTTGTCCAGTATCCGACCAGGTGGGTAACTACCATTTGTATGCAGGAACACCAGTATAAAGTATTGATTAAAGAGTTCAGCTTTCTCCTGATTGTCTATTATCAGCTGTCCCATCCCATTCTTCAAGGGCCCCACATTTCCCTTGGTCTTCCTCCTGCTCCCTATATACCTAAAAAAGGACTTCTTGTTGTCCTTGGTTTTGGTTGCCAATCTGATCTTGGTCACCACCCTTGCCTTCCTTATCCTCTTCCTACAAATGTAGGGTATACTTAAGTATTCCTCCTTGGTGACTACCACTTGTTTCTACAGTCCATAAGGCTCCTTTGTCTTTTTTAAGCACTCCTTGACTCCTCTGGTAAGCCAAGAGAGCTTCCCAGACCCTTTATCATCTTTCCTGCACACAGGAATGGACCTTTTCTGTGCTTTTAGGATCACTCCTTTGAAGAACGTCTACCGTTTCTGAATTGTCTTCCCCTCCAGTCCCTTTTCCCATAGGGTCTCTCCCACTGTTTTCCTAAGTTAATTGAAGTCAGCCTTCCTGAAGTCAAGCACCTCTGCCCAACTGGCTGACTTCCCTACCCTATAACAGATAGTGAAGTCTACCATCTCGTGATCACTCTCTCTCAGATTGCCCTCAATCTTCAGATCTCCCACCAGAGTGTCCCCTTTTCTAGAACCAGATCCAACAAAGCCCTCCCCCTGGTCAGCCCATTCACCTCCTTTACTAAATAAAGTTTTTCCACACAGGTCTAAAACCTATGTGACCAAGCAGATCCAGCTCCTCCTCCTGGTGTGGTGATCTGTAATAGATGCCTACCATCAAGTCCCCTTCTCCTTGCCCCCTTCATATTTTGACCCACAGGGTCTTGAGTCACCCTTGTCTCAAACCAATTTGGGTCTCCAAGGAGGAATAGTTCTTCTTTACATAGAGAACTACACTTCCTCCCTACCTGATCCCTTCTGTGCAGCCTGTAGCCCTCTATGAATACAGCCCAGTCATGCATGGCATCCCACCAGGTATCTGTTATAGGCAGCCAGGGGCCTGTCACATGCAGAGAAACTCACTGATGGCAGCAGTGATCTCCTCAGCCACCGGGATCAGGCACTCATAGCATAGATACCCCTGCAGGTGGCAGCACGTGTTGCAGGGAAGTGTGGGCTTGCAAGGGTACCATCAAAGCTCAGGGTCTCATGCCAAGTTCTCAGGTGTGCCTGGGACACCACAGCAATCAGCAGCAGCAGGGCATAGTGGGTGAGGCACCCCTTGGTGCACTCAAATAGCACATTGCAACACACCTGGAGGACTCTCAGCAGATTCATGCTCAGGGCGCCTTGGGCTGCCTCTCCGGATAGGCCCACTGGAGGGAGGGCAGGGGCATCACCAGCTCAGTGTCCCAGCCAGTTGGGGGCCCCTTGACCCCAAGTTTGGCCAGGTTGGGCTATGGTAGCAGACTGCCTGGCTTGCAGGAGGGGAAGTTGGGGAATGGGTCTGGAGCAACTGTGGCAGCTGCTACCAGGAGCCATCCCTGGTCCAGCCTGGTTAAGGGACCAGGAAGGCAGGCTGCCTGCAGCCTGCCCCAGTGGGAGCAGGACTCACCCAACCAACTTACGATGGTCCCTGGGCATCTCTGTGTGTACAAACCCCAATCTGAGGCTAGGCAGGACAGCCCCCAGGTATAGTGCATGTTATCTCTGAAAAGCTGCGAACTCTTACAAAAAGTCTCTCTCCTGGCTCTGCAGGTCCAGCAGCTGCACACAGAGGAGAGGCACCAGCTGCCACTGGGGAGCCCCCTGGCTGCCAACCTCATCCCCAGGTGAGCCCCCTGCCTGACAGCCTTTCCATGGGGTCCATACCCACAGTGATGCAGCCAGAGCGGGGGGTGCTGGGCATCTGTGCCCAGGATCTACTGCATACACACCTCCACCCCACCGTCCCCCAGCCCAGAAGAGTGCACAGAGCACAGTATAAATAATTTGCACAGGGAAGAGGGCTTTAATGGTGGTGGGTGGTAGGGTTAGTGGTGGGGTCTGTGTTTGGGGAGGGAGGGTGTGAGGGAGTCTGTGTTTGGAAAGGGAAATAAAGATTTTTCCTGAAAACTGTCCACAGTGATCATGGTGCTGGGAGTGTGTGGTGGACCTGGGGTCCATGGCCGGCTGACCAAGCACCCTACGGCAGGAGGTGCAGGAGGAGGTAGTCTGCTGGCACCTCTTGCACCCAGTGCCCTGGCCCCCACTGCCAGGTGTGCAGCTCACCCAGGGCCTCAGTGGCGGGGGGGGGCATCACTGGTGCTGCCACCACCGCTGGCATTCCCACTGCCAGGCATCCTCCACCCGCTGCACCTCCTCCACCCACACCTCGCAGAAGATCTCCCCCCGGGCCTCACAGATGTTATGTAGCACACAGGCTGCAATGATGACCCAGGGGATGCTGACTCTGTGACCTCGAGGCAGGCAGTGTGTGCCAGCATCCCTTCAGAAGGCTGAAGGTGCACTCCACCAGCATGCCGGTGTGGCCCAGGCACCTGTTGAAATGTGTCTGGCGGGGGTTGAGCTAGCTGGTGTAGGGCTGCATGAGCCAGGGCAGGAATGGGTAGACAGGGTCCCTGATGAGGAGGGGTGGGAGAGGCTCCTCACCCAGCGGGGGGTCCGAAACACCTGGTGCAAAGTGCCCATTCTGCACCAGGGCTGGCAGGGAGGAGCTCTGGAAGACCCAGGCATCATGGGCGCTACCAGCACAGCCAGCACTGATTTTTTTAAGGTACCCCAGTGGTCCACCACAGACTGAAGCACAACCAAATGGAAGCCCCACTGGCTGTAGTATGAGCAGTCCCCCTAGAGCAGGCAGGTGACAGGGATGTGGATCCCATCTGGGACCCTGATGCACTGCAGAAAGACCAGGGTGCAGAATCCTGCCACCACCTCCAGGGATTTGTTAACCCAGAGCACGGTGTGGCCCAGCAGTACAAGAGGGCACCACAGACCTCGAGAATTGACCTCCAGAATGCAGCCTGGGGGTGGAGCAGCCACTGCATACTGTGGGCTCTGCAGACAGAGTTGCAGAGAGCTGTGCCAGCATGCTGCAGACTGCTCTGGGCCAGAAAAGCAGGTGGTCAGGGAACACCAAGCAGAGCTGCCTTTTAAAGCATGCCACTGGCCATAAGCTGCTGTAGTCAGAGCCTCCAGCTCCCCCTGGATGCTGAAGGGGACCAGAGCAGGACAGGAGAAGGCCTGGAGCACGCTATTCCCATAAGGAGCAAATCTGCTCCCAAGAGGCTGCATGTGTTCAGTAAATTATTGTGCAGTAAAGCCAAATAGCATTAATTGCATGTGTAGACATGTCCCTTGATGTGTTTTTGTGGCTAAGTCCTGATCCTAAGATAACAGCATGCTACAGAAGTAGTTGAGTCAATAGTTTGAAGTAGTTGAGTCAGAAGTAGTTGAGTCAGTTGTTATGTGTATCTGCACCTGGGGACACACATAACAACTGAACCATTCCCAAATGTCACAGTTTGGGACCAGTTGACAGTTGTTTGAAGTGCTGTGGTTCTGACACCAAGAGGTGGGAGTGAGCACCAACCCCAGCATACCTCATAGTGGGTGCATGGTGTGTGTGGGGGAGGTGCTTGTCCACAAGCTTTTGGGATTCCAGTGAGTGGGTGACCTACAATTGGGGGTTTTGTCACTATTCTCCTTTCCCTCCTCTCCTAAATGTGAGTTCAGTAAATAGCATGCATTTGACTGAAATCTGTAGCGTGCTTGCCTGACTTGGGATGACTGGGGGTTGGGGTGCTTGCACCCATACTTTTGGGTTCTCAAGGGCTAGGGGATCATGATGAGAGATTGAAGTTGAGAAGGGGGTGGGGACACCATTGGTTGTTAGAAAGGTAGCTTTTATTGACCAAGCAATGCAAGGGAGTTTATTTATAAAAAGTACCAACAAAAGAAAAGGACTAGTGAAGTTCTAGCTGCATACCAGAGTGGCCAGTTGCAGCATGGGGGGAATGGGGGCATAAGGAGCAGTGTCAAATGCATGGAAGACTGACCAGACCTTTGTCGTGAATTGCTTAGTCTCCATGTGTAACAGTGACCCACTTCACAGTGAACCAGTTCAAAAGAGTACTTAATTTGCCTGGTACATTTTAAACCACTGTAACAGGCTTGTATGTCTGTCCAGTTCAGGTTTAAACTGAATTTAAACCCTTAGGCACACCCTTAGGCACATGGGCCATTTATATGCGTGTGCTGGGAGTGGGGAGGGGAGGTGCTTTAATCAGACCAGGTCCAAGAGCCACTCTAATTAAAGCGCCTGGAGCATCTCATGTATCAGTATCCCCATGCTTAAAAATGGCAGTGGGGGTGCTTTATCTAAAGCTTATTTGAAAAGCTTTAGATAAAGCATCCCTGCTGCCATTTTGAATTGTGGGGGTGTTAATACATGAAACATGGGAGGCTGCTGGAGTGTGGTAACTGGAATTACAGCATGTCAAAGTAGCCTCCCTGCTCATGTCTACGCACCCCTAAGGTCCACTTGAGCACCTAATACATAGAAAAAGATCTGACCTATGCTGTTTGCCTGTGATCATTTAACCAAGTGATTAAAATCACTCTTTAACAGCTCCTTGTCCTCCTCCTCATATTCTAGCCCACTAGTTTTTCTGTTATCTGCAAACTTTACAAGCAAAGATTTTATACCATCTAGATCGCTGATAAAAATAATAAATGGTATGGAATTAAGAACAGCTATGTGAAAGACTGAAATTAGTAAGTAACTCTCACTGAAATCTCATTAACAACTACATTTTGAAACAGATTGCTGAGCCTGTTTTTAATCCATCTCATGTGTTTCCCCCATTAATTTGATATCACACAAGCTTTTTAAGCAAAATGTAATGTAAAACCAAGTATACTGACTTAGAGAAATCCAGGCATAGTATCTACTTGACTTTATTGGCTGAACTTGTACTCTTGTCAAGACAAAGGCAACAGATTTGTTTGAAAAGACTTAACTTTCAGGATAACATGTTGAGTCATGAAATATATATATTTTCGGCCTCTGATTCTTTATCCATAGACTACAGAATCTGATGCATGATTTTAACTATGTCAGGTTTACAGGACCGTTAGGTCATATCATTTATTCTTTTTAAATATTGGAAAACTTTTGCAAACACCGAATCCTTTGGAATTTCATTAATTTTCCAAGACTTATTAAAAGTCAATATTAGTGTTTGAGAGAGAGAGATAGTTAGTTCCTTTCAAATTCTTGTGTGTAATTTACTCAGGCCAGTTGATCTGGAAAAAAACTATGCTTAATTTAGTATACTCTGCCTCACATCCTTCTTTTTTACAGCTGGTAAATTTTCCATTGTGTAGGCTGCCCTTTGCCTTGTTCCAAATCAGAACAGAGTAACTAACTAAACACTTCTGCTTTTTCTATATCACATTAACATTTTACCACCTACACCTAACCTAAGAACCTAGCCTAGGTTAGGGATTTTTTTTCCCTAATGTATTTTAAAATGCTATCTTATTATCATTAACTTTATTGTCTAGTGATATCTTCTTGATTCCTTTGGCTTCCCTAATCAAACATCTACATATTTTAATTTCTAAGAGATATTAATTGCCAGTTACTTCTATTTTTTCCCATCCTTTATATACCTTTTTATTATTATTGCTGTTTTCCTTCTCTTGCTTCCCACCTGCTATTACTGTTTTGGGTTTGTAGAATCATGACTGTGTAATCATCCACTAAATGCCCTTTAACAAGTCTGAGTTTTTGTTAACACTTTCTACTTGAAATTTTTGTGCCTGGTCAGTTATGCCAACTATTGCTTGGAGCTTTGGAAAATTGGACTTTTTAGTGTTCAGTGTAAACAGTTTGCTGGTGGTGCCATATTCTGTTTGCACAAAGTAAATTTAAGGCCATGGGATGCATTGGTACCAAAATAAGCATTATTTTTTAGATTAGCAATTAACCCTTATTTGTCTGCAAGACTGAGGTCCAGTATTTGTTGACTCCGTGATTGTGAGTCATGGAAGCTCCACTGCATTCTTCTCTCAGGCTGCCTGTGCTCCTATCTCCAAGTTCTATGCAAGTCGTTCCAGAGGCTTCGCACCAGCCAATCCGCCACTTTGGTGAATACTTTTGCCCAGTTCTGTTCCCACCACTTACAAGAAATCCAGCTGGAATCAGCAGGCCAGAATTTGCTCCCATCAAAGTCAATGGAACTATTGGTGTAAGGCAAGTAGGATTTGGCTTTTTAAGTTAGTGGGCCCATTAGGACTTACTCTATTTAATACATAGAGGCTGCACAGGTAAGGATGAGAATGATAAGATATTATCAGTTGCAATAAGAACAGGAGATCTTTCATTCTGTAACCCATCACTGGCCCCTATGACATGTCACTGCCCTCTAATATTAGGACTGCTTCCAGGTGGGATGAATATCCCTACACATTCAATGGCTACTAAAAGCAAAGTCCAGGGTGAAGGTTCATATATTGCAGCGGCACACAATTCAGCCTTTATGGAGAATTATTTGCAAGGTCTCCTTCCTAGTGGAAGGCCACCATGAGTGGGATCTGCTGTAAGAAGTGAGCCCTCAGCATGTTTGCAAGCAAGAAACTGGAGCATACCAAAGACATATTCAAGTTATTAGATTGATAGATATTGGGGTTGGAAGGGACCTCAGCAGAACATGGAGTCTGACCCCCTACCTTCAGGCAGGAAAGAGTGCTGGGGTCAGAGACCCCA
This sequence comes from Crocodylus porosus, assembly GCF_001723895.1. Lineage (NCBI taxonomy): Eukaryota > Metazoa > Chordata > Crocodylia > Crocodylidae > Crocodylus > Crocodylus porosus. Next base: position 8,444,578 of record NW_017728934.1, on the reverse strand, counting down.
ATCAGGTGCTTGTCCAGTCTCCTCTTAAAGACCCTCAAAATAAGGGAGAGCACCACCTCCCTTGGAAGTCCATTCCAGATTCTGGCAACCCTAACGATAAAGAAGTTCTTCCTGATGTCTAACCTAAATCTGCTCTCTGTCAGTTTGTGACCGTTATTTCTAGTTACTCCAAGGGGTACCCTGGTAAACAGAGCATCTCCTATCCCTTGCTGTGCCCCCCCGGATGAATCTGTAGATCCCCTCTCAGCCTTCTCTTGTGGACGCTGAAGAGATTCATGTCCCTCAATCTCTCCTTGTAGGGCCTTACCTGCAGGCCCCTAACCATATGAGTGGCCCTCCTCTAGACCCTCTCAAGGTTATCCACATCCCTCTTGAAGTGCAGCACCCAAAACTGGACACAGTACTCCAGCTGCGGCCTCACCAGTACCACATAGAGGGGGAGGATCACCTCCTTGGACCTGCTCGAGATGCACCTGCTAATGCATGATGAAGTGCAGTTAGCTTTAGTGATCACTTCATCACATTGATGACTATGTTCATCTTGGAGTCAACTATGACTGAGATCCCTTTCTGCTACAGTGCTGCTGAGAGAGTCCTCCTCCAGCCTGTAAGTGTGTTGGTGATTCCTTCTCCCTATGTGCAGTACTTTGCATTTGTCCTTGTTGAATTGGATCCTATTCTGCTCTGCCCACTTCTCCAACCTGTCCAGATCTACCTGGATTCGCTCCCTGCCCACTAGTGTGTCTCCTTTACCCCATAATTTGGTGTCATTCACGAATTTGGACAGAGTGCTCTCCAAGCTGTCATCCAAGTCACTGATGAAAACATTGAACAACACTGGTCCAAGAATCAAACCTTAGGGAACTCCACTGCCCACATCTTTCCAGGTCGATGCCTACACGTCCATCCCCACCCTCTGGGTGCATCCTATTAGCCAATTTGCCACCCACCTGTCCGTGTAATCATCAGCATCACAGCCACTCAGTTTATCTGTGAGAATAGGATGAGATACCGCATCAAAGGCCTTCTTAAAATCCAGGTAGATGACATCTACATTGTCCCCTGTATCTAAGCATTTTGTGACCTGGTCATAAAAAGAAACAAGGTTAGTCAGGCAGGATCTATCTCCTACGAACCTGTGCTAATTGCCTCTCTGCATTATTTTTCCTGCTGGACTCCCACAAATGTGATCCTTATAATTTTTTCGAAGGTTTTCCCAAGGACAGAGGCTAGAGGCTAGAGGCTAACTGGCCTATAGTTACCTGAATCCTCCTTCCTCCCCTTCTTGAAAATAGGGACCACACTGGCCCTTTTCCAATCCTCTGGGACCTGACCTGAGCACCGTAAGTGCTCAAACAACCGTGCCAGTGGTTCTGCTATGACACTGGCCAATTCCTTCAGCACCCTTGGATGACTATCATCCGGGCCTGCTGACTTAAATACATCCAGCCCCTCCAAGTGTCCCTTCACTAAATCAATGCTATCAGTTGGTGGGCTGGTTTCCCTCCTGTGCTCATCTAGAAGGACTGTTATTGTCTTTAATTTTCATTGCCAGCCTACGTTCCGTGGCAGCTTTGGCCTTTCTGACTGCCTCCCCGCAAGTGCGAGCCAAGTAGGTATACTCCTCCTTGGTAGCTACCCCCTGCTTCCATAGCCTGTATGCCTCTTTTTTCTCCCCTAGGCTTTTCTGGAATTCCCTGTTCAGCCCAGAGACCCCTTTGCCCCCTTTCATGCACAATAGGATTGTCTCTTTCTGCGCCCAAAGGATCGCTCCCTTTAGGAATGACCACACTTCCTGGACTCCCCATCTCACCAATGCTCCTGATCATCAGTCCCTCACTAACTAATATCCTGAGCATGTTGATGTTGGCCTTTCTGAAGTCTAGCACTTCTGCCCTACTGGTTATCTTTCCCACCCTTTGCTGGATAGTAAATTAAATCAATTAATAGTCACT
>NW_017728934.1:8416242-8441943 GCF_001723895.1 Crocodylus porosus | reverse complement strand
GTGGTTTGTTGATCCTAGGTTCCCTCTGTCCTTTGCATCCCTATCCCCCAATGAACCTAGTTTAAGCCCTGCATAGGAGATCAGCCAACCTGTAAGAGAACAGACTCTTACCTTTTGAAGTGAGATAAAGACCATCAAGCCCCAGGATGCCCTTTTTGTGGAAGTGCAGATTGTGTTCTAAGAAGCCAAAACCTGTGTGATGGCACCAACTCTGAAGCTGCAGGTTGACTTCTCTGATGCAGGTGTCTTGGTGCTGGCCATGACAGCTAACCAGGAGGATTGATGAGAAGACCACCTGTGCCCCTGACTTTCTAAGCCTGGCCTCCAGGGCCCTGTAGTTACTCATGATATGGTCTAGACTACTCCTGGCCACACCATTTGTGCCCACATGAATGAGGACCGTGGGATAGTAATCAGTGGGCTGAATTAACTCAGGAATCCTTGTAGCAATGTCCCAGATCCAGGCTCTTGGTAGGCAGCACACTTCTCTCGCCATGGGATGCAGATGACAGATGGCTCCCTCCATTCCTCTCAGGAAGAAGTTGCCCACCACGATGACTCGGTGTCTCTTCCTCTGGCTGTCTGGTTTTCCCTCAGCCTGCACGGTGGTGGATGTGGGTATGACTTCCTCTATTGCCCTTCCCTTCAGTGCTGCCAGAGCCTCATATCTGTCCCCCGGTTACACTGGGGGGGTTGTCTCAGCAGTGTGATGCCTAGCTCTGGAGGTGACCATCTTCCATACATCCGCATCAGGCCTCTCCCATGTTGTCTCACCTCTAGGTGACCATGTCTGCAAAGAATGAAAGTACCCATCAATCTCATCCTCTGCAGCTCTGATCCCACGCAGCCTGCTAACCTCTGCCCGGAGTTCCCTCACCTGCCCCTCCAGGGCCTCGATCTAATCTGGAGCTCCAGACTGGGTTTCTGCTTCCATCCAGCCAAAGAGGCTCCGAAGCTTCAGAGCTGCCTCGGAGATCTGGCCATAGGGTATAATGGGGGACCAGTGAAATATCTATAACATTGTTTTGTGTCTGATTTGAATGAAACTTTCAGGAATGGTAGCCTCCACTGAGAGCATAAAGCCTACCAAGTTTCAAGAAGATCAGTACAGGGATTCAGGGGAACTGCACCCCAAATTCTTGAAAACAAAAGTCATGTCACATGTATGTGTTACATCACAGGGGGGTGAAAACTACAGAGGTGGTGGACCCTGGTGAAACCACAAAGCCTGCCAAGTTTCAAGAAGACTGGTTCAGGGATTTGGGGAGAACTGCACCTCAAGCTTCTGACAGGCAAAGCTCATGACACAGATGACCCTGTCGGCTATGGCGCAGCAGGCTGAAAACTGTGGGGGTTGTGGCCCCTACTCAGGCCACAAAGCCTGCCAGGTTTCAAGGAGATAAGTGCAGGGGTTTGGGGGGAACTGCACCTCAAGCTGCAGATAAGCAAATCCCATGACATGGGTGGCACCATGTGTGTTAAGGCGCAGCAGGGTGAAAGCTACAGGGATGCTAGCCCCTGCTGCAGCGACAAAGCCTGCCAGCTGTTGAGGAGATGGGTGCAGGGGTTCTGGGGTCTGTGGCCCTGCACCTTAGCTGCTGACAGGCAAAACTTGTGACATGGGTGCTTGTGAAACTGACTGTGTCTGTTTTGGGGTGGGATGGGGAACTACTGCATGCCTGGCTGCTAAGCTACTGTGTTACTAGTTACGAATCAATCATGATTCACTCAGGGACCAGCTCAATACACAGTAGCTAGCTAATGTAGCCAGTTAATTAGCAACAATTAACACCTACAAAAACACAGCCTAAGAAGAGGAAATAATCAATACAGATAATCAACTACCCCAAGACAGAGACAGTCAGTTGCACAGGCACCCATGTCATGAGTTTTGCCCATGACCAGCCAGAGGTGAAGGGCCCCAGAACCCCGCCGCACCGATCTCCTCCACAGCTGTCAGGTTTTGTGGCCGCAGCAGGGACCACCATCCCTGCAACTTTCACCCTGCTGCACCTTAACACATGCAGTGTCACCCATGTCACGAGTTCTGCTTGTCCGCAACTTGCGGTGCAGTTCCCCCCAAACCCTTGCATCAATCTTCTTAAAACTTGGCAGGCTTTGTGGCCCCACCAGGGGCTAGTACCCCTGCAGCTTTCACACCCCTGTGGTATAACATACACGTGACTTGAGTTTTGCTTTCAGGAATTTGGGGTGCAGCTCCCCCCAAACCTCTGCACCAATCTTCTTGAAACTTGGTAAGCTTCATGCTCTCAGTGGAGGCTACCAATCCTGAAAGTTTCTTCCAAATCAGACAAAAAACACTAACGTTATAGCTATTTTATTGATTCCTCATTATACTCTATGGCTGAATCGCTGAATTGGCTCTGAATCTTTTCCGAAGTATTTTGGAAGCTCTGAATTGATTCGGAAAGCCTAAAACTTCCAGCAATTCAATTCAGATTCATAGATTAAGCCTCTGAATCATCCAAATCATCTCCGAATCCAAATCATGATCCGAAGTTTTGCACAGCCCTACTGCACACCGAGTCCTTACCGGCATAGAAAGACTCCTCCTATTCCATATACACAAAGTCTTTGTCCGAGGCGTCTGATGCCTAGGGTCTTGGGCCCCTCCTGTGCACCCTCCTGTGTGAACTGCCATGCAAACTCCAGTGCATCCCTGAAGAGCGCACCTGTTTCCCCAGCCTGCTCATACGGCTCCCACCCAGCTCAGCTATCTCTAAACAGGAGGGTGGAAAAAAAACCCTTCCCAATTCCCTACAGCTGACCTGGTTCCTTGTCCCTCACCCTCACTCTTCCTGGCTTACCTGCTTGTAGGTTCCTCACCTGCCACTCAGACCACTCCCCTCGCTGTGGTCGGGGGGAGCCAAGAGCAGAGGTTAATGAATCACAGCAAGGATGCAGGACTCTCTTAAGCATTTTTGTTTAAACAAGTGGCTTAATAAAGAATTATAGTGGGCTACTGGGCTGCCTGCATATGGTTATAGATGGTGTGTAGCAGGATCACAGTCAGAAACACTTGTACCTGAAGTACCTTCAACTGTTCTGTGAGCATGAATCCTGGGAAAGACCACAGCAGTGAAGGGCCAGTAAAAGTACCTCCCTGTGGCAGCATCCTTTTAGACTGCAGGACCTCCATAGATCCACAGATCCAAAAGAATTGATTGGCCTCCAAGAGGGAATCATCCACACAGGCTCTTTGCCCCACAGACTAGGTCAATTTAGAGGAAGTAAGATCTGGTCCATGGGATCTCATCTGGACCCGAAGAACGGCAGACCTGCAGGTGTCCTCAATTTACTAGGTCTGTGTTCAGGTGTCTGGTAGGGGAGAGAGAAAAGGTACTGCTGGAGATGAAAATGACATAAATGGAGGTGACCACACATGCTGATTGGGCTGAGGCTGATAAAGGAAGGAAGCAAAGCCTTGCAAGGTGCTTTGTATGGACTTGGAGCTGAGATGCTGAAGAAACTGGAGCTCTCTGCAATGCTGCTGGAAGTATAGAGAGAGACACTGTGGGAGGAGGTGGAGGTGACGGGGGCGGTACCTTTTCAATACGGGAGAGCAGGTGGGGTTCCCTGCTGTCCATAGGGTCAGAGGGAGTGGGGAGACCCTGTGGCTGGTATCTGAGCTGAATCCAAGACATAGCCACTTTCCTATTGCATATTATTTCAGATAATCTCTATCAGCAGAGTTGCCGTAGCACTAAGTGGTGACTCATGGAATAAGAACACAGTTCTGTGGGACCAGAGGGTTAAGGGAGACAACAGCAGTCTGAGATTTATTCCACCAAGCATCTGAAAGCAGATCCAAGGAATGTTTATTATTTTTCCTATGTGGCAGGGAATGAAGCACAATTGTATCTAATTTGGAACTGCTGGCATCTCTGCACACAGCCTCCTCTGCTAAGATAGTATCCATGACCAGTCCTCCCCTCCTCAGAATCTTAAATCAGAGCTGCCTCATTGTAGTCTGTGTCTCCAAGGAAAGGAGGATTTATGGAGTGAGTCTGTGCCAAGTCGAAAAGGTCAGAGCACAGAGGCACCTGTCATGCACACCCGCCCTGGGAGACAGTGCTGGAGTGTTTGGTAATGGCTTCCTGGCACACAATTAGACAATGGGACATTTCATCCTTCACTGAGGTCAGTTAATCACACTTCAAATACACATCCAACTGCCTGGCCAGCAGGTGAGGCATGAGCCAAGCATGGCGGGACTAGCAGGCTTCCTGACCCACAGGACTGGGATGTGTGGTGACTCCTGGCATACAAGCACCAGGAGTACTGGCTGGCAGTGAGCTGGGGGCCCCTAAAGATGATGGGGCAAACCCTTTGTACTAATCCGAGCCCAGCAGCTGCCTGTCTGCCCCTTTCACCTGCAGGGAGTATGAGAGCTCAGCTGGGGAGGGCTGTTAGTGACCCACGCAGCATCATACCTTGAGCTGAGCTGCAGGTATAGTTCTTCTGGGGCTGGACTCTAGAAGGGGGCCAGCCTACAGCTGCTAGGCCAGCACAGTCACCATCCCCAAGAGAGCCAGAGGCATCGGGAAGCACAAGTCCTGCACACCAGCACTGTGTATGTGTGAAGAGGAGAGCTGAAAGGCCTGGAGCCAGGCCTATACTCAACACATCTGCAGGACACTGGGAAGTGATGAGGTTGTGCTGGTCTCTGTTACCAGCCAGGCTGGGGCCCCCAGCACTGCAAACTATGAGCTGAGAGTAAGGGAGACGCCCAGCCTGTGACCCAGAGACAGAATAATTCAGCCTTCCTTTCCCAGGCTGGGAATTGTGGGAAGGAAATGAATGTGTTTACGATGTGAGAGAGACGGAGCTGGAGTGGGGCTGCTTTATTCGCAGGTCTGGAACAACTGACTCGGCAAGGCTTGTGCTGACATCCCCCCGGTTCACTCCGCATGCCGGCTCAGCACTCCACCCCCTCGCTATGCCTCTGCCCTTCTCCTTCCAGTCCCAGTCCCAGTCCCAGCCCCTCGCTTCTGAGATGACTTGCTCCTTCGTGCTCCTTCCCTGTTTGTTTCTCACACGTCTACCTCCCCCACCTCAATCCATGTCCCCACTACCCAGAAATAACAGACTTGTGATTGCCTGTACACCCCCTGACTGGGTCAACCCCCTGGAAGTTGAGGTAACTGATGAGATATGGATGTTGAGGATTAACTGTGTCCATAGCAAGGCTACAGCACAGGCAGGGCTGGCCCCTCAGGGCAGGCAATTCCACAGACTAACTGTGATGGGCACATGGGGGATTACCTTACAAAGGGTTAAAGTGCAGCCCCCAAGCTCTCACCTGGCTGCTGCTCAAATCACTCTGGCTTCAGTAGCCAGGTTCCCCCATCCCTTCTTCAAATGCCACTTCCTGCCTTTGACTCAGGGAGCAGGGCAATGCAGCATCATGGGGACCTGAGGATGATTCCAGGGCCACATACACCAGGGATGGGAGAGAGGGAATCATGTCCACAAGGTGCAGCAGTGAGAGGTGGCCACACCGGTACACTTTGCAGGATCAGGGGGGAATCACACTTGCACACTAGTCTGGCACAGTGTGGGGAAGAGAGGGTGCCATGGGCATACAGTGCAGGGCAGGGTGGCAACCATGTGGCATGCCTGGTGCAGCCCCATGCAGCCCCCCAGGGACATGGCATCCAGGGACTTAGAAGTTGGATAGCCCAGTCATAGATAAAATGGGAGACTTGGGCTGTGGGTGTTTGTTAAGAACAACCATTGCTTAGTAAACCTGACTGGTTTTTTGGGAACAATTACAGGTCCAACAGATCAGCACATGATAAATTACAACTGTATTTTGATGCAGTGTTTGATACATCTCCTGAAAATCTGCAATTAAGATAAATTTCATTGGCTTCAGTAGTGCCACAAAAACTGAAAAAAAAGGTGAAAGACCTGGGGTAAGGATAAATGTCAATGCCAGGTAAATAATGCCTGCTGGGTAGAACAACTGCTGTTTTTGTCTGTGTCATTTTCATTAATGGTCTGGAAGAGGGAATAAAGAATCCATTGGTGAATCACATGGATACGTTTACCATGGGAAGGGCTGAGAACATTGGGAAGGACAGTGAAGAAAGCAGAGCAGGAGAAAGCAAGGAAGATGAAAACCACACACTGAAAAAAACCAAAGCAAGCTTCTATTTGGAAAATTCAGCTAATTCATTGTGGGGAAATAATCTTAAATCAATTCCATGGGAGGGAAAAACCTGGAAACCACTATGCAGTGAAACTTAAGAATGTGAGTGGACAACAAAAGAAAAATGAGTTTGCAACGTGATATGGCAGCAGAACTGACCAGCCTGAGTTGGGGCTGTACTCAGAAGCACTGTATCTTGGATCAGGGATCTGATAGACCTTTTGTAAAATGTTCTAGTGCAACATCACCTAAAAAATTACGTGCAGTTCTGAGCACCCTGTTAGCAGAATAATGTTGACTAGTTGGAATGTGTTCAGTGAAAAGCAACAAAAACAGTCATCAGGATTGATTTAGGAGATGTGCCAAGAGCTGAATCAGTCCATTTTGGCTGAGTGATGACAATAGTGTGATATGATAATAAGGAGCAAATGCCAGGGTGTTGGATGTCTTAGGGTGATCAAAGGTATGGAACATGGAGGTGGCAAAATTTGCAGATGCTAGAAAATGATTTCAGTTAGTTAAGTCTTTGGAGAACTTCTGCCCTAACCTAGCTAGATGAATGGACCACACAATGGCAGTGTGTGAACAAATGAAACACTATATCCATTGGAAGAAGCAATCATTCCACATACACAAGTGTAGCAGCTTAGGAAAGCAACTTGTCATCATTACCAGAGACAATCCCACAGAGATATAGCTCAGTGTGCAGCAACACTCACACAGCAAGAGGTTAGAGAGCATAAATAATGCTGGAAGTACTGTAATTCCAGCATCGAGATCATCGCTTCAACATTGCCTGGAAAAATGTACCCAGGCCCACCCCCTTCCTCTCAAAGTGGCTAGTGCAAAAGTAGAAGACAAAGGGTTCAAAAGCAACAACAAAAAGTTAATGGTATAAAACTTCCTTTAAGAAGGCAGGACATGGAAGGACTGAGATTTACTCCATAGAAGAGGAGACTGAGCCAATATGGAGGGAGACACCAGGGCTGTGCCATATTTAGAGCTGTGGCAAAATTTCTATTTAACGCTGCAATTTGTGTCCTCTATAAAATCCCAGAGGAAAGTCAGATCAGCTTCAGAGTTGGTAGGTCAGGGCAGATATCAGGGTGGTGACTGTTGGAGAAGTCTCAAATTAGTTGATCAAGAGATTTCCAAAATGAACCCCTGAAAATGTGTTGTTTATAACTACATGGAGTGCTTCAACTGCTATTTTTCACAGAGCAACAGAAGAGGTGAGAGCCTGGGGCAGAGTTCCTGGGTAAAAGATCTCAGGTGTAATGAATCACGTTCACCCACCCCAGGATGACTTGTCCACATGTTCCTGTAGTTGATTGGCTATCCGGTCCTTGATTTCCAGTGTTGAACATGACACAGGATGCTGGAAGCTATTCAGCTATTTAAGAGACTTGCAAGGAAGAAGTAGCAGTCTGCCATGTGTCTTCCATCCTGATCCTGCCTCTTGCTGATATTCATCCCCACCAGTCTGAACCAGTGCCCATGACCTTTGGTCTTTCCTCTTGTCTGATATCTGGCCTGCACATGCTGAGGCAGCAGCTACAATTCCAGATTTGTCTCTTGCCTGACACTTGACTGTGAATTAGAGCACACACCTATTGAGACCACCACAATCCATGACGTGTAAGAGAAAATCTGTTAGTACCAAAGTGAAAGAAGCTCAAACATAACCTGGAGTGGAGTCCCAGCACCATCAGTGACTTGTTGGGCCTTATTACAGACCTTCCAAATCTTCCAGACCATTTCGTATCAGTAATCCTCAATGGCTGAAAGTTCCATGTCTGCCATCTTGCTGTTTCCTGGAAAACCTAGATCAGCCGTCTCTGGGCACTAGGGTGACCACCCATCTCTAATTGGGCAGGACAGTCCCACAATGGGAACCTCAAGTCCCAGACTTGGGCTGCACAACTCCAGGACAGCATTTGTCCCAGATTCACAGCATGTGCAGGGATCAGGAGATTACAGGTTTTCCTTTGCTGATGGGCGACATTCCAGTCTGCAAGGGGCGCTACATGCATGTGCCTTCCTGCACAAATGCACATGGCCAGAAAATACAGCTAGGAAATGTGGAGAGCAGCTCCCTTCAGGTAAGACTATGAGGGGAGGGGAGAGGGGAGGCAGAAGAGGAGGCATATTGAGGTCCCTGCAGTGAGGGAGGAAGTGGGGCAGGGACCAGGGCTGCTGCCCAGCGAGAGCAGTGAATGGGGCTGGGGTGGGGAGTGGGACAGAGCTGTGAGCAGTCTGTCCATGGGACATGGGGAAATGGGAAGGCACATTCCCCCCCCTCGCCAGATTTGTGCATGCAGTAAAAGCAGATTTGGGGCTCCCCACCTTGCTACCCTGCCCCCAGGGGCCCTGTGCTGGCTGTGCCACCATGGCAAGGCACCACCTGCCCATCTGGCAGCAGTGGGGGCAGTGGCAGCAGTGTGGAGTTGTGCCCCTTCGGCATTTTCTCCCCAGCCCCAGTTCCTTCAGCCCTCTCCTCCTAGCACGCTGTCTTCACCCCTAGTCATAACACTGAGAATGTCTCTGTGAGCCACTACTGCACAGTATTACTGCACATTTATTTAGTATTTGTATTAGCAAGTACTAAATAAATGCGCAATAACCAGAGTTACTGTGTAGTAGTGCCAGCAAACATCTTTTAAATGAAGCTACTGTGCAATAGCCTAATAATACCACACGCTAGGGCATTATCACTGTCCGTGCTCCAGTGCGCTACTGCGCAGTATTATTTGGCTACTGTGCAGTCAACATCTTGTGAGTATCTTGATACGCCTACTGAGTCTAAAGCAAGCCCTGATCTCTAGGGCTAGAGTCAGCAGCAGCACTGGCTCCACTCCCTTTTTCTGCCAGCACCATGACAGAACCATCAGCACTTTGGTGCATCAGCTATAGTCACACCTGCCAACAATTCAGTGCCAGGGCAGGGAGCCCTCTCAGGATGGCATGCCCATATGCCCAGCCTCAAGAGGATGTTGTCCCAGGCTGTGAGAGAAGAGGCTGGGCTGAGGCTTGCCTCTAGTACGTACCTCTGCTCTCTTCCAGAACCTCAGTAAATCTCTCATATGGCAAAAGCATGAATTATTATTGATTCTGCTTGTCTGCTTTCTTCAAGATTCCTGCCTAGAAGGACTGTACAAATTCCGACAAGATTAAACAAACCTTGAATTGGAGCAGGCAGGTTCTGGGAACCTCAGAAAGATGCTTGTGATTAAGGGAATATGTCACAAACATTGCAGATCAAAAAGCAAAGATTTATTAAATATTTGGGAGATTTTGTAAACATCCCAGTTGTTAAGGAACATGGAAGGCAAATCTTGCTTTCATAGGAGAGAGAAAATAGTGCTTGCTGGTGCACAAGCAGAGAAGCTAATACTCAAAGCTACAAGTGCTCTACATGTGTTTTGCGCATACAGCTCAGCTCTTCCAAGCTGCCTTAGATTTCAGACACCAATTTTTAACTCTTTGCTCCCTGCAGAGCTGAGGAGAACCCCACCCAACAGGCAGACCATTGAGCTGGGTCAGTCATGCTCACAGCTCCCATCTTCAGGATGGCTGAGCTTGGTACCCTGACTGAGGTGTGTGAGTAAGGTTTCAGGGTCTGAATTGACAAGTGCCTCACCTCTGCTCCATCTCCCCTTCTACTAACCAGCAGGCTTCTTGCTTCTATTAAATGCTTTGCTTTTTTCCTATTCCTTGCCTCTTCTGCAGCACCTGTATTTCTTCCCATCCCTTTCCCTTTGCTCTCTTCCCTTCTCAGCCTCAGCTGGTTTCACACACCCGCCCCCACTCCCCTTTGTCTTCCCTGCTGGCTCCTTACATTACATTATGCACGGAAAGAATAGATTCACTTTCTGGAGACACACAGACATCTCCTTATTCTTATAAAGATGGAACTTATGAGGCCAGAGGAGTAATAAAATCACTCTTGCACAACAGTCAAGTAATTCAGAGTTAGTATTAAGCTGCACTTGAGCCATTTACTACATTGAACAGAATTCTACCCCTAGGAAAAGGCAATGATGCTGAAAGTCAGGGAGGCATTCTACTTTGCCTGTATTCATGCATTCTCCTTTACCCTCATTGGGTAGCAACTGTACAGCTAGCGCGTCCCTGAAGACAATTTCTACTTCAGCCTGCAGGGCCACACAGCTCCCTACCCATTTCAATAGGCAGCACTTGGACACCTCCAGAGATGGTTCCTTGCTTACAGAATGGGGGACAGGGCTCTCCAGGTATTCCGGTGCAATATGTGTTAAGCCATGTCTGGCTGCTCAGGATCCTGTTTTCCTCTGACACATGTATCTTAGCAGAGTATTTTTGTCCCAGCAGCTAGTCATTAGGGCTGTGAGAAATTTTGCTGGGTGTTTTGTTTCAACACTGTTTCAACTCCTTCTGAGGTCGAAACAGCGACATCAAAATGAAACGAAAAGCTTGAAATGAAACAAAGGTAGTCAAAACATTTCAAAAGTTTCAAAATGCTTCAAGTTTCAAAGCTGGGCTTGCTTGCAGGGAAAAAAAGTAAGGAGAGGGAGGCAGAAGAGGGGGGAAGGACTGCTCTCATATTGACATGTGTAGCTGGCCAGTGAATCTGATCCTTCCCTGAGGTCCCTTCCAATCCCAGTGCTCTGGGGGAGGGATGGAAAAACAGCATAAAAAGCAGCATTGTTTGAACTGAGCTGCTTTCTGGCTTGGGGTCAGTTACTGAGCTGTGTCTTCCAGCAGCTCAGCAGCATCAGACAAAAGCTGTCACTTCCTACTTGCTAGCCTGTTCCTAGCAAGTGGGATTCATCAATACCTTTTGCATTCTATACCCTTCTATTTTATTAGTATATTCACGCATTCCTTTCAAGTTATTCCTCCCCCAAAAACCTCTTTTTGTTTTTGTTAGTCTGTAGCCGCCAAGCCTTGACCAGTCGCTCTCGTGCAACTCTCACTTGAGTAATCAGTGTTAAGTGCCTCACGGGTTCGTGTCTCCGCCTGAGCTGGTGTTTTCCACCCGAGTCTTCAACCCCATGCTTGCCTGCCGTGACTTGCTGGACCTCAGTGTCTGGAGTCGTTCATCGGGTGTGCTCGTTGACCCGCAGTTCTCCCGGCGGTTACTCACAGGGCTCCACCACCCCTACACCCTGGTCTCACGCCTCCTGTGGAGTGGTGTCCAAATGGCTGACGCCTTCCTCCTGGGACCCCATAAGTTGGGGCCACCCCAGGGGCTCCGGCACTATCTACCAACTTAAGGACCTGCTGTCCTCTGCTATCCCTGAAGCCTGGGGAGACAACTCAAAGAAGGAAAAAAAAGAATGCTTCAACCCAATTTCTGGGCTCCCTGATCCTTTAACTCCCCTTCTACCCCCTCCCAGGTCTTTAAGGGTGCATGGCATGCCTTATCCCTTAGCTTGTGTGGTTCCCTGCCTACTCCGAGGCACCTCCAGATCCAGCGGCGATATCCGCCCTGACAGCAACACTTTCGGGGTTTCCCCATAGTCCTCCTCTCCCGGGTTGGACTTCTTCAGGTGTCCCACTGTCCCTGCACTCCCACCTGCAGTTGGCTCCATCTCCTCGGGTCGTTCCAACACCGCCTTTAGGTGCTGTTCCCGGCACCCTTTGTTGTCCCGTCTGAGGTGCCATCGAGGTGATCCTCCTCTTCCTGCCTGCACTCATCCCGGCTGGTCCTGCTCTCCGGGTTCCATGGACAGGGGCACCTCTGCTGTCATGGTAAGCCACGGCTCCGCTCCCTGATTCCCCGCCGGCTCCACAGTGTGCACCGCCATTTTTATCTTCGCTGGCCGGCATTCAGTGCTGACGTCACTGGCCAGCCACAGCTGTATAAATGGGCAGCTGACAAGCTGCGCGGGCTCTGCCTTCCGCCCCTCATGTGCTGCGCTCCGAGCTGCTGGTATGTGTTTGTCCTTACAGTACATCCCAGGACAGTCTATTCTGATTCTTTCCCTCAGAAAAGAAATCTGTGCTTTTTCTAACAGCGTGCATTCTGTTCACTGTGCAGGGAAGCACAGCATATACTGCATATTATAATACAGACTTTATTCAGGAACATATACTACATACATTTATATATTTTATTTATTACATAAATACATACATACTGTGGCCATCGGGCTTCAATTATCTGCTCTCGAGTGGCCTTCGCCCGGGTGGTGGGCGTTGGGCATTCTCCAGGCTCACATCTTTGGCCGAGCAGATGTCTCCTCCATGACTCGCCTTCTCCGCTCTCGCCTGCCATGACTTGTTGGTTCCTCAGTGGACGGCTCAGCCATCTGGTTCACTCGGTGGCTCATGGTTCACCCAGCGGTCATTCACGGGGCTCCACCAACCCTACACCCTGGCCTCACTCCACCTCATGTGCGTTGTTCCCCATTGGCCTCGGCCCCTTCTGTGGGGTTGCGCCTTTTTGCTGGCCACCCATTATGACTACTGCTAACGGGGCCCTTTTTTCTCAGCCCTGTCCCTACCCCGTCTTCTTTCCCTCTTTCCTTCCTCCAGCCCCTTCTCCCAGGGAAACAAAAACAAAAATCTCCGAGGCTCTCCCCTCAGCCCCAATACTTGGGGAAACTCAAAAGGCTACCACCTCCTCAATCCCTTCACACGGGGAAACAAAAGACAAATTATCAAAGAAACCTTAAACTCGGGGCTGCTCCTTGGCATGCCTAAGCCCTGCTTCTACCCTTTTCTTTCCTCCTATTCTAGCTCAGGGTGCTCTTCCTAACATCAATTGCCCCTGGGATTTCTCCCCTCTTCACTGCTGACCCAGCTGAAAATGGCAGCAATGCCCTCCCTGATTGTAACCACCCTGGGGCTCCTCTCGGGGTCCTTCTCTCCAGCGTGGTTCCCCGCTTGCCCTGGTTGCTCCAACACATCCACCCGGGATCCTGCCAAGCCTCTGGTCTGTTCCTGGGTCCTAGTCCAGGTCCGAGGTCTCTGCCACCTGACAGCTTCCCATCTCTGACTCTCAGTGGCTCGTTGGGTCCTGTGAGACCTGTGGAGAGGGTCTCCTCCCTTCTCCAGGCCAGCTGGGGTCCTTTTTCCCTGTTTCTCTCTCTCCTCTCCCTTTCTGTGGTGTTAGCCACCATTTTTATTCTCGCCGGTCGGCACTTGTGGCTGACGTCACCAGCCGGCCTTAATTGAATAAACAAGCGGCTGACAAGCCGTGTGGGCTCATCCTTCTGCCCTTGCAGCGCTGTGCCTCCTGCTGTGGGTGAGTGTTTACTTTTATCTTTTGTGCATCCCCTCCCAGGACACATACATTACATAAATACACATACATATATAATTATCTATATATATTGCATTGATATATATTACATTACAGAAGAACACACAGATTTTCCAGCACACCAAGGCAAACACACTATGAAACACACCATGAAGCATGCTGGAAATGCAGCTGGCAAGCCTTCAGGGAGGAGCAGAAGAAGGGGTAGAGGGAGAGCTGTAAGTTCCCCCACCCCACCCCAAACTGAGATGCGGCCTCTTTCCTACAACTAGCAGGCATGAGGCTTTCAGTCTTACAGGCAGCAAGGAGAGGACAGCAGTGCCACTTCCTGTGTCTGAGTCTGTATCCCCTCCAAGAGCACCAGCCGTAACCCCACTCCCCCACTACCACCATAACAACAAGCAGCACCAGCAAGACAGTCTCCTCTACCCATATTTCACTTCCCATGCTGAGCCTTCCAGTGCCAGAGGAAGAGCTGGGGCTGGATCTGGATCTCAGTGCCCTAGCAAGGGAAATTCTGGGGAAGGAGGGGGAATCATCTGAGTTTGTACTCCACACCCCTCAAGTTTCCCCTAGAGCCAGGTCTCCTTCCGCAGAAGGCACTTCAGAGGAGGCTGAAGTAGAGGTTGTAGAGGCAAGTGGCTCATCTGAGTCTGCTCCTCCTATTGCTGTGCCTCTGCCTGCTGAGGAGGGGGAAAAGGCAGCATTCACACATCCCAGAAGCGAGCAGATAATGTGATCTTGGATCATTTTGGAGATGATCCCACATATGCTATCTGCCTGTGCTGCTAAGCCAAAACCAGCTGGGGCAAGGGAACAAAACACATGAGCACCACAGGGATAATGATGCATCTCTGCAGGCACCACCCCAATGCCCTTGCTCCTCCTCAGCCTGGCACCAATAGGATCATGCCCAAAAAGAAGTCTCCCTCTCACTCCAAAGTCTCCATCTCTAGCCCCACTCCCAGTCATGATGTCATTGCTTAGAACAATAGGGGGTTTAAGCCCCACCACCCAGGTGTGTGAGGCCAGTCACGTAGGCAAAGGGAGCAGGTTTCCTGCTCCCTCGGGAATGTATCCAGCTCAGCTTACAACTCAGGGTTACCTGAAGCAGATGGGGTCAGGAGTGCCTGCCCTCTGCAGTGACCATAGTAACCAAATTGTTAGATAGGTAATAAGCCTGATAGCAGAGTTTGGAGAGAGACTGAGATGGCATTCTGCCACACCCTCTGAGTGAGAAAGGTTTTCCTAATATCTAACCTCAACTTCCCTTGCTGGAACTTGAGACCATCGCTTCTTGTTCTGTCATCTGCCACCACTGAGACCAGTTTAGCTCCATCCTCTTTAGAACCACCCTTCAGGTAATTAAAAGTTGCTATCGAATACCCCCTCAATCTTCTCTTCTGAAGATGAAATAAACCCAGTTCCCTCAGCCTCTCCTCATAAATCATATGCCCCAGCCCCTGAACCATTTCCCTTGCCCTCCGCTGAACTCTCTCCAACTAGTCCACATCCTTTCTATAGTAGAGGCTTCAAAACTGGACCCAGTACTCCAAATGTGGCCTCACCAGTTCTGAATAAAGGGGAATAATCACTTCACTTGATCTGCTGGCAACTTTCCTACCAATGCAGCACAGGATGCTGTTAGCCTTCTTGGCAACAAGGGCACACTGTTGGCTCATATTCAGCTTATTGTCCACTGTAACCACCAGGTCCTTTTCTGCAGAGCTGCTGCTCAGCCAGTCAGCCCCCAGCCTGTACTGGTACATGGGATTGTTCTGTCCTAAGTGCAGGACTGTGCACTTGTCCTTATTGAACCTCATGAGATTCCTTTTGTTCCAATCCTCCAGTTTGTCTGGGTCTCTCTGGGCACACATCTACATGTTCATTAATGCACCGTAATTATGGCACATTAAGTTTAGCACCTGGAATGACAGCTACTAACTTAATGTACCATAATTAGTGCTACTGCACATTAGTGCAAATGAACACTTTTTTTAGTGACATTAATGTACACTAGACTAAAATTACTGCACATTAGCATGTGCTTTTCCCGCCACGCTAATGTGCAGTAGATTTAGTCTAATGCCCTCAAAGCATCTTGTGTAGATGCACCCTCTGAATCCTAACCCTACCTCCAACTTATCTGTTACTCCCCCAGCTCAGTGTCATCTGCATACTTGCTGAGGGTGCACTCCGTGCCATGTTCCATGTCATTGATGAAGATATTGACCAAAACTGGCCCCAGGACTAACCCCTGGGGCACTCCACTTGATACCAACTGCCCCCTAAACTTCGAGCCATTGACTACTACCCTCTGAGCCCAATGATCCAGCCCAATGATCTACCCTTTGAGCCCAATGATCTATGCGCTTTACAGTCCATTCATCCTATCTATACTTCTTTAGCTTGCCTGAAAGAATACTGTGGGAAACCATAACAAAAGCCTTTCTTAAAGTCAAAGTATACTACATCAACTGGTCTCCCCACATCCGTTCTTTGCCTGAGTTCACTTTGCATGTGTATGCCTAGTCTGTGTTAGGTATTGCGGGTGCAGGTTCTAAGTACAGATGTAGGCCCCAGAGACACGAGTAGTGTTCAGGCCTGAATGAGGAGAGACCTGTCAAAAGCCACATGATTTCAGAGAAAAGGCAGGTTGTAACCCTGGGAAGAAAAACCTTGGAACCCTCCCCAAGATGACCCTCAGAATTAATAAATCTGATCCACAGAAATAGCAACTCAAGGCATGAGTGAAACCAGAGCCAGCTGGAGAGATAACAAAGCAATTAGAGTAAAGCTGGAATTTTGGGCCCTAATTTATTCAACTGGGACCAATGCAGACATAATAACAGAAAGCCCTGCAACATGCTTATTAGTATTCCAGGAGCTGTGGCAGCAAGCCAGGACCTGACCCATAGAGGAAAGCACTGCACAGAGAGTGGAGGATGGCTTCAATACCAAAGAATCTGTAGTCGAAGGGTGGTGTTCTATTCTTTTCTGGATCTCCAGGTGACCAGGCTTGTCATCTAACTCCACAAAATACCACTTATGCACAGGAAGACACTTTATTCCTACTATGTGAATGGTTATGCATACAGCCAGAAATAGAATTGACAAACTCAGGCCCTGGTAAGGCTCCCTATGTGCTGCCTGACAAGAGCTAGGCCCCAAGAATGGGATTTACTAAAGCCAGCACAGCAAGTGGGATCTACCTAAACTAGTGGGAGGAGGCCAAGGAGAGGGGAAAGCCAGTCCGAAGGGAGGGCACAACCTCCCCACCACCACTCCAACTGGCTCTTCTCCCTGCAAGAGCAGAACAAGTTGGTCCAAGTCATCTGGGGGGCTGAAGGCAGGGAGGGAGGGAGGGCACCACCTTCTTGTCACAGCTCCAACCGACTCTGTTCCTGGTGGGAGTAGAGCAAGATGGTTTACGGTAGTGGGGTGGAGGGGGCGCTGCCTCCCTCCTGCTGCTCTGATGGACTCTAGTCCAAGCAGCAGCAGGGAGGCTGTGCCTCTCCTCTCCCTCCCCCAGCTCAGACCAGTTTGCTGTGATCACAGCAACAGCAAAGCTGGTGTGAGCAGCAGCAGGAGGCACCATGGCACCAGGCACTCCACAGATGTGGTGCTTACTCTGCTGCACGTGCCCAAGGGGGGTGAGGCACTGTGCCTTGTCCTGCTGTGCCCGTGTCCCCACTTGCCCTGACTCAGAATGGCCCGCTGCCCCCACGAATGGTGGAAGACTGATTTCAACTTGAATGGAAAAGTTGTGGAGAGTGGCCACAAGTTAATGGAACAGGAGCAAAATTAGGCACATTAGAGACAATCCTGCGCTGGAGTGGTGTAACATTAAGCCAAATAACAAGTGCTTTAAGCCACATAAAAGGTGTTAACATGCAACCAGTCCAGGGGTTAAAAGCTCCAGAAGTTGCCTAAATTTACCATGTAACAAGGCCCCCAGTGTGCAAGGACTCTGTTATGTCCACCTGGATCAGCCTGACTGAGGCCAAATCTGACAATGAACCTCACTCTGCACAGCATTTGGAAGGAACTTTTTTGGCAGGAACTTTTGTGCCAGGGCCCTTGCTCCAACTGCCAGGGTGAGTGGCCACTTGCTCACTGCCACTTCCAGCTGATGTGTAAACCTGCTCTCTGTCTGCCCCAATCAAAGGCACAGTGCAGTAAGACTAATGGCAAGCAGGCCACTAGCCTAGCATTCACTGCAGTAGTGACAGCAAGATGCCCAGCTCAAAGGGGTGGGAAGGGCATCCCTCTGATCCATGTAGAGTCCCTCTCTCTGGCCTTGTAGTCTAAAGCTGTCCCAGCCCCAGATGCCAGAGCTGAAGCAAAAAAAATGGGTCAAGGTAGACTGTAAATGAGTAAACCTGCATGACCCCTGAAGGCACTGGAGGTCACCCCTTCTTATGTAGCACTTTAGGACCTACCTAGATGGAAGTGCTAAGATAAAAGCTTCCTCAAGGAGTCCATGACTCTCAGCCCCCTGCTGACTCAGAGCAGGGACTTGGGGAGATGGCAGCCTTCACTGCAAGGCACAGAGAAGCTTAGGCACAGGGAACAATTGTGCTGATGAGCTAGAATGCAAGAAACTGGCTGTTTTCTCCTATTTGTTTCTCTGAGGCCAGAAGCAAAAGCCCAAGGCTAGCCCCTACTCAAGCAGAACAGGGCACTCATAGGCAAGAAAATTTGAAAGTCCCTGTTTGCACAGGATGCTGCCAATTTGCAGTAGCAGGTCCTAGCAAAGCCATGGTCCTAGCAAAGCCTAGGTCTCTTCTCAACAATCAAGACACAGCCCTGGCCCATCTCCAGCCCTGAGTACTGACACCAGCTTCTTGCAAGGGCTGCTTGGGGGTTGTCCTACATTTTCCTGTCAGAACTGAAATTCCTTGCCAGCAATGTCTTCTGAAGCCTATGATGGAGCACTTGACCAGGAAAGGAGAGGTCAGGGGTATTCACCTGGACACAGGATACATACAGAGGCACCAGGCCTGGCACAGACATAGCTGAGTTTTAAACCAGGTCTCCCCCACCCCAGGTAAGCACACAGGCCATAAAGCTGGAGTGGATTTGTGCTGTACTTGTCACAGAATTGTTGAAAGGCCATGGGTCCTCCAGCAGCAGAAAGAGAACATTTTTGCCATATCAACCATTTTCATGAAAAATGACTTAGCTCCTCATCCACATGCTCCTCCAGCCAAGCTGGAACAGATCAGCCCCCACACCCAGCTTGCCACCACCAACCACCTAACTAGAGCTCAGCCTTTGCCCTCTGTGGAGTATGCTGAGGAGGACTCACAAGATGGATATCTGCTGTTGAACTGAAGGACAGATACAGGACACCATACGTACACCCAGGGGAAGGAATCACCATACTGAGAGCTCAGGGACCTGAGAAGCTCCTGAGAGGAGGATCCCCTCCTTTCAAAAGCATTTTGTCAATGTTACCCTCAGCAGTGGAGACATGTAGTGGGTGCATGGGAGTGTACTTGCACCCCCGAGAGTGCTGGTGCATCCCCTGACTGGCCGCTTAGGTGATGGGCAGAGGGGGCAGGTGGGAGTGCCAGTAACCCCCTGCAAGCACCAGCCAGAGAGCGGGAGCACCAGATGTAGTGCCGTGGCTGCTTCTAGAGCACCACAGTGACTTCCCGGTTGGTGAATTTTGCTGCAGGACCCTGTAGCAAGGCACTAAGGTGCCTGCTACTTGGAGACCCAGGATAACTCCACAGGTGCTGGCTGCTGGGGCAACTAGAGGGAGTCGGGGACCCACACCTGCTAGCGGTCAGCTGACCGGAAGGGGCAGGGCCTGGTTCCCATTTAAACCCCAAGGCAGAGGCCAGGCAGGCAGTTCTCTGCTGGCAGCCCAGGGGGAAGGAGCTCTGCTGGAGAGAATAATGAGTAGAGGCCAAACGGCAGGGATGGCCTGAGATTGGGGACAGATGAAACAACTCTGATGTGGTGAAAGGAAGGATGGAGCCAGATGGCTTAGATTTATGTTAGAGCCAAAGGGCTTGTGTTTTGTTTACTGTTTAACCAGTGGTATGGGTGAGGCTATTAGGGGTTGGAGGAGGCCTCATAGGGGGTCCACGGCAGCGTGGGGACCCAAGCACCAGAGAGGGTGCAGTATTGGGGTGAGCTGGCCCCGAACGCGTGGGAAGCCGCTGTAAAAGGGGTGTGCCTACTTGAGCGTCAGTGAGGGCACAGCACTGAGGGAGTGAGCCAACCCGAGCACCAGAGGAGGTGCTGCATTGGGGTGTGCCGACCTGAGTGCCAGGGAATACACAACGTTGAGCTGCGCTGACCCCAAATCCCAGAGCAGGGGGCAGCAAGAGAAGCCCCCAGGCAAAAGGGGGCAGCGAGAGACGAGTGCCTGTGGGGCGCGGCAAGAGAGACAAAAGGCTGCAGCCAAGACCAAACAACATCCAGTACATCAGCGAGGCTTGGGTCATGGTACAGGGGCAGTTGGAGCCATGCATAGCCCATAAGGCTGGCGTGCCCAGGAAGACCCATTAGCAGGGCTAGGCTAATGTAGCAGGAGGTAAACCATGTCCAGGGAGACGAAGAGGCAGCCTCCCTATCCTATACATCTAAGATCAAGAATGTGGCAGGTGAGAATGAAGGGTGCTTTGTAAGCGAACTGGACATGATGAGGGGCACTAGAGGAGATCATGGCACCCTTAGGACGCCCTTCCTGTTACAGGCCCCCTCCCCCCACCGTGGTCAACAAGATTGGCCGTGGTCACTGACTGGTTGCTAGGGGAGCTTATGCCTCCCCTACTAAGGTGACACCAGTCTCCCATGACCCTCAAGCACCCAGGACTCCGGAGTGAGGCCCCCACTCTATTCCCACAGCCCACTGCAGAGCTGTTGAATGGCCCTTCAGCCACGCCAGAGCCTAGCTACAGTGGTGTCAGCAGACTGTTGTGCGCTGCATGCTCAGGACTCCTTGCAGGGACTGGTTCCTGACTCCTGCAAAAGGTCACCCAGCCCAATCCAGTTCTATGAAGGAAGGAACCTGCCCCTCCCTGCACCCATGGGGAAAGGGCCTCGTGGCAGCTGGGCCCCAGGCTTCCTGATGCTCCATGTAAGCAGGTGGCAGCAAAAGAATTTGATTGTCAGGAAGATTTATGAGCACACTCAGCCCAGCCTGGCCATGCCAGAAGTGATGCCCAGGGGCTAGTTTGTTTAACTGACTGCAGTCATTTTGAAACCATTCCATCCGTGGGACCCGAGGCTGCCAAGACACACAAGCGCTGCACCTCTGTGCTTGGGCTACTGTGCGGGAAGAGAAGCAACTTCCCCATTCAAAAGTAGCACCGGATACTCATAAAATCTGCTGCTTCTCCCTCCATGTAAGTCCCAGGCAAGCAGCCAAGTGGACCACTCACTGCCAGGTCCACGAGGAAGGAAGCTGAAGTGATGGGACATCTGGCCTGGGGCTGGGAGGAGGCCGACATTGGGGAGGAACTAGCAGCCAGATGGATGGTAGGGAGATGGATGGGCCTGTGTTAATGTTTCCCAAGCCCAGCAGCTGCCTCCCCTGCACAGTCCCAAGTGACCCAGGCAGTAGCGGACTGACAGGGAGGGGGGGCCATGGCCCCCAGGCACCAGCCTAGGGGATGGGGGGCACCAGCCAGGCCCTTCAGAGTTCTTAGAACGCAATGTGACTTTTATGTATTGCTATGAGTCCCTGCTCCCCCGAGCACTCCCAGGACTGACAAGAAATAACAGTCACAAGCTGGCAGAGGGTAGGTTCAGACTGCACATCAGGAGGCACTACTTCACTGTCAGGGCAGCTAGGATCTGGAACCAACTTCCAAGGGAAGTGGTGCAGGCTCCTACCCTGGGGGTCTTTAAGAGGAGGCTAGATCTGCTCAGGTCCCTTCCGACCCTACCAACTATGAAACTATGAGAAGGGAGTGTGGAGGGGATAGCACAAATGCAACCATTGGCTCCTGGGCACCGGAGACTCGCAGTACATCACTGGACCCAGGCTCCGAGCACACAAACACCCCGGGGTCTGCAAGCTGCTCTGGAACCATCCTGAGGCCCTTACACCTTCTTGTCATAAGTGCTACCTGACAAGCATAGACAATGCTGCTGGCTCTTCAACATCATTGCCTGGCTCTGGCTGTTCACACTAAGGATGTTTGGCATGCTTCCATACCCCACACAATGTCTGAGGTACTTAGTTTAAGCCCAACTGTACTTAGTCTGGGCACTCAACATAACTGGAGCTTTGCTAGGCTGGTGCAGGAAGAAAAGGTGACTGTGGGTTCTGGAGGAAGAGGACCATTCTTCTGCACTGCCTCTCCCTCACTGCCCTCAGTCCCCATTGCTAGGCACTTCCAGAGCACCAATGCTATGTGCAGCGCAGAAAGCAGTCTGGGCAAAAGGCAGAAACATGAGCATGTCACACACCTCTCCTACCAATAAAACAGGCTGCAACCTGGGCTAATAGCAGTGCCTAGAAGGCACCTGCTTTGAGTTGGAGCCTCGTGGGCCAGTTACTGGCTGCAGGGATGGAGTTCTCATGCGTAGGGGCAAGAAGAACTAAGATACTTCATAAAAGGTGGCAGTGGTGCTGGGAATATCTCCCATCACTACCAGAATTGTTAGGCTCATTGGATCCTGCTAACTAGGATGGACAACATCAGGACAGTCAGGAGATGGAGGCCTCAGCCTTGCTCACATGAGCTGGCCCGCAAGGGCTGTCATCTCCTCAGACAGGACTCTGCAGGATCAGGCTTATACAGTGGTTCCTAGTTCCAAAGTCCTGTCCTGCCAGAAGGAAAAGCTGCCTGGCCTTCCTCACCCAAGCAAACAAACTGGCCAGGTCTGCAGCTCATTAGGGGAAAGAGAGTTATGAATAAATCATGAGAGCTGCAAAGGGGTCTCAGGTCTGTGACTCAGCCATGGCAGTGCTCTTTGCCTCTGCTGCCAAAGGGAACAAAGGCAGGCTGGCTACACTGCCCAACGACGCAATCTGTCTGCAATGCCATCAGAATGGCTGGGGTGCAGGGAGTGATTTTCAGTGTGTATTTATATCCAGCTCAGAGGGGGGTTTTGTTATGTTTTGTTGTGTTTTTTTCAGCACAGCAGGAAATTGCTGGAATAGTTACATACCTGCCTGGCGGGACCAGAGAGAGGCCAAGAAACAGATGAGATCTGGTGTTGCTGGCAGCACCTGCTCTGTACACAGCTTTGCAAGCATCTCCCACTCTTTATACATGTGTGATTGAAGGGCTGTAGCCCTCCTTGCCTGTGCCAGAGCTCCCAGTGTGCCAACCCAACAGCACAGAAGCCAGTGCGGTTGCCACAGACTGGTGCTAGGGCAAGTGGCAGGTCTACATGGTGTGTTTAATAGGAGGGTACCCTCAGTAAACTCTGCAACCTGCTGCCCCCATGGTCCCCAGGGGAACAGTGCATGCACATCTTAGGCTGTCTGGGTATGAGGTACAAACCACCAAGTAGAGTGGTTCTGCTCATAATGCATGTGTCTTTGGTCATACAACAGGGTAGAGAGGAGCACCAGCACCCAACAGGACCCCAGGGCACCTGCTCAGAAGTCTATTCTTGCCTGGGGATTTGGGGGTTACCCCAGCATCTTACCCCTGGCTGTTTGCTTTACAGCTGGAGCTAGGGCACAGCTTGGCTTGTCAGAGCAGAAGCTATAGACCAAAGCCACCACAGTCACCCCAGTGCTCTGCACCTGCTCAGAGACACAAAGCAGCCACAAAGCCCAGCTCACCAGCTAAGCAGCATAGGTCTGCTGCCTCATGTGCTCCTGAAACAGGGAAGCATGTCTAAGCCCAGTTGCAAAACAGGCTTCTGCCCACTGGGGTTAGCAGCTGTAGAGACCTTTATAAATCCCAGAAGAAGGAATCATAGAAAATAGGACTGATCACATAGTTCAGTGGTTCTCGACCTTTCTAGATTCAAGGCACACTTGGGAATGCAGCTGCAAGGTGCCATCCATTGGTGCTAGCTCTGTCTAAAGGGTCCACATCCCATCAGGAAGCAGCGTGCCAAAGGAATAAAGCAATAACATAAAATCTTGACAAACCTTACGATACGAGTCCTTACCCCAAGATGGACTGCAGGACTCAATGCTGTCTGTCACACCACTCCCATCAAAGTAACTGACAAGTAAATGTCAAAAATAAAGAGGAATGTCTCTTTCAGATAGGTTTGAAAGAGTATCTTCTGGAAACCACTTCAAGGTGCTCAGGACATGGGGCATTTGCCAGTAGAGAGAGTGTCATGGGTCACGGACATGGGAAGGAACAATAGGAGAGGGGGGCTGCAATATAATTAGATGGGCATCAACAGCCCCAGAGTTGCAATAGAGTTGATGGCAACCCAGCATCCAGAGGCTCTGGGGCTGAGGGTGCTCTGAAGACAACAGCCCTTAGGACCTGGAGATATTTCCCAGGTATCTGAATTTTTGCTCCTTTGTCTTGCAACAGGCATATGCACAATCTTGGAAGACAAACCTGAGAATCACCAGCAACTTTGGGCATTTTCCTTTCCCCTGTAGCCATGAACACACACAGCATCTGGGAGATGTCAGTTCACTCCTCACTAGAACTTGCGTATTTCCAGACAGGTCCCTGGGGGAGTCTGCACTGTTGGATGGCTTCCCAGGGGACTCCACTCCTCCTGCATTCAGGGACTTTCAATTTAGCGGGTCTGCTAGGATGGCCTCTGACCTCAGGCACATTGCAGGCTAGAGAACTTCAGTCTTTAAGTCATGTCTGCAGCTCACAATGCCTTCTGGCTGGACTGAAGCAAATTGTTTCGAAAAAAAAAATCACAAAGAATCCAACACAAATATACAGAATTCGTTCCAAAATTTGTACCTTATTTCTACTCTGAAGTTGTCACATTTCAGCTTCTGCCATTGGATCACTCTATTTGGTCATCTGCCAGCCTGAAGAGCCCTCAGCTACCAGAAATGTACATGCTGACAGACTCATCCCTCTTAGCATGGGACCACAAATAACTTACCAGCGAAAGTGGGGGAAGCTACCTTGCATTTACAGTGGGGTTAGAGGGTGCACATGGACAGTTACTGAGGAACAGCTGACACTATTAGTTCACACAGTAGATTACCTCACAACTTCTTCATGTGCCCAGGCCATTAGTTTCCTTAGCCCCTTAGTGTCTGGCTCATAATCTGATATTGAATTCAGAATGCAGTTTCATGTTGTTCTTGTAGGTCTCTTCTGAGCTCTTTCCAAATGACTGCTCAACACACTTCTGAAGCATGGACTCCGGAGATGGATTCAGTTATCACCTCGCCAGTGCTATACAAAGGTGACACCACCATCCTGCTCCTACCCAATATTCCCCTGCTTATTCAGGGCAAGGATCATGCTTTGCCCTTTTGGCCACACTGTCACAGGGAGAAATTGCATTCAACTGGTTTCCACAGGGGACCTCCACAGCCTACTCAAGATCACTGTTTTCCTATACAGGTTCCATCCTGTATGTGCAGCCAACCTCACCAAAGGCATTTTGTGCACAGCATACTCACTGAGAAGAAAAGATAGTTTGTTCAGGCATAACTTTTCCAGGCTGGTGGTTGGCAACAACCAAGTACTGAGGTTGAAAGTGAGGTTTATACAGATGCCAACTTCACCACACCTCCTGGGAAAGAACATCCCCACCATGTCTGCTACACCCCAGTGGAAATGACTAGACTGCCCTGAGCCTGGTGCTGGCAGAAGATCCCTTGTGTCTGGGAAGGTCTGTGGCGGAGCCAGTTCCATGCACTTGCCAATAAATTCTCAGACCCATTTAGGCAGTTTGCTGTTCACTCACAGGCTGCAGGATTTACAAGTTGCTTTTTGCTGTGTTGTTTCCCCAGAGACAACTTCAGAAAATACATTTCCATGACAGGACTGTCTGTCTGAGAAGAGTCTGCATGACAGTTCACTCTTAGTGCTGCATTACTTGCCACCTGGGTTGCCAGAGCATTGGATCCAGTGCGGCTCATTGATTGCTAAGGTGCTGGGAGAGTATACACTCAGGCTTGGGCTCATCTTCCTACGTTCTCACACCCATGCTATGACTAAGTCCTACAAAATACTTTCCTCTACATCCCTTTATCCAAAGCTTTTGCCTAGTCTCTAACTCACTCAACTACTGCAACATTTGTCTTTCAGGCCTGGACAGTGCAATACAAAAATTGACTCAGCAATACAAAAACAAAAACCCTAAACAGGGAGGAGGAAGAAGAGGAACACAACAATGACAGCAC
>NW_017728934.1:8389010-8415364 GCF_001723895.1 Crocodylus porosus | reverse complement strand
GGCTTGAAGATCTACAAGGTCCCTTCTGACCCTACTTCTATGATTCTATGAACCACTAATAAAAACTGCATCAAAATTGTAACTGTAAAATGATAAAATTTGCTATATTGGGTTGGTCCCTTGAGTGAATGTGAGTATGAGTCAATAGATAATTGAATGACTAAGCAAGAGCCTCTGGCTGTTAACTGACAATAACCTAACCAGAGGAACTTACCATCACAAAACTCTACTCTACAAGCCATTTTAAGCTAATCAAGCCACCTGAAACCTGCAAGGACACAGCTATTGAATCAATCAAGTCAAGGATGGACTCCCAAAACTACACCATTGCGTGAAACTCCCAGTGACTGTAACAGCTGTTATGACCCATGTGGGACAGAGACCTCTGGATTGAGCAGCCAAGATAATGCTGGGGGATCACACAAGTCTGCCAGAAAGAGATAAAAGGCAGTGAAGCGTAACCCTCTGTGGCGCCCTCTCATCCAGCACCTGACCTACCAAGACAGAAGGAGAAATAGGCAACCCCCTTCTAGAGAAGACGTCGCCTTGACGGAAGCTGGCCATCAACGACAGACTCCAGGGCCCCGGATAGGTAGATATACTAACACCGTGCTCCCACAATCAGTACAGCAGCTACTACACACCATACTACATGGGTTTAAATTACATGGGTTTGAATGAGTGAGCGCATGTGTGCACTAAAGTGACCAGAACCCCTCATAACTCCCCAGAATCTGCATTTATAAAATGTTATTAAAACTTCACAGCCTGTCTAGTAAACTAGAATTTATAATGAACCTGAGTTGGTCCTTTGTAACCAACCGTGGCATAAATTCCATTTCTCCCATCATAACACTGCAGAAGTTGATGACAATTTGAAACAGAAGCTGCTGGCATAGAGGGAAAAGTTAAAGCAACAAGCAGAGAAGCAACAATATTACCAACAAAACAAGCTATTTGAAAACAACCAGAGGTAATTTCTTAGACGGTCTGCACAGAGGGATGAGAAGAATGCAATGACAAATGAGCACAGTGTGACTGATTCTTGGAAAGAATGATGGGAAAGGAATACACCTCCCTGGCACGCTACTGCAGGGAATCAGTTAGGCAGGCCAAGGCAGGACTGGAGCTTAGGCTGGCTACAACACTTAAGGACAATAAAAAGTCCTTCTACAGATACATAGCAAGCAAAAGGAAGGTGCAGAGTAACACAGGGACCCTGCAGGACAAATCAGGGGAGTTTGGTGGTTGACACAAGGAAAAAGGCAGAGCTCTTTAATGTGTTCTTTGCTTCAGTGTTCCTAAGTACTGACCAAGACAATTCCCCAAACTTGAACATAGACAGATGTCCAAAAGGCACCAGACCACCAAATGTTAGTGCTTAGGTAAGGCGCATTTGGAAGGGCTGGATGGGTACAAGTCAGCTGGCCCAGATGATCCCCATCTATGGATGCTGAAGGAATTGGCCAGTGTCATAGCTAAGCTGCTGGCACAGCTGTTCAAGTACTCATGGTGCTTTGACCAGGTCCCTGAGGACTGGAAAAGGGCCAATGTGGTGCCCATTTTTAAGAGGGGGAGAAAGGATACTTTAGGCCAGTCAGTCTTACCTCTATCCTTGGGAAAATACTGGAAAAAATCATCAAAGAGCGTATTTGTGAAGGCCCAGCAGGGGAAATGATGCTGAAAGGATACCAGCACAGGTTCGTCATAGGTAGATCCTGCCTGACAAATCTTACAGCCTTTTATGACCAGGTCACACACTGCCTTGACACAGGAGCTGAGCCTGATGTCATCTCCCTGGATTTCAAGAAGGCCTTCCACACAGTTTCGCATCCTATTCTCACAGGGAAGCTAACAGGCTGTGGAGTGGATGCTTGCACAGTCAGGTGGGTGGCCAGCTGGCTTAGGGACCGCACCCAGAGAATGGTGGTGGATGGATCATTCTTGGCCTGGAAGGAGGTGGGCAGTGGGGTCCCACAGGGTTCAGTCCTTGGACCAGTGTTATTTAATATTTTCATCAGCGATTTGGACGAGAGTGTGGAAAGCACCATCTCCATGTTCCCAGATGATACCAAGTTATGGGGCAAAGTTAACACACTGGAGGGTAGCGAACAGATACAGGCCAATCTGGATAGGTTGGATCAATGGGCAGAACAAAATAGGATGCGATTCAACAAAGAAAAATGTAAGGAACTCCATCTAGGGAGGAGGAATCCCCAGCACACCTATAGGTAGGGGGATGACCTCCTCAGCAGCTCAGCGGCTGTGTGGGATCTTGGAGTCATAGCTGACTGCAAGACGGACATGAGCCAGCAGTGTAACAAGGCCATCAACAAAGCCAATTGTACCTTGTTGTGTATTAGCAGATGCATGACCAAGAGATCAAGGGAGGTGATTCTCCCCCTCTATGTGGCATTGGTCAGGCCGCAGGTGGAGCACTGTGTCCAGTTTTGGGTGCCACACTTCAAGAGGGACACGGAGAATCTGGAGAGGATTCAGAGGAGGGCCACTTGCATGATTAGTGGCCTCTGTGAAAGACCCTATGAGGGAAGATTGAGGGATCTGGATCTCTTCAGCCTTCACAAGAGATGGCTGAGGGGAGACCTTGTAGTCGCCTATAAGTTTATCAAGGGAGGACAACAGGTAATTGGCGATGCACTATTTACCAGAGCACCCCAAGGGGTAACTAGGAATAATGGGTGCAAACTAGTGGAGAGTAGATTCAGGTTAGACATTAGGAAGACATTTTTTACAGTAAGGGTAGACAAAATCTGGAATGGGCTTCCAAGAGAGGTGGTACTATCACCTAACTTGCAGGTCTTCAAGAGGAGGCTTGATAGACACCTGGCTGGGGTCATCTGATCTCAGTCCTCTTTCCTGACAGGGGCAGGCGGTTGGACATGATGATCCTTTGTGGTCCCTTTCAACTCTACAATCTATGACTCTATGAAAGGAAAGCACTTTATAAATTACCATTTGACAAAGTAGACAGAAAATATAAAGTGTGAATGAAAATGAAGGGGAGGTAAATCAATGGGGAGGGCAAAGCATAGATAAAGACATACAAAGAAAATGAGAACATGATTTAATTAGGAAGCACAAGAAAGGATGTAACTCCTAGTAGTATCCATGTATAAGCAAAAGGGTGTAGCAGGAAACTGTAGCAGAATAAAATTTATAGAGCCTATAATGAAAGTCTTTACAAGGATCAAGGATTAGAGCTTCAGAGGAAGAATGTACAAAATGTAGTTTGGATTTGCCTGAGGTAAGGAACAAAAGATGCAGAACACATGATGAATCATAGAATGACAGAAAATTAAGGTTGGAAGGGACCTCAGGAGGTCACCTAGTCCAACCCCCTGCTCAAAGCAGGACCATCCCCAATTAGATCATCCGAGCCAGGGCTTTGTCTACGCGGGTCTTAAAAACCTCCAAGGATGAGGAGTCCACAACTTCCCTGGGTAACCTGGTTCAGTGATTTACTACCCTCCTAGGGGGAAAATTCTTCCTAATATCTAAGCTCAACTTCCCTTGCTGCAACTTGAGGCCATTGCTCCTTGTTCTGTCATCTACCACCGCTGAGAACAGTCTAGCTCCATCTGCTTTAGAACCACCCTTCAGGTAGTTAAAAGCTGCTATCAAATCCCCCCTCAGTCTTCTCTTTTGCAAACTAAATAAACCCAGTTCCCTCAGCCTCTCCTCATAAATCATGTGCCCCAGCCCCTGAACTATTTCCTTGCCCTCCTCTGGACTCTCTCCAACTTGTCAAGATCCTTTCTATAGTGTGGGCCCCAAAACTGGACCCAATACAGGCAGTCCTCGGACTTATGACACAGTTGGTTCCTGAAACCCATGTCTTAAGTCAAAACATTGTAACTCAGAACCATTTTCCCATAGGAAACAATATTATAAATGGGGGATCGATTCCTGAACCAAGCTTGATACCCTATTTTCCCCAAAAATAACCCAGAATTTTATACTCAATCAATTATAGATGAGTAATGTAGCTACATTAATGTATTTATATTGTAAATAGCAATCTTATTGATCTGGAAGGATTTATTTGAGGTGACTTTGCTGAACTTTTTGAAGGGCTCTTGGTTGGACTTTTTGAAGGGTTCTTGGCTGGAGTCTTCTCAGGAGTCTTGGCTGCAGGTTTTTCTGGTCTTAGCTGCTTACTTAAAGGTGTCCAAAGAAGTTTGGACACATGTTCTCCAGGGAGATGGGTGACACAGTGAACTCGTTTGCCAGAGTGATGTGGCATCAGGTCAAGCATTGTAAAATTGAAAGTGATGTCAGAAAGTTGAAACAGGGTGTCAGTTTATAAATGTTGTAAGTGCGACATTGTAACTTAAAACATTGTAAGTCAAGGGCTGCCTGTACTCCAGATGTGACCTCACCAGTGCTGAATACAGGGGAATAATCACTTCCCTTGATCTGCTGGCAACACAGCTACCAATACAGTCCAGTATGCCATTAGCCTTCTTGGGAACAAGGCCATACTGTTAGCTCATACTCAGCTTATTGCCCACTGTAACCGCCAGGTCCTTTTCTGCAGAGCTGCTGCCCAGCCAGTCAGCCCCCAGCATATACCAGTGCATGGGATTGTTCCATCCTAAGTGCAGAACATGGCACTTCTCCTCATGTAATTTCCTTTGATCCAATCCTCCAATTTCTCTAAGTCTCTCCAAATCCTAGCCCTACCCTCCAGTGTATATACTACTCCTCTCAGCTTGGTGTTATCTGCAAACTTGCTGAGGTTGCACTCTATGCCATCTTCCAAGTCATTGATGAAGATATTGTAAAAGACTGGCTGCAGGACTGACCCACTTCAGTGCACTTGATACTGGCTACAAATTCGACATTGAGCCATCGATTACTACCCCTTTGTGCTTGACAATCCTGCCAGTTTTCTATCCACCTTACCATTCATCCTACCCGTACTTCCTCAGCTTGCTTGCAAGAATATTGTGGGAGACCATATCAAATGCCTTGCTAAAGTCAAGGTATATCACATCCACTGCTCTCCCCACATTCACAGAGCCAGTCATCTAGTCATAGAAGGCAGTCTGGTTGGTCAGCATGACTTGCCCTTGGTGAATCCTTGCTGACTATTCCTACTCACCTTCTCCAAGTGCTTCAAACTGGACTCCTTGAGGACCTGCTCCATGATATTTCTAGGGATTGAGGTAGGTCTGACCGTTCTATAGTTCCCCAGATCTTCCTTCTTCCCTTTTTTTGAAGACGGGAACTATATTTGCCCATTTCCAGTCATCCGGGATCAATTCTGACTGCCACAAGTTTTCAAAGATAATGGCCAGTGGCTCTGCAATCACATCAGCCAACTCCCTCAGCATCGTTAGGTGTATCATGTTCAGCTCCATGGACTTGTAGGCATCCAGCTTTTCTAAATAGTCCCTAACCTGTTCTTTTACCACTTTTGGCTGGTCATCTTCTCCCCAAACTGTGTTGCCAGGTGCAGTAGTCTGGGAGCTGACCCTGCCTGTGAAGGCATGGGGTGCACATCTACACATGCCCCTATGGCACCATTGTACTGTCCATTCCTTTAGTATTTCCAGCAGCATGCAGTTATTTTTAGCCATGATGTCGCCTTAGCAATACACTATAGTGAAGGAGCATGTCACTATCATGTCACTATGGCAATGTAACTGTCGTGTCACCATTTTTGCCCACTGATGCTATGTCACCGCATTGCATTGCTATTGTGGCATAGAGTCTTGTATAGACTCGCCCATTGCACACTTTGGCTTTTTCCACATATGTCACTAGATTGCCTCCCCCATTCGGTAAGGGACCCACACTTTCCCTGATCTTCCTCTTGTTGCTGATGTACTTGTAGAAACCTTCTTGTTACCCTTTACCTCCCTTGCTAGCTGCAAATCCAATTGTGCTTTGGCCCTCCTGATTTCATCCATGCCTTCCTGAGCAATACTCTTATACACCTCCCTAGTCATTTGTCCAAGTTTCCACTTCTTGTAAGCTTCCTTTTTGTGTTTTAGCTCATGAGACACATGCAAGGCAAGTTCCTCAGGGATAATAAGGCATTGCATCATGCAGTATGGACTTGAACAAGGCAGTCATTAAGGTTTCCTTTTTTGGTAGTGTACTGGTATTTGCACAAGGAAGGTGTCAGAAAAGCTTGTGAGGGTTACAGAAACA
Source organism: Crocodylus porosus (assembly GCF_001723895.1). Classification (NCBI taxonomy): domain Eukaryota; kingdom Metazoa; phylum Chordata; order Crocodylia; family Crocodylidae; genus Crocodylus; species Crocodylus porosus. The sequence goes on along the minus strand of NW_017728934.1, from coordinate 8,409,184 downwards.
ATATGTAGAGACCAGAACAGTAGTCAGCATGGGGAATGACAGAAGGCTTTGACATTAAGGTCTAGTTCCATCAGGGTTCAGCACAAAGCTCACTCTCATTTATTATAACAATTAATGTAGTTAGTGAAGAAGCACAAGGGACTTGCCAGAAGAGAAATTTTTGCAGGCAATCCTGTTGTAGTGGGGAAAGAGCAGTTGCAGAAAAGATGCACAAACTGACAAAAACATCTAGGGATAAGTGACCTACAAATACACACCAGAAAACAAAAATAGAGGTGCATTGCTGAGGTGGACACAAAAATGCTTAGGATAGTGTAGCAGATTCAGGGGTAACTACCAGCTCCTCACATAGTTCCTAAGTGGCCTTGTACAGGCTCCCAGACTTTATTTTATTGACCTTACTCCTCCAGGGCAAGCTCCCTCCTGGACATAGTCAACTAACCTAGGCACTGAAGCAGAAACTGGACAAGGTGTCAGGTATTGTATGAAATAAAAATATGTCAAGGAAATTGTAAAGATTTACCAGGAAGTAGTAAGCCAGTGTTCCTATATGGGCTGGAAAAACAGATAACAAAAAAGAAAGATGAGAGGACACCTGAGACAGACAACCGTGACCACATAAAGAAATGACTAGATAAGATGAACAAGAAAGCCAGGGAGCCACTGTCAACGGCCCTAACAGGAAACCCAGCCAGGACTAATTGCCTACTTTGCCAAACTAGTCAGAAGCTGTGATTGTTAGCCCCATCCTAGCTGATGAAATAGCTGGCCATTGTTAGGTCCACCTAATTGGCTGCTGGGGAGAGCAGCCTCCCTATTTAACGGTGTCATTACATATGAGCTTAAATATATTCATTTGGACTCTCTGCGTCTTACTCCACAACCAGTTTTGCACCCACTTGACGGTCCCGCAGCTGAGCCCAATATCTTCCAGTTTTCTGATCAGTACCTCATGGGATACCAGGTCAAAGGCTTTCTGGAAGTCAAGGTATATGATGTCAACTGCTTTTCTCTCATCCAGGTGACGAGTCACCTGATCATAGAAAAAAATGAGGTTGGCCAGACAAGATCTGCTCGCCATGAAGCCATGTCTGACTGTCATTCAGTATCATGCCTTATGTAAGCTTGTCACATATAGCCTCTTTGATGAATGTTTCTAGGATTTTCCCTGGAATAGCTAATTGGCCTGTGGTTTCCTGGATCCTCACACCTCCCCTTCTTGAAGATGGGCACAACATTGGCCCTCTTCCAGTCCTCTGGGATTTCTCCAGAGGCCCATGATTTTTGAAAGACCTTTTCCAGGGTCTGTGCAGTTACTTCGGCCAACTCTTGCAGCACTCTTGAGTGGAGTTCTTCTGGTCCTGCTGATTTATTTATGTCTAATTTCTTTAATTGATCATACACCAAGTACACATCGATCCTCAATGCACAAGCTAATTCTATTCTGTCTTGGAGGAAAGGTGGCAAGAGGGCACAGCACCCCCCCAGCGCTCCAGGGACCTAGCAGACCTCCTGAGGCTAAAAAGAAAGGCCTACAAAGAATGGAGGATGGAATTCACCTCCAAGGAGGAATATTCTGCACTGGTCTGGTCAAACTGGCAGGGAGGAAACCAGGAAAGCCAAGGCTGCATCTGAACTCCAACTAGCTTCAAGTATCAAGGACAATAAAAAGTCCTTTTTCAGATATGTGGGGAGCCGGAGAAAAACAAGGGAAACATTGGGCCCCTGATAAACCACATGGGACAACTGACACCCAGGAAAAAGCCCACCTATTAAATGGGTACTTTGCGTTGGTCTTTCATCAGTCCCATGGGACGCCCATGCCCGCTACGGGACAGGGAGGTCCAGGTGAGGGAGATCCTCTGCTCTCCATCAATGCTGACCTTGAGAGGCTGGATACCTTCAAGTCATCCGGCCCTGATAATCTACACCCCAGGGTACTCAAGGACCTGGCAAGCATCATAGCCCAGCCCCTGGCATGGACCTTTGAGAAGTCCTGGTGCTCTGGTGTAGTGCCCAAAGACTGGAAGAAGGCCAATGTGGTGCCAGTCCTCAAGAAAGGGAGGAAAGTGGATCCAGCAAACTACAGGCCCATCAGCCTGACCTCAATCCCAGGGCAGGTCTTAGAAAAGTTTATTAAAGAGGCCATCCTTAATGAACTGGCCGACGCCAACATCCTGAGGGATAGCCAGCACGGGTTTGTTGTAGGTAGGTCTTGCTTGACCAATCTCATTTCTTTTTAAAGCATGGGAGCTACCTGTATTTTATGAGAACTGTTGGCTTTTTAGGCAATATAATATTGGGAAGCAAAAGCTGCATGTTTCTGAGACCATAAAAAATTAGTTAAGGTGCTGTGCACCAAAGACATGGAGGCCCCAGTGAAGAACTTCCCAAGGCCAATGCTGAAACAAGTGTGGAGGGAAGTGTCAGACAAGGGCCCCTACTTGGTGACCAAAACAGCTTAGCATGGTTAATAGCAAGGAACATTTTACAAGTGTGAGCACTGCAATTTAGATGGCGTCTAGGCAAAATCCCATAGTGTCCCAGAGTAAAGTGTGGGACACCTCTTTTTGGACTGCGACTTTGCAGTCAGCCTAGAGGTGGATCTTATGCTTCATCACAGCAGTTTGGCAGGCACTGTTGAAAGATATACTGTTTTTATATGGTCAAAAAATACCTACAGACACTTTTTCTGTGTTTTAAAGTGAATTTATGGAAGTTAAAAAACCTAATCATTTTTAAAGGGACTCACTTTTACAACTTTTTTATAACTGAGTGAACTGTGTTTTTATGTCACCCAAGGCCCCAAAGACTGCAGAGACAGTGCAGCAAAGAAACATAGAAAGCGGACTCTTTTATTCATAGCTAGTATCTAGGACTGAGTTTTTTACCTGTTGCATTTTGAGTATGTTTTATGGATCTTAAGGTATTATCTTTTCATACTGTTAAATGTGTTTATACATTTTATGTGTAATGGGTTGTATGGTGCGTAATGGGTTGTAGAACGCAGTGTGTTACAGCTTTTACACTGTAAATGTTATAAGAGACTATGTTTTGATATGTGAAATGGCAATCAGTTTTAATTTCTACAGGGATAAGGATCCTTGTGGCAGTGAGGGAAGAGGAGGGTTATAAGAGTAGGCTGAGTAAAGCAGCAAGTAGTGCTGTGCAAAGCTTCGGTCCCCGATTTAATTTGGCGAAGATTCAACCCATTTGGTGGCCGAATCTCTGAATCTGAATCTAATCAGAGGACCCTTTAATCTCTCCAAAGTGAATCGGAGAGATACAGAAAGATTCAGAGATTCACACATAGACACATAGCTCATGAATGCTATGATGTTGGGGCTCATGGAGCGTCCCACAGAAATGAAGGGGGCTCCCCAGCATGCTTGGCAGAAGAAGCACTTCCTGTCCACTTCAGGAGCCTCTGGGAAGCACACCAGGGGTACTTCCAGTCCACTTCTGTGTTCACCACCAAGAATGTGGAGGGCCCCTCGCACTCCTGTGGGACCCTCCATCCGCCCCAGGATCACAGCATTCATGAGCTGTGCCTGGTACCTCGAGGTACATAGAAAAAGCTTTTAAAGCCGTGTCTATGTCCAAATCGCTGATTCTCCAAATCAGCATCAAATCTTCAGATTCAGATTCGGCTGAATCAAATCAGGGACAGCGATCCTAATCAACGAATCGAATCACTGTCCCTGATCCAGGCCGAATCCGAATCCAATAGGGCCCATTTCACACACCCCTAGCAACTACTAGGTGTGTACCCATGGTGGTATGCTGTGGAAAAGAATCTTAGTAACAAGATCAGCCTACTCATTTTGTGGACTTATTCTGAGTTAGAGTAAGGGGAAGCAAGACAGGGAAGGAGAAATAGGAGTATGTGCAATAAAGGGGACAGGTGTTATAAGGAGTAAATGGGAACATGTAAAGTTCAAGACAAATGAGTTGTTTGGTACTTTTGTAATTACACAAACACACACAAACACACACACACTGCTCTGGATCTTGTATTCTTGTTTCTCTGACTTCTGGACTCTAGAAGTTTGTCTTTGGTAGCTCATTCTCTGACTCCAGAAGCCTGATTTACCCTTTGACTTGGATTTTGGAGGGTCAAGGCTGAGATGGAAGTATGTAGTAAGGAAGACAAGCTTACCTGTCCCACATGCTGAGTGTAAGAACAGAGGATTCTACTGGCTGCAACACAGAGAGGCACCGTCTGAGCAGCTGACCTTATAGCTGCATGGGACTCAAGGCTGGAATGAAGGGAGAAAGAGCATTTAAAAAGCACTATGCAGGCAAAGGGCCACCTGAGGGTGGACAAAGCAATGCTGATGGATGCCAGAAGAAAGCAACAGAACTTTGTGTGGGGTGGGTAGCAGCTGAGACCATGTCACAGGAATACATGTAAAATGTGATGAAAATATGTACATTGTTGATGGCACTGATATAAAAGTCTGTCCTGTCCCCGGTAGAATATTAGACAAACAAAAATACCACATGAGATTTTCCACAGTGACTCCTTCTTCCCTTTGTTCTCTGTTGTGTGTCTGTTTGTGTTGTCTACAATGCAAGGAAAGGCTCTTTAATGACTAGAAGGGGAAGCCTATTTCACATCTGTTTTAAATGAATGTCCTGAAATTATGTGGCCAGAATAAGTCTGAGATGAATTTGCCAGTTAAACCTGTAGACATTTGGAACCAAGTACCTGAATGCAGTTCTATTCTACCTTGTGAAAATCCACGAATGCACCTCTTTTGTAACACACAGCAAGTGCATCTTCACAAAATGCTAACTGCGCAGTAGCATCACTAAAAACATATGCACTGGTGCTACTGTGCAGTAATGCCAGTTACTGTGCACAGATTTAGTCCTTGATTACACAAGTACTAAACTTAATGCTCAGTAACTATGGTGCATTAATGAATGTATAAGCATGCCCACTGTGATCTTACCAGTAAGACCACAGCAATAAGGGGGAGCCAACACCATTAGCACTAACTCTTTTTAGAGGACATGAGCAGGGTAAAATAGAGCCTAAATCTACTTAAACTCCTCTAAAATCCTCTAAAAGTATTTAAAAGTTCTTCAGAAGGATAAGGTAAGTAATGAAGAATTAAAGGAGACCTTGAATAAGGAATATTTGGGGAGATTAGTAAAACTCTTCAGAAACAGCTCAAACCACAAAATGCAGCTAAAACAATATATTTGCCATTCCTGTTCTGTGGTATTCCACTGAGGTGACAAATTGGACAAAGGCTAAGGGAAATGGACAGGAAGACTAGGATGAACTTAGTAGCGAATAAGTTAATGACCAGAAATGTGGACAGGCATTATGTTGGCAGGAAGTATGGAGGAAAGGGCTGAGAGCAGTCAGGATGTTGCGAATAGGAGAGTGTAATGACAGGAACCTGTGTGAGAGAGAGACGAAAGACTGACTAGAACTTGGGTCTGGCTCCATAATTAAATGCAGAATATACTCCCACAGAGAGTAGGTCATTAGACAGACATCAACAGAGATGTGGGCAGAAATGGATAGGGAAAGACCTAGATGAATAAATAGGTTTTTAGAAAAGCTTATGTAAAGAAGGCAGCAAATTATAAGTGGCCTCTCAAAGGAAGGCTGAAAAAAGAAACTGAGGGTTTCATTATATCCTCACAGAAAAAAAGCTAATTGCATGAACTCAGTTAAAGCCAAGATAGAGGGTAGAAAAGATATAAACTGAGAATGTAGGGTGTGTGGCCAGACCCCAAAGACTATTAGTCATAAGTGGAGGTTCCAAGTTGGCTGGAGATGACCACAAAGTACGGCATGACAAAGTTGGCAGCAGTGTGTACTGGGCGCTCTGCAACAAGTATGGACTAAACACAGGAAAGATATATCATCACCTGAGGCCAGACTAATTTGTAGAAAACAGAGCTTAAAAACATTATGGGATTATTCGGTCATTACTATTCAGGAAATATAGGCTAGAAGACCAAACACAGTGCTTATAATAAAGAAGATCAGTGCCTCATTGCGGACTTCTCGTTTCCATTTAATAAAGATGTTCAGCTGTAAATGCAAGAAAAGATTAACCAATATGGGCAGTTACAGCATGAACTGAAAAATATCTGGGGTATAAAAAGCATGAATACCATACCAATTTTTTTGACACACTGGCCAGATCTACATGAGACACTGACTGCACGGTAGCCCGATACTACTGCTCAGTAGTGTCATGTGGCAAACTGCACAGTAGTATTAGGCTACTGTAGGTAGTGTCACAAAAAAACCATTTGTTGGATTACTGCGCAGTCATTTAGTACTTGTTTATATAAATACTATATGACTATGCAGTAATGACTGCACAGTCAGCATCTCATGTAGATGCAGCCACTGAGATGTCATGAAGGGGACATAGCAGCAGCATGGTATAAAATGGAAATTCACTCTTTCATAAACTATGTCTCTTTTGGAAAGTAACATTAATGGACACCTAGAAAACTTATGTTGCTGGTGCCTTTACTTAGGTTAGGCACATATAAGCAATTCTGATCCTGCCAAACAGTCCAGGTGGTGGAGGAATAATGATAATAGCAATAGTTCCATAATAATAGTTCTAGGCTTGAAGCCTTGGATAGAAGAGGAATATGAAATGGGGGTTAAACAATGAACTTGCAGAACTGCAACAGAAGGCAGTGGTTGGGGGTAGGAAATTAATAAAGGGCAGAAAGGTGACTCAGGTTGGAACAGCTGGAATAAATGGGCAGGAACAGAAGATAGGAGAGAGCCATCATGGGTGGAAGTAGTGTGTAGCAGGGAGGTACGATGGGTAAGAGAAGTGACTGATAGGGGGATACTATGGGATAAGAGCAATGAAAGGCAGGGAAGTGTGAGGGGGAGGTAGCAGTGGGCACCAAGAAGGCATGTTTCTGTGTGATCAGTGCACGGCAGACTGTAAGTAGGAGTTGTGAGATGTAATGTACTGAGGCTGTAGATAGCAGGGGAGTGTGGAGAGCTGACAGCTGTGGCCTGTGGAAATGTGATTGGGTTGGAACAGTTTGGAAAAAGAGATGTTATGGGGTGAATAGTGGGTAACAGGAAGTGCAGTAGAATGAGGACAGTAGGGAGTGGGGAGGTGGGACATGATGGGACATGAATGGTAGTGGCAGAAATATGCGATGGGGTGGGAGTGACGAGTAGCAGAGGTGCAATGTGATGGGGGCTATGATGGAAAGGAAGACTGAGGGGAGCAGTGTGCAGCAGCAATGTGATGAGGCAGGAGTGGTCAGCAGGGAGTTGTGAGCAAAGCCATCTGTGTCCCGACAATCAGATGCCTGGGGCTGCTGCAAGCAGAGAACACTGATTGTGACAGGACAGTCCTGCTGCCTGAAGCCCCTGGTGGTACAGGTTTGACGACCTCCTTGACAGGGCTGTCACACATCTGGGACCGTCCCTGCATTAATGAATTAACTCTGCAGAGCCGGCTCCCCCAGATTGTCTACATGTTCCGCCAGCTCTGATTGCTTGCCAGCACAGCTGTTTCGTGCTGATTTATATCTTCAGTCCCTTTTGCTACCTGGTAGCCAGCCATGTGAGTGTAAGGGGCCAAAGCAAATGGTTTAGTGACAGCAGAGCTGGTCATGATAAATCACAGGAATGCTTGGATTTATGAGCTGAGAAGCCAGGGACTGGCCAAGTTCTCCCCAGGGATTCATGGTGCTGAGTGGTGGTTTGGGGCAAAATCTACTGTTCTTACAACACCAGTGGGCCACATCTCACTTATTCAAAGATTAGTCTGCACAGAGCCACCCAACTCCAGACATGAGAGAGTCCTGTGAATGAAAAGTGCTCTCCAGCCAGGGCGTAAGGATCTGCCCCTGCTCAAAAGTAGCCTCTGACAAGCGTGAAACCACATTAGCCACAGCATCATCCCATGAGGTCCCAGGGGAGGGACTGGCACATCCTGCAGGCTTCCAGCTCTGAAGAGTCTCCACCTCCTAGGCTCTGTGCACTTGTCTCTACCACTGCAGTAGGGGGCCCAGCAAGTACTGGGCCAAGCACACCCTGCCCACCAAAATCTGCAGGCATGAGCAAGACCTGGAAGTTTGCCTGCGAGGCTACTCTAGACTCATCCCAAGCAGCCACCCTCAAGCCTTTGGTCTCTTGTGTGCTTGAGTTTAGGTGCTGGAGCAAGCCTGCAGCCTCTCTGATGAGCTTCCAGAGCTGGAGTGCACCAATAGACATGTGTGGGTGAGGTAGGCTTGGTCCTGCCCTTTCCAGGACTCACCACTGCAGTGGTGCAGACAAGTCCTGAGTGCCCCTGTTGCCTGAGCACACTGCCTTGCTGGAGTCACAGTGACTACAGAGTGGGATTTGATTCCCCTTGGTGCTTCTGAATGGCATCTTATATAAGTGTGCAACAAGTGGGCCATCCTGTGGCTGGTCTAAACTTTGGCCCATCCACTTGTCTAGGGCTAACTGCCCTCCTGCCTCATGTGACATGCCTTTGATGTATCTTTACATTGTTCCCAGGTGGGAGGCTGCCCATTTAATTTCCCTGATGCCAAGGGCTTATACATAGCTCCAAACCTCTCCTTATATCATGTCCCATGCTTTGCAGCTGGCATCCATATCTGTCATTACACCCCAGTCCCTTAGTGGGCCATCCCTCAGTCTCACCCAGCCTAAACCTAGCCTCAGGCATCCTCAGACTCACCTGGGCCCCTTGTGCCCCCACACCAGGGCTCTCAATTCCATGCATACATCCCACCCCCCTTTTTGGCCCTAGAGCCTCACCATGGAGCTGGGCCGTCTCAGGCCCCCTTCTCCAGCCAGGACCCTGCCTCAGACCTCCCTCCATGAGCCTGGACCTTATGCTGTATCTTCAGGGTGTGCTCCCCAAGTCTTTCCCCTGCATGGGGTTACTCACAAGGTGGCAGGGCTGGGGTTTTCTGGCACCTCAAACTCCCCCTTCACCAGGAAGGCACAGGTGTGGCATTTCCTGGAAGCTGCCCTGCCATAAGCAGTCCCATCACACCATCCCACCGTGCAAGGTATAGCTTTAGGTCATGCCCCAGGACCAGGAACCTCCTCCATCTCCATATCTCCAGGCCTATACCACCAAGATGTCCACCTAGGCAGCATTGCTCCTTCAACCCCCTGCAGCAACTGCCTGCTCTGCTCTGCCTTATACCCAGGCTCCCAGCCCTCTCCACCAATCAGGTAGTTTTCTCCCTCACATGTGACCACCTGATTGGGCCTGCTCTGACCTACAGGCTGTTTACTGCCTGCTCAATCCCCTTCCAGTGACAGGCAGGACCTGTGCCTGGTCACAAAGTGTCATTTTTGATGCTTCTGCACAGGTAGCAATTCCAGCCACTGGAGATGCATGTATGCACACACAGACTGTAGGCTACACGCTGACCAGGCATGTGTACAACTACATACAGACACCCTTTCTTTGCAAATACCTGTACCTAAGTAACAAAAAAAAAAAAAAAAAATGCAGCTGGCTACGAAGCCCCGATTAGCAGGTATTACACTAGGGGTAGGCAACATTTTTTGGCCGGAGTGCTGAAAAAACCCACAATGCCTACCTTGGAAGGTGCCGGAGTGCTGGCATGCCAGAAAAACAAAACGAGGGCTGGGGGTACATGGCAGGACACCCTGCTTGTGCCCCTTGCCCCCACCCAAAACCCTTGCCACCAGCCCTGCTGCCCCACGCCCCCCAGCCCTGTTCATGCCACTTGCCCCCCACCAAAGCCCCTGCCCCTTGCCCTCCAGCTCAGGCTCCATGGCTATCAGCAGCTACACAGAACCTGGGCCAGCTGCAAACAGGTGCCTCCCAGCCCCAGCCCCGGGCTCCAAGGAGGCAGCAGATACCGGCAGCTCTCCCTGCTGTGCTGCCCTCGCCGCTGCTTCTGCAGAGCAGCATTGGAACCTGGCATGGCGGGACACAGCAGGAGGCACAGAAAGCTGCCTGCCGCTCTGAGCTCCCCACTGCCCTGCCCACACTTCCCCTGCAGGAGGGGGCAGCAGCGAGGGGCACTACCCTGCATGCTGCCCATGTGCACACACAGCAAGTGTGACCTGGGCAGGATGGAGCTTGCAGCAGCAGGCAGCTTCCCTGCATGGCCCCTCTGTGAACTGCTGCTCTGGGTTGCACACACTGTGCTCCTGGCTCTGTCGCCCTCCCCTGGGCCCTCTGGAGCACAGCATGTGCAACCCAGAGCAGCAGTTCACAGAGGGGCCATGCAGGGAAGCTGCCTGCTGCTGCAAGCTCCATGCTTCTATAAATAGGTGTGTCTCAGCAATTCTCTAGAGGAAGTTGTTTCTGAGTTGCAACACAAGGTCTTGATTGCCATGTTGTTCACCAGCCAAAATGATAGCCACTTCTGATGTTGTTGGTGCATTGAAGTGCTGCTCATGATCACCAGCTGGAGTTCTGTCTGCATGAAGACACACCAATCATATGATGCACTTCAGTATCCACTAATTTTTTGGTAGGGTGATAATAGCTATCATTTTGAACTGCAACAAACCCAGCAATGGGGCTGCCAACTCAAAAGAAGATTTCTGCTGTGGACTTATGCCCACAGGATGATGCTGCAAGCTAGAAGTTTCAATCACATCTTGCAATGCAAAGATCTCTTCCACTAATTTGCTGTGGACATGTATGCCAAAATTGAAGCAGAAAGGTTGAGATTCATTCGAATGAACCAGAAGAAACTCAAAGTCGAAAGCTATATTCACCTCAGGGATACCATGAACAATGATAGAAATGCTGCCAATGTTAGCCAAGTGGTCATCGTGCCTTCCAGTTTCACAGGTGGGCCTCACTACATGCATGAGTGCATTCAGGTTGCCATGACATATGTGCAGAACTATGGCTGCCCTTATCTCTTCAGTACCTTCACCTGCAACCCAGCTTGGGCAGAAGTGGCTAATTAACTGATGCCAGACCAAAAACCACAGGATCAGCATGATTTGCTGGCAAGAGTATTCTGACAAAAAAAGTGAAGGCATTAATGAATCCCATCGAAAAGGGAAAGATTTTTGGAGCCATTCAGTGCTATATGTACACAATTGAGTGGCAAAAGTGTGGCCTGCCACATGACCACGGCTTATTAGTAGAGGGAAATAAGATGGAATGAAAATATTTTATTTTTAAAACATTATAATTTGATTACTGCAACCCGTGCGAAGCTGGGTACCTTTGGCTAGTGTTCAATAAAGGATTTCCTTGTATATCAGTCCATTCATCTGACATCAGAATTAGTGATTCTGCTTGACTAATCCTTTGAATAACCATTATTTGAACTCTGTCATACTCTCTATCTGAGAATGTGATGAGCAATAACATGATGGTAACTTATATGATGGGCAAAATAGTATGTAATGTTCCTTCCAGTACTGATTTTCAGTTATGGAAAGAGGTGTACCGCTTGCAAATGTATGTGATGGGCTAGCTGGTGGTGCCTTGGGTTTTGAAAAGTTCAAAAATGTTTCGGGGGGGGAGGAGAGGGGGGGATTCCTTTTTTCCCCCCTAGAAGAGAAGAAGGCTTGCCTCCTTCCCTCCCTCACCCAGGGGCCAGGTAGAGAAACTGGACCTGAGTGAAGACTCACCTCTTACTTCCTGATTGGTTCTGGTGGCCACCTGGAGGGGAATAAAAGAAGACAAAGGACGAAGGAGAGGAGTCCTGAAGAGCTGGCCACCGGGGTGGAGCAGTTGCCCCAGAAGAGCCCTTGGGAGCCACAGGCAGCAGCACAGCTTGGCTGATCAGCACACAAGGTGGTGCGTGGTGAGTCTCTGGTGGGGACTGGAGCCTAGGAGCCAAAAGCGACATCTCAGCTCAGCCACTCAGTGTATGCCTCCCATAGCACACTAATACCCACTAAATCCCTTCGATTGGAGAGGGGGTACCTTGTCCAAGTACCACCCGGGTTACATATAGCTCTAGCTAATGTCTCATCTTTTTCCTCATCTTCTTTTGACATTTTGTCCACAAATAAAAAGCTTGACTGTCTTGAACAGCTACTCATGGTGGATCGCATATCTGGTGACAGTGATCTGAAAAGTGAGGATCTTGCTTCATCTTCCCCCAGATCTGGCAGCTCAACATTTTCATTTTCCATTTTTTGCAAAACTGCTATTTCACTTAAGCTATGAAGATCCTGCAACAAAAGGCAGAAAATATTTTTATTTTAGCCTATTCTAGTCTGGCCTCATCCATCAGAAGAAGGTGGTGAAGCGGCAGGGAGCTTGCTTCCCCCCTCCCTGCCATAAAGAACACTGCTGTTCAACTTGTTGCTCAGTTGCCCTGGGGCTGCAGAGTCAAAGGGAAGTATAGTCTGGCCTCTGCCATCAGCTAGAGGACTAAGCTTGCTCTGCAGGGTTGAAAGAGTTAACTATTTATTTATTATGTGATTTTTAAAAATATATTGCTTAGTGCAAGCAGAAAAGCAAGGTACACATATTTTAAATAAATAAAAATATAATAATCCAAAGCTGAATTAACAACTTTTAAAAATACAATGCTTTAAAACAATATAGATGCTAGTCTATACTGTGTGTTGTTTACTATACTAATTTGTTTACTTACATAGGATTCCTGAAGTAGACTTTTTCAGATGATGTTGTTCCACCACTTTGTTGTATTAGATTTCTATACATGGTTTGTACTCTTTTGGGACAGTTTCTACATGTTATTAAATGTTTCTTCATTCTTATTGCACTGTTAGCATACTCCTGCCTCTAATATTTACATCGATCAAACTTTCTTCCTTTTTTCAGTGGCTTGAACTTCAGAAAAAAAATTAGTGGCATCATTATAGTGATTAGGCATTATTCTGACTACTTCAAACCAAAAGCACTAAAAAAACCTAATAGATCTTATACAAACACTTCCAACTTCCCCAATTCAAGAAAAGAAATGAGACACTGCTCTGTGTGTGAACTGAAAGTGAAACAAAAATTAATCACAGTTTTAGTTTTGCTTTCACTTGCAGTCTGAGATGAAATAAGGATTTTAGCTTTGGTTTTGATTTGACCCACGCTGCCAATTAGATGAATTCATAGTAGTTAGGGGTCAGAAGGGACCTGAACAGATCATCTAGTTTGACCCCCGCCACTGGCAGGAGCACACGCTGGGATCACACAACCCCAGACAGGTGTTTGTCCAACCTCTTTTTGAATTTACTCAAGGTAGGAGCGAGGACCACTTCTCTAGTAAGTTGGTTCCAGATCCTAACCCCCCTAACAGTGAAACAGTGCCTCCTAATCTCTAACCTGAACCTATTCTCCACAAGCTTCTGGCCATTGTTCCTCATCACCCCAGGTGCTGCTGGGGGGAAATAGGGCCCTTCCTATTTGCTGCTGATCTCCCCTAACGAGTTTGTAGGCAGCCACCAAATCCCCCCTCAGCTTCCGCTTGCTGAGGCTGAACAGGTTGAGGTCCCTCAGCTTCTCCTCATCACATTCTGTTGGCCTCCAACCAAGCAGGTAGCCCTCCTCTGAACCCTCTCAAGGCAGGCCACATCCTTCTTAAAGTGCGGTGCCCAGAACTGGACGCAGTACTCCAATTGAGGCCAAACCAATGTTGCGTAAAGGGGGAGTATCACCTGTCTGGACCAGCTTGAGATGCATCTTTGGATGCACAACAAGGTGTGGTTGGCTTTGCTGGCTGCAATCTGGCCTTGGCAGCTCATGTTCATCTTGGAGTCAATAATGACTTCAAGATCCCTTTCCACTTCTGTGCTCACAAGGGGGGAACTCCCCAGCTTGTATGTATGCTGTGGGTTCTCTCTCCCCAGGTGCAGCACCTGCATTTATCTACATTGAACCCCATCTTGTTACCATCCACCCACTTCTAAAGTCCAAGTCTAATTGCAGCCTCTCTCTCCCTTTGAGCGTGCCTACCTCTCCCCACATCTTGGTGTCATCGGCAAACTTGGACAACATGTTTTCCACCCCGTCGTCCAAGTCGCTGATGAAGACGTTGAACGGTGTAGGCCCCAGGACCAAGCCCTGGGGGACCCCACTGTTCACATCCCGCCAGGTCAAGTACGACCCATCCACCACCGCTCTTGGGTGCACCCCATCAGCCAATTTTTGACCCATCCAACTGTGTAGGCATCAGTGCCACAGTCACTCAATTTATTAATGAGAATGGGATGAGAGACAGTGTCAAAGGCCTTCTTAAAGTCCAGAAAAACTACATCCATTGTGACACCATCATCCAGGGATTTAGTTACCTGGTCATAAAAGGCCATCAGGTTGATGAACCCATGTTGATTTCCCCTGGGCATGATCTCCCCTGCTGGCCCCTCACAGATGTGATCTGTGATAATTTTTTCAAGGATTTTCCCCAAGACTGATGTGAGGCTTATGGGCTTATAGGGAGAAAGGAAGACCCAGGAAACTCTCATAAATGGGGACCACTACTTGATTTGGATTATTATGCGAGTGTATTTACCCTCCTGCTTACAAATCAATAAAACATATGTACTCTCTCACACACTTCCTAGGGATAATCACCTGAAAAATATTATTACAATGCTGAAACTGCCAAGCTTGCCTAATATTGTATTGGCAGGTTACTAATGAATTTTATGAAACAATGAATTTTTAGAAATGGAAAATTTCCCCCAGAAAAATAAAGCACTGGAAACTTTTCCACCACACATCTGTTACCTGGGGTCCTGGGGTTCCAGCAGCAGCGATCTGTCAGCAAAGAGCCTGGCTGGCAGCTAGAGTGTGGCTCAAGCCGGACAGGCTCTGGTTTCAGGCAGTGCTGCTGGCGTATGAGCTACCCTGCTTTTTTCAGGTGTGGGTTTTTTGGCCCCAGAATCTCCCCCTCGCCGCCATGCTGCAAATTAGCAGTGCGGGGAATGCCTGCATATGTGGCACATGTGGTATATGCACATGCATGCTAATCTGGACACGCCCACACTGTGCTGTTGGATGCTCCCTGTGACTTCCTGGGGCTGACATATTACAGGGGGTTATGCAGTATAGATCCAAAAATAAATAAAATTAAAAAATTGGTGAATTTTTTTTTAGCCAAATCAAAAAATGGCACCCAGGTGCATGCCCACAGGGTCCCCTTAGTAAGGATGCAAACTTTCAGGTCTCTAGGTATCATGGTCTTGGAGCTAACACACACACACACACCCTTTTATTAATATAGATTATGTTAGCAACACCTGAACAAATATTCCTGAAAGCAGTTGCTACCAAATCATCTTGTCATACAGGTACTGATCCCTCCAGGGTACAAGCTCTTGTAACTGATAATGAGAGTAACATGAAAGCTGCATGGCAAATATTAAAGGCAAAGTATCCTCATTTAATAGTATTTGGCTGTCTTACTCATGGGTTGAATCTTCTGGCAAAAAACATAGTAAGTGTGAATACAATGAAGACAATATTGGCAAAAAGCAAAGCGATTATGAAGGTATTCAACAATCATCATGTTGCTAATCAGACTTTGAAGAAATTACAGAAAGAGAAGCAGGAGAAGGAAAGTCCACTTTTATTGCCAGGAGAAACTAAATGGGGCTCAGCTACAAAGTGTTTACATAGTTTGCTGTGCACAAAGAACTGTTTGCAGCGTGCTTCAATAGATGACAGTATCCCTGATTATTCCCATTGTGGCAGAGCACAAGTGGGGTGCTCGCCACTGAGTGTGGACTGGGAGAAGGGTCCGTTTGGTCCAGGTAAGCCTTAGGGTACCTGAAACTGCAAGTGGGCTGTCACAGGATGAGATCCCTAAGGATGGCCGTGATTTCCTAAGGCCCCTCGACTGTGCCAATTCAGGCCAATGGGTACCCTCTATTCTTGCCCACCAAGTCTGGATGTAAAATGTAATGTAGGGAGGCTGCCTTCACATCCGGTGGGACACAGTCCTGATGGACTTCCCTGGACCCCATGGGTCCCCAGCCTTATGGGTTATATGCGTGGCTCCAACCACCCCTTTACCACACCCCAAGCTTTCTAGATGGTACTGGCATTGTCTTGCCTAGTACTCATTATAATTTGGCCCCTTATCCTCACTGGGCTCTCCACAGCCCTGTCTCCGTGCCCCTTGGCACTCGGATCTGTGCATCATAAAATGCCACACCCTCTCTGGGGCCGGGGTCTGTGCACCCCAAATACTGTGCCCTCTCTGGCACCAGGTCCCCACACTGAAGTGGGCCCCCGATAAGGCCCCCTCCTTCCCCAGATAGCCTCACCCAAACCACCGGTCTTATAAAATGGCAAACAAAACATAAGCCCCTGGGCTACAACATAACACAATCTACATAAGGTGTGCTCAGCTCCTTTACATTACCCGGAGAAGAACTTTGTCAGGCCTCTTCCCTTCACTTGCTCTAGGAGGGCTCCTTCTCCCTTGGCTGCCAGCAGAAAACTACCTCATAGTCTCCGTCCTTGGGTTTATATGGGCCCAGGGCCCTGCCCCTTCTGGCCAGCTGACCAGGTGCAGGTGAGGGTGCAGGCTAATTTCCTCATTAACTAGCTGCCATGGCAACCTGCACCTGGGCTCCTATCTGGCTCTTTGGGCTCTCCCCAGGCAGTTTCTGCTCTTCTAGGAGCAGACACTTAAGTGCCCTGTGACATGGGCCTAAGGCCAGTAGAGGCAAGAAAGTGAGAGCCACTAGTAAGCAGGGTGTCATCAGACCCTGCTGGGGAACAGCTGGGGTGTGATATCCGGCAGGAGATATCTGGGGCAGAGTCAGCCTAGTGCTTTGTGAATCGCTCAGTCCTGTTCAGGCAAGGGCCACAGGAGAGGCTTGATACTGCACAGCTGTTGGAAACATCTGCGAGGCATAGGACATGTATAAGGATACATAAGGAGCATGTACATTTGGCTCTTGTTATCAGGCCAGTCGAAGCCTCCCGCTTAACTAACAACTTCATTAGTTACCAACAAGGTGTGACAGACAATCAGGCTGGTGGCTTGCCCAAAGACAAGTGGGTGGCCAGCACTGTGACTGGTCAGAGGGGAGTCCCACTTGTCACACCTGGCAACAGTTGGAAGCAAATTCTCAACAACAATGCGTTCTGGGTTCGAGTTCAAGGAGCATTCAATTTGCTACTATCAGTTTCAGTGACTATCAAGAAACCTGAAGAAGCTATACCAAACCGCTCAAATATTCTAGAGATATTCGGACAACTGAATGAAAATATATTTGATCTTTTGCCTTCTTCACCTCTATCCAAAGCAGCAGCAGCAAAACAAATGTTTACCAAGAGATCTGAGTTTTGCTCTCATCCAGTTCATCTGGCAGCAAACCTTCTGGATCCTCAACACAGAGGACAACATTTATCAGAAGATGAATTATCTACTGCTCTCAATGCAATTATGGAAGTAGCTAAGAATGTCCCAGCATCAATGAAATAGCCATGATGAAAGACATTGCTAAGTACCACACAAAAGAAAATCTTTGGAGCAAAGACATTATTTGGTAGGCAGCAGCAAATATGTCTCTTCTCACATGGTGGAAGGGGTACTGTAACACCCGACTGTTGTCCAGGAGTGCTCTGAGGATCCTAAGGATTCCATCAACAACAGCTTCTCGTGAACAGAACTGGAAGGCTTTCAGTTCAATCAAGACAAAAAAGACGAACAGACTAACAAATGAACACACCACTCAGCTTGTTTCTATTTCTCAAAATCTCTTGCTTCTGGAGAAGTCAAAGTTCCAATTAGTGAAGAAAATGCAGTGTGATAAGTTGCCCTTGCCCATAGACTCATTGGTAAACCATCCTTCAGCGAAAGAGAATGTGGTTCAAGTAGTTCTAAATCAGATTTGCCTCAATCCAATTCTGAAATGGAACTAATAAGTAGTGCAAGTGATTCTACAGATAGTGACAGTGAAACTGGAGGTTTGCAATGACCTCAGTGGAAGAGAGTTAAACTCCTGTTGAAGTAGATCAGTGGACAACCACGGCATATCATGCATAGTTCTTGGGTAGGGCTGTGCAAAACTTTGGATCATGACTCAGATTTGGAGATGATTCGGAGGCTGAATCTATTAATCTGAATTGAATTGCTGGAAGCTTTAGGCTTTCTGAATCGATTCGGAGCTTCCAAAAATTTGGAGCCAATTCGGTGATTCAGCCATAGACTATAATGGGGAAATCAATAACTTTGTTGTTTTTTGTCTGATTTAGATTAAACTTGCAGGAGTGGTAACCTGCTGATAGCACGAAGCCTACCAAGGTTCAAGAAAACTGGTGCAGGAGTTCAGGGGAAACTGCACCCCAGATTCTTGAAAGCAAAACTCATGTCACATCTACGTGTTACACCACAGCAGGGTGAAAACTGCAGAGGTGGTGGCCCCTGTTAAGGACATGAAGCCTGCCAAGTTTCAAGAAGATCGGTGCAGGGGCTTAGGCGGAACTGCATCTCAAGCTGCAGACAAGCAAAACTCATGACATGGGTGACACTGCATGTGTTAAGGCACAGCAGGGTGAAAGCTGCAGAGATGGTGGTCCCTGCTGCAGCCACCATCCACATAATCCTTTAATTTGTTTGAATATAACATTTAAACCACATTAAGTATTTTTTTTCCCTAATCAAATATTTCAGTTCAAATACTTGTGGGTTTTTGGGACATAAAATTAACATAGGCATATTTTTTTGGTTTTGTTTACTAAATACAAGTCAAATAAACATGCTAAATCAGATCACGCTCTATTTAAGGCATTAGAAAAATTTCTGGAAAATTCTGGAAAACCCACATCTCTGCCAGATAAGGCTATTAGGACCAGCCCAGGGTTAGGGGTAGCATATTGGAATAGCAGCATATTGTGCCACTGCTATTTGTCCCTGAAGAACCATATATGTGCACTTATCTGGACACACCTTGTGAGAGGCATGCCCTTCTGTGGGGAGTAGTACCTTTAAGAGGCTTCTGCAAAAGAACTGACTGTTGAGCTGCTCTGGACAATCTGACTTGTGACTACAGCAACAGACCCCTGTTAGGCAGCTTGTCTCTGAACAACATGTACCAGCTGGGAGAGAGACGAGGAGAGCTACTCAGGGCATCAAGTAGCAGGAAGAGAGAACCTGAGGGAACTACATGAAGCAAGGAGAGGAAATATGAGGCAAGGAAAGGAATTTTCCCCAAGATCAGACTAGCACAAACTGTGGAGAGTTTTTCCTTTCTCTGTAGCATAAGGCATGGTTCTCTTCTTAGGGTCCTCTGTGCACATTGGTCATGCTCTCATCTTCTCTACTCATATCTATGCCATGTTGTAAGTGTTCTTGGTGGAGCTACAATTGCACCTTGGTGGAGCTACAAGGTGCAGCCACAATTGCACCTTGTAGCTGTGCATGAAGGTTTGAAGTGGACTTCTGGGGAAATTCTTGATTACATGGATGCCAGTGAACGCAGGGACTGGGCTCAGTGGCTCAGGAGATGCTTACCATTCCTCTGTTATTGTGTCAGCATCTTTTCTCTTTTGTGGCCTCTCACACAGTCATTTGGAAGGCAGGAGATGAGGGAACCTCATATATAGGATAGTGACAAGTGTGGCAGGTCAGTAGAGGGTGCTCCTGCACTGAGCCACGCACTTCACTGAGTCCAACCACCTTCCAGGCTCTGAGTGCCTCCCTGGGGACGCCTCAACCTGGCTGACCTCCTTCCTGGAGCACAGCTGCAAGCCTGAGGTAACACCAACACCACCCAAGGTGTGAATTGATCTTGGCCCTGTGCCCCCTGGGAAACACAGGCCTAGTAGTCCTTGAGGGGTACTCAACCCACTGCAAGATGACATAGTGATGTTCTCATAAGCACCAGTCCTGAACGATGGGCCCCAGAATCCTACTGTAGGACCCCACCTGGGTTCCTCCCTTCAGGCAGACTCTGCCGCCGTCCTACCAGGCCACATATCTCTCTGCCACCGGTTCCCCTTCGGGTGTGGTCCCCTCACTGGGACCTTCAGCTCCTCTAGTCCCGGCCCACCCCCAGGCCAGTTGGGACCCCAGGCCCCTGGCCCTCTCGGTGGACCCCCCAACCCTTCTGACCCTCTTGGTCCTAGCCCCCACCTGGGCCAGTCAGGGGAAACTCTGACAGGCCTCAATGTATGCCCATACTCTTTTCCCAGGGTCCTCCTCCCTGGGTCCTCCTTCACAGATGTGGGGACCTGGAGTGCGTCACACCACGATTGGTGCCTCAG
>NW_017728934.1:8379018-8387420 GCF_001723895.1 Crocodylus porosus | reverse complement strand
AAGTGGTGCAGGCTCCTAGCCTGGGGATTTTTAAAAGGAAGTTAGATGAGCACCTTGCCGGGGTCATCTGACCCCGGTGCTCGTTCCTGCCAAGGCAGGGGGTCGGACTAGATGATCTACCTAGGTCCCTTCCGACTCTAGCTACTATGAAACTATGAAACTATGAAATGGAGGACTTACTGGGTTCAGGACTCAGCTTTCGCTTTCTGGCTGAGCCCCCATTCTCCCCTCACTTGGCTCCAGCTCACACTGGGGCTTCTCCCCACTGCCTCAGTTCTCCTCACAGCCCCCTCACACTGGGGCTTTCCATCATGGCCCCCTCACACTGGGGCTTCCCATCGCTCATAACGCCCCCTTTACTCAGGGTCTTGGGGCTTCCCTCCTCAGGTGGGCTCAGGTGGCTGCAGCCATGCCTGGCCCCAACTCTCCCCCTCAGGGTCTCACTCCCATAGGGCTCAGGGGGCCTCGGCTCCCTACTCTCCTCCTCAGGGCTTGCACCCTCCAATGGAACTGCACCCACCCAAAGATGAGGACTAGGAGTTAAGGCCCTGCAACCTGCTTTTCACCGGAGTGGTAACTGGCCTGGCATTTCCTGGGGGCTCCCACACTACTGGGAGCCCCACCAGGCCAGCCACTCCTGGCAGGGTGTAGTTTTAGGTCATACCCAGGACCAGGAGCATCCTTACCATCACCTACAGCTCCTCCCTTACCTCTGGATGAAACTCAGCAGCCCTCTGGCCAGGATGTGTTGTTGCCTGGCCTCTAGGCAGCCAAACTGCTCTGTTTATATGGGCAGCCCTGACTCTAAAATGGCTGCTCTCATTAGGTACCTGGAGGCTGCCAGCTCCAGGGCCTTAAAGTGGCAGGCACACACAGTGCCCTGCCACAGTAGCCTTTGATCATGCATCTGAGTTACTGCAAGCTATATATCTAGTTAGATCTCAAGTAGCTTACTCACAAGTATCATCCAGAGGCAGGCAGAGATTCCTTCTGGAGACAAGCAATTCACTGAACATGAGTTTCGAGAGAGAGAGCTTCAGATGGTCCAGCTTCTCTGAGGGTTCTCATCACAGTTGCTGCCCTACCTCCTGGGCAGTCCCTAACTTATATAGACCTTATGACCTCATTTGCCTGACCCAATGAAAGCCAGCAGCTTTTGGTTGCCAGCCAACCAATTTGAAATGCATCACTGGTTGCTGGGTAGACTGGCAGTGTCTCTATCCCCCTCCCAGTCATGATGACATTGCTTAGAACAATAGGGAATTTAAGCCCCCACCCAGGTGTGTGAGGCCAGTCATGTAGGCAGAGGAAGCAAGTCTCACCCTCCCTCAGGAATGTATCCAGCTCAGGTTACAACTCAAGGTTACCTAAAGCTGATGGGGTCAGAGGTGTCTGCCCTCTGCAGTGACCGTGGTAACCAAATTGTCAGATTGGCTCCCTGCCTGATAGCAGTTTGGGGAGAGACAGAGATGGCATTCTGCCACAATAAGTATATCATGGACAGGTTGGACCCTGATGACCCCACAAACTGACCCCTGAAGTCAAACTATCATTCAGAGACTCTTGCTCCAGAAATGTGACTTCTGCTTGAGAGAGAGTCTAGTGCAGAATCCCATAGGCAAAGGGAAGATAATCTTATTTTTTCCAACTCCTTGTAAATTATATTTTCCAAACCTCTGACTCTTTTCCAGTGTGCCCACTTCTTTCTTGAATTGTTGTGTTTCAAACTGTTCTCAGTATTCCAGGTTAGCCCCGCCCCCCCTTGCAGATTAGAGCAGAATAATCAATTCCCGTGATTTGCAACATGACAGTCCTAATAATAAAAACCTTGCTATTAAATGGTGCTATTTTTATTACAGCAAAATTGCTATTTTTATTACAGCAATATTACACATTTGCCCCACACTCAGTTTTCAGTCAAATATAACCCCCAGGCCTTTTTCTGCAGCACTGAGCTTAACCGGCCACTCTCCATTTTGTATATGTGCATGTGATTGTTCATCCTAAGTGCAAGACTTTGCACTTTTCTTTAATGAATTTCACATGATTTATTTCGGACCATTTTCCCAATTTATCAAGGCCATTTTGAATTCTGATCCTTTCCTCAGAAGTAGCAGCTGCCCAACTTCTCCTCTCCCCCCTCCTCACCACAAGACTGGTGTCATACAAATTTACTAAGCATGGTTTCAATTTCATCTTCCAAATTATTAATGAAGATATTGAATAGGGCCAGGACAGACTGTTGGGGAACCCCACTTGCTTTGCTTCCCAGTTATACATCAAGCCATAATGACTACTCTTTCAGCAAGATTATCTGACCAGTTATGCACTGACATTAGAGTAGTGCTAGCTAGACCATATTTCCTTA
Source organism: Crocodylus porosus (assembly GCF_001723895.1). Lineage (NCBI taxonomy): Eukaryota > Metazoa > Chordata > Crocodylia > Crocodylidae > Crocodylus > Crocodylus porosus. The sequence goes on along the minus strand of NW_017728934.1, from coordinate 8,385,052 downwards.
GCTTATTTAGGAAAATTTCATGGGAGACTATCAAAAACCTTATTAAAGTTGAGATGTACCATAGCAACTGTCTTCTATCCAGCCACAAAACCCATGTCCCTGGCATAGAAGGGCTTCAGGTTGGTTAAGCATGACCTACCCTTGACAAATCCACTTTGGTTGTTATTTATCACCATCGTCCTCACAGAGCTGTGCGTTCAGATATATAAAAGCCATCATCTCCACAGAGCTCTCTGAGGTACAAGCTACCAAGTCCCATACATCGCTTTTCAACTGGGTAGGCATTTCATTGGAAAGAGGCAGGATTGGACACTGTCATGCCTGGATGTGGGTAGCCAAATCAGGGACTACTTAGAAACTGAGGCAATGACCGGGGTTAGAATGAATGAGCAAAATCCAAGGACAAACCAGGTCAAAAGGCCAAAAGGTCAATTTGAGAGCAGAGCTAAAGAGCAAGCTGGGTTGAGAAGCCAAGAGGCAAACAAATACTGGAGTCAAGAAGCAAACCAGAGGATCCATAAAAGCAGTCTTGGATCAGGTTGAGCCCTGTTGCCCAGGCACTTTCTGTTCCTGCACAGGCAAAGATGAGAGTCAGCGACCCCCAGGTGGCTACTCTGGTAGCAGGGAGTGGGCAGAGGGTTAGGACCTCCTGAAGTCTTCAGGCCAGCCTGGATCAGCCTGGGACATTAACCATATGGCAGCAGGCTGGGATGAGTGGCCCTGGTAACCAGACAAAAGCCCCAGGTTTGAGGCTGCAGTCTGACAGATATATAGGGCTTAAAATTGTAGAATCAAAGGACTGGAAGGGACCACCTGCAAGATCATCAAGTCTACTCCCCTGCTATGGGCAGAAGTTTATTGAGCTCAGTGAAGTGCTTGTCCAGACTTCTCTTGAAAACCTCCAAGGATGGCAACTGTACCATCTCTGCTGGGAGTGTGTTCTGATTCTAGTTACCCTTATGGAAAAGAAGTTTTTCCTTATGTCCAGCCTAAATTGTCCCTCAATTAGCTTGTGCCCATTGGTCCTAGTCCTCCCAAGGGGTGCCTTTCTGAAGAGTTGCTCCCCTAAATCTTGGTGTTCACCCTTGACATACTTGTAGGTGGCTATCAAATCACCTCTGTCTTCTCTTACTCAGACTAAACAGACCCAGTTCCTGGAGTCTCTCCTCATAGGGCCCATCTTCCAGGCCCCTAATCATATGGGTGGCCCTTCTCTGTTCCCTCTCAAGCTTCCTGAAGCACAGTGCCCAAAACTGGACAAAGTACTCTGGCTGTGGCCTCACCAATGCTAAATAGAGGGGGAGAATCACCTCTCTAGATCCTGTGACAACACACCGGCTGATGCATGCCAGAGTTCTGTTTGCCCTACAGGCGACTTCATCACACTGTTGGCTCATGTTCATGTTCATCTTCTGGTCGATTGTCAGCTCCAGCTCCCTTTCAGATGCAGTGCCAGCCAGTGGACCACTGCCCATCGTATACTTATAGTGAAGGTTCTTCCTACCCAGATGAAGGACCCAGCACTTTTCCCTATTGAACCTCATCTGATTCTGTTTGGCCATTAGGACCAGTCTCTCAAGGTCATCCTGCATCCTCAGCCTATCCTCTGATGTGCCTGCATTTCTCCAGAGCTTAGTGTCATCTGCAAACTTAATCATTGTACTTTTGACCCCCTCATCCAAGTCATTGATAAAGATGCTAAAGAGCATAGGCACAAGCACTGATCCCTGGGGAGCACTACTAGAAACGGGCCCCTATGATGAGGCCATCCCATCAAATACAACTCTCTGGGATTGGCCTCTGAGCCAGTTGTCTACCCACCTCAGTGTAGACTGGTCTAGGCCAGTACCCTTCAGTTTAACTGAGAGAATCAATTGGGAAACAGAATCAAAGGCTTTACTGAAATCTAAGTAAATTATATCAATCTCATGTCCCTTGTCCAGCTGGTTAGTTATCTGGTTATAAAAAGACACTAGGTTTGTTAGGCATGTGCTGGTTGTACTGTGAGTCACTGTTATGATGTGGTCATGAAAAAATGCAAACATGATCCTAGAAAGCATTATATAAAACACATCCAGTATAGCAGGGGTGGCCAACCTGTGGCACAGTCAGCTTGTGTGTGTGCAGATCAGCATGAGGGCAGGCAGCACAACAGCAGAAAGCAGAGCAGTGAACTGGGCAGGGAGCACAGGGCACAGGGCAGAAAGTAGAGCAGCAGATTGGGCAGAAACTAGATCAGGCAGGGGAAGGTGTGGTATCTTGAGGCTTGTAATATGGAAACAATTCTTTATTACATGCAGAAACTTATATACAACTATTTACAAAAGAGGTAGCAGTTTTTACTATTACCCTTGCAAGTGTCTTGTGGCTGGCAATTCCTGCTGGCCTCATCAGAACTGCCTCCTGGGTGGTGAAACTTCCTGGACACTCCTGTGCCCAGAACTGTATCGGAGTGGTACTTGGGAAAGATGCAGAGTTAATTTGTGGCATGCCTGCTGAAAAGGCTGTCGTCTACTGCATTAGAACATGAGAAACAGTAATGTTATTGCAAAGGGAATTGGTGGGGGCTCATGCGGAATTCTGTACACGGTCCAGATAACCCATGGTCAAGAAAGTTAAATTCACACTGAATCAGATGCAGAGAAGACCAACTAAGATGATCAGGAGAATGGAGGGTCTGTGTTACATGAGAAGAATGTTTGGCTTCATTAACCTGGTAAAACAAAGACTAAGAGATTGAGAACCACTGGTATAGAAATGAATATTATGCTTAAAGAAAGATGTATTTGGTGTTTTTTTTAACAGTACACCTCAACACTGGTATAATTTCCTCTGTCAGGAAAACAGAATATATTATGTTTCAAAAAAAATAAAGACACACAAACATATACACAGATACCTTTTCAGGTTAAGAGTGAAGTGTGCCATCAGTTTTAACCAAGAAAAGAAGTGTGTCCCAGGTATCCAAAGTTAGGGGAAACACTGGTACAGTGCAGCAGTTCTCTTAGTTCCTGCTCCTGCTCCTGCTCCTGCTCCTGCTCCTGCCACCTTGGACTCTGCAAGTGGACAGACCCAGATATCCTCTCTGCTGGATTTTGTTCCAAAGTGTACAGCCTCTGTCCAATCTGGTCTCCACCCACTAGCCTCCATGCTCAACTTTCCCTGGGATACTAAAGTAGAGGCAGGAGCAGCCACACCCAGCATGGAGGTGACAGAGCAGGTGTTAGTGGGCTGCTGATGGCATCAAAGCCTAACACAACTCCTCACTGCCTCTTCCCAGGGCCAGCAAATGTGAACATGCTCTTCAAATGTGTCTGAAATAATATGAGATCATCTCCCCACAGGACCGCAGTTCCTGGATGTGGGAAACCCAATCCAGTGGTATTTCTGCCCTGTAAGTTTCTCCATGGGGCAATAAAAGTCTTCCCAGCACAAGGAGTAAGGCATGCTGGCTTATTTGTGTTTCTGCAGAGCTCAGGTCTGTCAGGCACTGAGTGCACAGAGCTATTGTTAACAAGAATGAGATGCACTGTGAGAGGTCATTGGCTGAAAGTCTGCAAAGTAGTCCCAGGATACACATGAACCTGACTTTGGTGAGGTGTTGGAGCATTCAAAGTTTGGAATTCATGGAGCAGTTGGACACCCTCTGTGGGCCTCTCTGTCTTCGGCATACATGGCAAACCAGATTCAGTTTGTGCATCCTCAGACATGTATGCTGCTTTTAGCAACAGCTTCACCCTGTCTTTGCAGGCAGTCAGCAATGTTTTTTGAGGGAAGGGGAGGAGGGGGGAGGAAGAATAACCCAGCTTAGGTTAGAGGAAGACTGCTAATACTGCTGCTCCCCACCACTCAGCTGTGACATGGTGTGGCAAAAGCTCCCCTCTACCAGGGGAGAGTGCAGAGTGGCACAGGCAGAGCTCCCAGTCTGCCAGAACACCAGGCAACCAACTGCAGCACAACGCAGGGAAAGCCCCCCCACTGGAGCCCCAGACTGGGCACAGCACAGGGAGAGCCTCCCACTGCTGTATTCCATCAAAAGTATGGCTCTGCAGGCCAAATCCAAAAGCTCCATGGGCCACAACTGGCCCATGGGCTATAGGTTGCCAACTCCTGCCACAGTGAATCAGATATTGTGGTTGGCTTCAAAATATGACCCCATCTCATTTAACCAGGGCAAGATAAATTCAAGCACCTACCTCACTGACTTAGCTGTAAAATGGGCTGGGCCCATCAAGAGGCAGGAAGAGCTTGATGGGGTTAAGGATCCTTCCCCCTTGTGCCCCAGCATCCCCTCTTCCCAAATAGGGCCCTGGAGCCAGACTCCCCTTCCCTGCACATGTCTGGGGCCCTTGTATCTAGGGAAATGCTCAGGTCTCTAGCAGCTCCAGGAGCTGGGCTTTTGTGTAAGGAAGTCACATGGGTGAAGCAGGGAACATTATCACTGAGTCACTCCCCCACCTATCTCTCTGCCCCCTTCCAGCCATGACAGGACAGTTGTAGGTGATTGCTGCCCATCTTGATGGGCAAGCCCATGCTGGAATCCCAGCAGTTTGCCACCCCCATGTGAGGAGTCCTGGGGACTGCCTTCTGAAACCATCTTGGCTTATTTCTTTCCATATTACTTTTTGACATCTTCTGTTGACAGCAGAAGCAATAGATACATCACTGGAGGGGCCCTTAGAGTCAATGGTTCCTCATCCTCAGGCCTTGAGAAGCAGAATTGAGGGACCTGGCCTATGGATACCATGCCTTGTGTGGGCCTTGGCAGTGAGGACCAGGCCCACAAGCTCTGGTTTAGTGGCTGCACATAATGGCAGGGTTGACTATTCAAGACCCCATGCAAAGGATCAGTTTCAGGTCCCTACTTTTTGCTAGACAATGAGACTAAATTGTAATTGCAGTGCAACTGCAGGAACTAGTGAGGAACTGGTATATAAGTGGGGCCATCACACTGTGGTGCTGAAAGGCCAAAGAAGACAGCAGCTGCAGGGAGAGGCTCTTGCAAAGGAACTGTGGGAACCAGGTCCAAGGGATGGGAAACAGAACAGCAAGTAAGATAGGGGAGATCACAGCCGGTTGGGAAGACTGAAGGGAGGCTGGTGCAATACCATGTTGGAAGAGCAGAGAGGCTCACGACAACAAGATGCTGGGGATAACCTGGGTAGGAGAGCATGATGACAGGGTCTCAGTACTCACCTCGTGGTGGGCCTGCTGGGTTGTCTGCCAAGATCTAGCTGCCAAGCCAACGTGATATAAGGAGCCAGGGGGAGGGAGGGGGGGCTCGATACCTCCATCCACAAAGACATGACATTCTCATGACTGCCAGGCAATGGAAACCCTTCCCAGCCACCCTTTGCCACTGAGCCAGGATGTCATGGATTCAAGTGCCAGACATGTTCTGTCCTCTGCATTCCTTAGGCATTACCTACAGGTTTCTCCATCATAATATCTTCACAAGTCTGAAGGATTGTCAGAAAGCAGAAGCTCTACCTCCAGCTGCCTGGGGCAGGGCCACCCAGAACACAGCTGTTCCTTAGCTAGGGTGGGTATCTAGGCTCCAAAAGCATAGCACAAGGGCTAGAGGACAGTGCCATGCTCAAGGGGGAAAACTCAGCTCCCACAGAATCAAAATATTCTGTGAAGAAACATCAGGGTTTGTTGCGGCTAGGTCTTGCTTGACCAGTCGTATTTCCTTTTACGAACAGGTGACCTATCACCTAGACGAGGGAGAGGAAATTGATATCACATATCTTGATTTTTAAAAAGCCTTCAATCTGGTATCCCATGATCACTTCTTGGCAAACCTGGCCAACTCCAGCCTCAGGTCCACCATGATCCACTGGCTGGGGAATTGGCTCCACAGTAGGACCCAGAGGGTGGTGGTTGATGGAAGTCAATTGTCATGGTGTGCTTTGACCAGTGGGGTCCCTCAAGGCTCTGTTCTTGGACCTATATTATTCAACATCTTCATTAATGATGTGGACATTAGAATCAGAAGTGGACTGGCAAAGTTCGCCAACGACACCAAACTTTG
>NW_017728934.1:8368847-8378918 GCF_001723895.1 Crocodylus porosus | reverse complement strand
CATGCGCAGCACCCTGCACTTGTCAGTATTGAAACGCATCCTGTTTATGTTAGCCCACCCCTGTAACCTATCCAGATCTTGCTGCAACCTCACCCCAAATTTTGGTATCATCAGCGAATTTAAATAGGTTGCTTTTCACCCCGTTGTCCAAATCACTGATGAAGAAATTGAACAGCGCAGGCCCAAGGACCGAGCTCTGGGGGACTCCGCTGCCTACTTCCCCCCAGGTACACCCACCCCTCAATAAGTCTCCTACACCGGCCACAAACGAGAACTTTATTGATTACAGGGGTAGGGTGAAAATAGGGTACTAGATAGAGCAATATCATAAAAATCTCATAGAGCAAAACAGTTTGGCTGAGGTAGCCTTTTGATCACGCATCTGAGTTACTGCCAGCTATATATCTAACCAGCTCTCGAGTAGCTTACTCACAAGCATCATCCAAAGGCTGTTGGAGATTCCCTCTGGAAGCAGGCCGTTCCTCACTCATGAGTTACGGGGGAGAGAGCCAGTTTGAGATGGTAAAACTCTTCTCTGAGTCCCCCGCATGGCTGCTGCCCCCTCCTCCTGGGCAGTCTTAACTTATATAGCCCCTGTGACCTCATTCACCTGGTCCAATGGCGGCCAGCACCTGTTGGCTGTCGGCCAACCAATGTGAAATACATCACTAGTTGCTGGGCAGACTCTAGCCCACCAGGTAGAAGCCCCTCACCCAGGTAGGTGATACCAGCCACGTAGGCAGAGGGAGCAGGTTTCCCCCTCCCTCAGGAATGTAGCCAGCTCAAGTTACCTAAAGAGACAGGGTAAAGGTGCGTCTCCTCTGCTGGGCCCATCCTAATCAAATTGTCACAGAGCAGAGATTTTGGGGAGAAACCAAGGTGGCTTCCTGCCACAGGGCTCACCAGGATCTATACACCAGAGCACCCCAAGGGATGACAAAGTTGAACATAAACTCCTCCAAGACCATTTCATGCTGGACATAAGGAAGAACTTTACTGTCTGAGCCCCCAAGGTCTGGAACAGTCTGCCACCAGAGGTGGTTCAAGCACCTACTTTGAACACCTTCAAGAGAAATTTGGATGTTTATCTTGCTGGGATCCTATGACCCCAACTGATTTCCTGCCCTTTGGGTGGGGGGCTGGACTCGATGATCTTCTGAGGTCCCTTCCAGCTCTAAAGTCTATGAAATCTATGAAATCAGCTTGGCTGCAAATTTCTAATTTTCTTTTGGGACTCCCTTGACCTAACCCTAGCATAACCTATCTGACCGACACATATGGTCCCCTCAGCACAGACAAGGCCATGGGGGGTCTCCAAACCATGAACGCCGCATGGCCCCAGAGGCTGGGGGGAGCACGGTGAGCTATGCCAGGTGGCGGCAGGAGCCTGGCAGCAGCAAGCAGGAAGCTCCCACAGCCGGCCGCAGCGCTGTTGGTGGCAGGGGGAGCACCAACTGGTGGTCGGTGACCACCCACAGACACCACAGGCAGCATCAGCAGTGGCTAGCAGCAATCACGGACCGCCCACACACATCGCCTGTGGTGTTCGGGGGGGAGGAGGTGGCGAGCAGCAACCGCCTGCAGGTGCCGCTGGCAGTGTCAGTAGCGCCTTTTCATAGAGGGTGCACTGACATGCTCAGAGGGTGCACGTGCATCTGTGTGCACCCCCTACGCATTGCCAATGCTCCAAACTATGTCCACTCAGCATAGAGTGGGAGTGATAGATGAGGTACATGGATCTGATCCTAGGCCTTCCTGACTACATCTCCTCAACACAGACAAGAGAACGGAGGGGAGATCTAGCATTAGCATTGTGGCCTCTTGACTGTGTACCCTCAGCACCGCTACCTATCCCTTGCCATTGGCTATGAGGTAGAGACTACAGTCTGGCTCGCCTGGGCCCAGGCCAGGCTGGAGCTGCTGTGACAAGGGCCACAGAACAGAAGTGTTTGTACAGCTGTGTGCAACAGGCTGAGCAAGCCAGCCCAAGGAACACAATGTTTAGAAAAGGACCAACTCATTTTAGGAGTTATCTCCAAAAGTTGAGACTTTGAGAATGCGCGGCCCAGCTGCAGCCCAAAGGGGCCAAGTTCAGGAATGTCAGGCTGGAAGTAGAGCCAGGGGGTTGGGAGGCGAGCAAGAAGGCAGGGGGAGGGGAGCTGGCCTGACTCTCCCCAGCTTGTTTATCTTGTAAGAAAAGCTTGGGCTTCAATTAACCAGGGAAGCAATGTTAGAAGTGTGAAGCAGCCTATTAAAGTAATGGTTTAAGGCCCAGCTGTAAAGCCGTCTTTGACAGGCTGAAGGGCCAACAAGGGGTCGATCAGCTGCAGAGCTGAGACTCTGACAGGTGTTAATTGGGGTAGGATCCTGAGTTTGTATCTGCACTAGCACATAGGGTGGTGACTGTAAGACCGAGTGTAAACCGGCAGTACTTGAGAGATCTCAAGACCTGAGGTGCCCTGTTGTGTTTACTGCTGTGTCCTGTCATTGCAGCTCTCATTGCCTCTTACGTGCTTGATGGAGTCTGACTCCCAAGGAATCCAGAGGGCTTAGGCATAGTTGCAGGGGACCCTGTGGATTTCATTCCAGCTATGTTCCAGCAATATCCAGATCCTGACCCATCTTCATCTTATCCAGTCTGCAGGAATTAGGTCGCTTGCTCCAGCCCAAATGAGAGTGCAAGCACTGCACTGGACTAACCCTCCTTGCTGCAGTCAGTGCTTGTCAGAGTCTGCGTGCAGCAGAACAGTCCCACCAGAGGAATGGTGTTTGTGGGATGTGGCTTCCCAGCCTGGGGCAGTACAGAGCCCTGGAGAAAGCCGATGCTGGCCTGAAACACTTGTTCACAGGAAGGTGCTGACAGGGGAGAGGATCCCAGCCTAGGAGCAGTGCAGTGCCACGGAGGGTGGGAAGTCCTGAGTCTAGACATTGTCAGTGCTGACAGCCCTCCTCAGGCATAGCCCGGCCCTTACACACCTAACAAGATGGGAGGGAAGGGTGTTGCAGTTTGGAAAAATTGCTGAGAGGGCAACAGAGGCCAGCCACAAATCAGAGTGGTGGAGCTTACAGGCAAGGATTCCCAGATAGCGGAGGACAGAGCAGGGTGCTCAGAAAAGCTGTTCCCCACCCGTGGGAGCCTTGTAACTGTCACAAGCACAGCACTGAGACTGGTCCTCACCCTCACTGCAGTCAGAGCTATGTCAAACCCCAGCAGCCTGGAAGAGCATCCTCCCCCCAGAGCTCTCCCACTGCAAACCCCCGGGCCTGCCTGCTGGACCCACAGGATGAGGAACTGGTTCTGCTGAGGGGAGAGCGAGACCCCAGTCTGTCTGGTGCATACACTACAGAAAATCACCCAACCCCTCTAATCACAGGCTGCAGCATTATAGAGACAGACAGAACTAATGAACAGAGAAGCACAAGGGACAGAACTGCGCTAATGGATAGAAAGTTGGCATGATGTAGCCACGATGGTACAGGAAATATGCAAAAAGCAAGGGACTTTTTGATGAACTTTTACTACACTAACTGTATAGTTGGGAGAGACGTTAGGCAAGTTTTGGACACCGGGTGCCTTCTACTGAGCAGCATGATGCAGACTGAGGCTATCACAGAGCTCCAGGCAGAGGCACATTGCCCCTAGGTCAGAGAGCATGGGCCTGTGGAGGACAGGGCAGGGTCGAAGCTTCGAGATCACAGGGCCATTGTACACAGTGCCCGCAGGATGGGGTGAGGGCTCTTCTCTGAGGAGAGCACAGGGCTGTGGAGAACCATACTCACCGGTTAGGATGAGGCCCCTGCCATGGGGAGGTGACAAGGCGAAGGGGTACAACACTCACAGCATGGGCTGGGAACTGTCCCTGGAAGGCCACGGGCTGTGGCACTTACAAAGCAGAGAAACAGCCCTGCCCTGAGGAGGGTACAGGGCCATGGGGTTCAGCACTCACAGGAAACGGTGACAACTGCGTATGGAAACCACAATATGGGGTAAAAACTGGGACCAGGGGAGAATATAGTGGGAGCAATGCTCATATGGAATGAAAGCCCTGCCCCATGGGGGAGCGCCAGGACCTTGTGGTACAACACTCACAAGAGGGCTTCCCCCCTGGCAGAGCATAACGTTGTGGGGTACAGCGCTCAGTGTGGGATTAGGGCTCTGCCCTGGGGCGATTATGTGTCTGTAGGATATGGCACTTGGAGGATAGGATGAGGACCACCCCCAGGAGAGCACAGGTACGGGGGTACAGTGCTTATAGGGTGGATATGGGCCTTGCCCCAGGCAGCCATGGGGAGTACCGGCTGGCTCTGCAGGGTTGTGCGGGGAGTAGGTGACAAGCTGGAGATTTGACCCACTCGGTTCCTGCATCACTCAAGTCCCTTGGAGCAATTTCAGGAGCAGTCTCCGGACGTCCTTGCCAGTTCAGAGCAGCCTCTAATTTGCCTCAGGGCTGACAAACAAATGGCTTCCAACTGTGGGGAGAGGGTGCCCTCTCGAGGCCCAGTGCCATTACTGCTCTGCAGCTCCTGCAACCGGCTCTGAGGATGCCTTGCCCTCCAAGTGCCCTCAGGCACCCACTAACCTGTGAGGGAAGCCTTGCAGTGACCAGCAAGCAAAGGTAACAGCACAAATAGGGTCTGGCCATCCACGCTGCCATTCCTGCCCGGGACCACTCCGGGGACTGGGCTGCTCCACCTCAGGGTGGGAGAACCCCAGAAGTTATGAGGGCAGCCAGCTTGAAGGCTTGCTGGCTGTGGGGCCTGTACAAGGCATTATAGGTATAATATGAATTATAGCAGGGCCCAGTTATGAACAAACACAGAATAAGTACCCCAAGGACTGTCCTGTCTGCATAGGCAAGGCAGGACGGGGCAGGACTGTTATTGTACAGGACACTGAAGCACAGAGAAGTTATACAGCTACCCCTAAATCATCCAGAGAGGGAGAAGCAAAGACAAGCCCTGACCCAACCTCTCCTGAGCCCCAGCTCAGGGCCCTAAGAGTGAGCCCATCCTCTCTCCCTTGTTCTAAACCCCTTTAGCCTGGAGTCCTCTACTAGGACAGCCCTGTGATCCTGCATGCTGCACACCCAGTACAGAGAAGTATGACAGTATCTGCCGAGAGAGCCTGCCTGCCTCCCGCTTTGCAGAACCAGGCAGCAGGCCATGCCCATCAACGACTGTGTCCCAATTGGCACAGCGTGGGGACACAATACAATAGAAGCTAACTGTACTCATCTGACACGATGTCCAGAAGGCACAGTCTAGGGCATGTCATCGTGGTGGGAGAGGACCATGCTTGTCAGACATTGTGACCTACTGCCTGCAACAGCAGTTTCAACCTTCCCATCATGCACACAAGCAGCTGCCTAAGCTGCCTATCAGCTCCCCATTTACCCACCCAGGGCACACATCAAGGATTACCAACTCTCAAACCCTTGCGTGAAAGTGCAGTGATAACGTGAGCCCTCTCCACCCTAGAAACCCTGCTCTGAGTTATTCCAGCAGTGAGTATGAAGCATAAGCTCAACCCAGAGATCCATACACATTAAGGAACAGTGCCCTGCTCCTCTAGTGAGGACCACAACCAGAAAGAGCACTTGAACCACTGCTGGGCAATGAGCTTACCTGAAGCCACTAGCCAGGCCGAGGGGTTTCCAGTGCAATCCTGGTGTCCCTTCCCTGCATCCCTAGTTCTACATGCAACAGACAGAAGGACCGGCCACCTTTTCAGCAGGGTTTATAAAACTCACTAGAAGAAAGAACTTAGACTGATTCTTCCTCTACCAGAAAAGAGATCTCTTTTAGTACTGCTGCACCTCCAGGGCCTTATTCTCTTCCTCCACACCAGCCACCCTGACTGTATGCTGAAAGGCAGCTTGCAAAAGCCAAGGCACAAGGCAAGTGACCCAGGCAATTAAGTAGGCCAGTCCCCAGGTGACCACGTCCAGCAGATTCTTCAGGTGGAAGCAGCAGATCTTCAGCAGCATCCGTGTGGTGATGAGCTGCCTCTCCAGTGCCCGCTGGTAACAGGGAAGGCAGGGCAACAGAGGATTTATAACCAAGCCTGGACATCTCACAGAGGCAGAGCCTTAGGGTCTAGAGAAAGATATCCACCCCCAGAGCTCTGCAGCAAGGGGACACTGGGCCAGTACCTAACCCAGGGGCGGGCAAAATGTGGCCCAGGGGCCAGATGTGGCCTGCCAGGCCATTTTATCCAGCCCACAGGGCCCCTAAAAATTTTAGAAAATTTATATTTACCTGCTCCTGGCTGCCTGTCTTGCGGCCCTCAATGGCTTGCCAAAACTCAGTAAGTGGCCCTCCGCCCAAAATAATTGCCTGCCCCTGAGCTAATCCATATTGTTAAACAGTCCCAAGGTGCAGCTACCCCAAGTAAAGAAGCTCAGAAATGCCTCACCTCCCCAGCCAACCACTATGTTCTGACCAGGCGCACAACCAGGACCAAGCCATGCACAGAAAAGGATGCCATGGAGGTGGCCCCAGCAGCAGGCCTTGGTCCCAAAGGGGAGAAAAGAGACACACCACAGCTGGCTAAAAAGGGCCAGCTCTGGCTGCACATCTCCCTTTGGCTGGGCATAGCGAAGCATCTGCAAGTGTGAGACCCCACAGGAGCAGTGGAAGTCAGTCCACTCCCCATCTACTTCCACTTCCCCTAGGGAAGTCAATCCACTTCACCTGGGGAAGTTAGTCCATACTGCCACCCCCTTCGCTCCACTTACCAAGCTGAGCAACATCTGCCTTTGAACACATTTCTGGGCTTTCTTGGAAAACTCCCACAGAAGCAGCAGCAGCAGCATGTAACCTAGGAGCAGGTTCTGGGCCCAGTAGAAGAACATGTCAGTATAGAGTTGCAGTGAGAGATGGATGCTGTGCAGCATGTCCCACTGTACCTTCCAGAAGCAGAAGTACTGGCTGAGCAGGCTCACATGCCTGGATGGTAGTGACAGGGAAAAGGGGCTCAGCGTATCTCTCACCACCACCTTCAGCCAGCTTGCCACAGAAGTCACTGGCCCCTGCTCACGGACCTTGTCTGGGGCCTGCTGTGGGGAACAGCAAGAGTGACAAGCATGCCTCTAGGCTCCAGTGCCCAGAGACCCATGGGACACCCACTGCCTCTAGAAAATTGGAGAGATGGGCTCAACCTCAGGGGAACCTCTTACTCTGGGATCAAAAGACCCAAGACCCAGGGAACGACACTGCCTTTGGGCCAAAAGGAAAGATAGACTCATATGGTATTCACTACCTAGGGGACTGAGGGAAGAGACAAGCTGCTACACCGGCATCCACTGACCTGGGACCAAGTAGAAATGTGACCCTGCCGCCCAGGGAACCATTCCTTTGGGACCACCACAGCAGACCTGTGAGTGGATGGGTACCTGGGACAATCAGGGCAGAGTCCCTGGGGGAAGATATTTTTGGGATTAGTTCAATGGTATTCTCCAGCCTCCCAGTTCTCCAACTCACCAGTGTGACCATTCTCACCAGGCACATTAAGGTTTCCCTGATGCCAGCCATGAACCCTTGTGTGCCTATGATGCAGTCTCTAGTCCTCCAGCCCCTGCAAGCAATGGCAACTCTGCAGGCTGAGGCCCTGAACTATGACATCACCCATCCAGGCAGCTACCTTAACACAAGCCAGACCCAATGGAGTTGCCATAGCCACCAGGCAGCACCCCTCCCCCACTTCTGGTTACTATGGTGATGCCAGAGCCACAGGCTTGTTACTGTAGAGATAGTGCAGATGCAGACAATGGGTGTCACATAGATGAAGTAGCTGCAATTCCCAGAGCTGAGGGGCCCCAGCTTTGTCTCCTGTTAGTTTCTGAGATACAGATTCCTGCAGCTGTATCTCACCCACTCCCTGAGCACAGCTCCCATAGGCATTGTTTCAGCTTCATGCGCAACACCTTTGGAGTTCCACACCCAGAAACTACAGATAAAATTCAGGCCTCACCAAATCCATTAGCAAATTCCCACCGACTTCAGTGGAGTCAGGAATTCCCTGAGGTGCTTCAGAGCCTGTCAGATGGCCCAGTCCACTGGTGAGCTTCATAAAGCAGGCCTGACAGTTGCAGAGTTAGCTGAACCCCTCTCTGGTCTTTGAAAGCACCCCTTCAGGCTCAGACCTCCTGTCTTTACCTCTCCTGGGGGAAGCCCTGGAATTCCCTTGCTCTCAGACCAGGCCCTAGCACCCCAAGCACCCACCATGCTTCCCCAGCTGCCCCAGCTGGACTAGGACCTGGACTACCTGCCGTTCTTCCCTCCCAGAGCCTGTGCCCAGTGGTAAACACTACAGCCAGCTAGCCTGCTTAAACCAGAGTTGTTTATTTTGCAGTTAAAATAAATGCTCATGCGGACTCAATTATACAGCCACAACAGAGCTTATTCCCTTCCTGTACGGGGACAAAATCTACCAGTATAAGAACATCCATGCTGAGGATCATACTGCTATAATTAGACTGGAAGGACTAAACTTCTTATGGCACTACAACTTCTTCTGTAAACATAAGGTTTATATTAACAAGATACTCCAGGTCCAGTGGGAATGGCAGGGTAGTGTCTTTTGAAACAGTTTGTATGCTTTCCTGTGGCACTCGCTGTGCTTGCTGGAACTGGCCAGGAAAGCAGTGTACATGTTCCTGGGGTTTGCATGTTGCGCACATATGGCAGATACGGCTATTTGGACCACCTATCCAGCTCCTTCCTCTGAGTCATGTATGTTGGGGAAGGAAGAGCCCCACCTGTGGCTTGGTCACAGAAGAAAGAAATACCATAAAGGTTAATTGTGGCTGAACACTGCATTCTCCCAGGGAAGGAAATGGCACTAGCACTGCAGACAGCTGTCTATTATAACATGCTCTTATTGGAAAAAGCTTTGTTGTAGTATAACAAGCTTATAACAAACATTGTTTGCAGCAGGGATATAGCATTCAGCTGCATGAACACCCTTAGGCTAGAGAAGGGCCTTGTCTTTGTCCCATGAAATTCCATTTAGCTTTTGCAAAACATATGAACATACTATCAACACTGCCTTTCTCTCCCTTGTGGTCCTCAGAGGAACGCTGTCAGCCTGCCCAAATTATAACCGAACATGAACTTTCTAGGGCCAGGTTCTGCCACTGCCAAAGTGGCATAACACACTGTACTGGAAACATCTGGCTCTGCTGGAACAGCTGTCATGCCAGGGGGACCAGGAGGAAGAGACAGGCCAGGCTGGGATTCATCCTATAAGATTCATCAAGTAGCCTAAGGACCCCACTCCCTTTGAGAGAGCAGTGTATAGAACAAGAGCGTACCTGAGTCGTGAGCCAAGTGTGGGAGAAGACTGGCTGGGCTTGCCACCAACCACCCCTCCCTGACAGGGCAGCCCACTGGGTGGTTTGGTAACTTTTAGTACAGGTTTCCCTTCCTTTATGCTGTACATGTGTTCCTAGAAAACGGCGCATAACTCAAATTGGCATAAAGGGGACCCACTTTACAATGTAACAAACAGGGATACCTTCCAAGACCTTGACTGTACTGACCCCGAGACCCATTTCTACCACTTTCACAAGACAATTTTGATACTCGCCAACAGCGCAGTCCACACAAGCACAAGGTGCTATCATAACAGGGATGGCAACTACAGAAACGTGTCACAGACAACGAGCAAGAAGCACAGATCCACACAGACTCTATTTTGGTGTGCACCACTCCCACAATGCACCACACAAAGCAGCTGACTGTGGGTTTCTGCCACACAAATCGCATGACTGAATTTACCTGGCACATAACAAAATGTTGGCTGGTATAAAAAGGGTCATCATGTAAGAGTGAATTCGCACAAACAGAACCCACATAACACCAGGGAAACCCGTAGTCTGCAGTCAAAGCTCCCAAGCAGGGGGCCGGCAGGGTCAGGTCCGGAGACGTGCGGGGCTGGAAACAAAAAGAAGCGTTCAGAAATCGGGAAGCAGGAACTTGGCCTCTAGGCCTGAGCCACGCAGGAGCCGGCAGCGGCGCGCTGCCTGGGCCCGTCTGCCCTGCGCCGGGCGGGGCGCCTCGAGCCGAGCG
>NW_017728934.1:8344541-8368523 GCF_001723895.1 Crocodylus porosus | reverse complement strand
GCCTGTGGCACCGGGCTCGTGGCCCAGGAGGTAAGGGCAGCCGGGCTGGGCCGCATTGGAGGGCCGGCCTGGTGCTGCAGCCGCTGGGGCTTCTGCCTGCCCGCTGCTGGGAGGGCAGGGACCTGGTCCTGCCCACCTGGCTCCCTGCCCCTTTCTTTTTTTTGCAAAAAAAAAAAATATATATATATATATACACATATATATCTATAACTCCACCTCCAACACTGCCAACTGGCCCTTGTGGTTCACTTGGTAGCTCAAAGCACACTAAAAACCCGTTACACAGTTCACACAACCATGCACCTATCCCTGTACCCGTACCCCCACCCACTCTCCTCCTCAGAGGGGCTACTCATGAAAAAGTCTATGCCAGACCCTCTCCACCAGAGGAGTTCTGCCATTTCTTTCCCCTTCGTCCTCTTCTTGTCTTTCTGTCGTACCAGTACATTTCACTTAGTCCCATTTTAATACAGCCCTTGACTGTGGGGTCCGAGTGTCTGTTTGTGAGCAGGTTCCTGGCCTTTCTGAGCTCAGGATGAGGCCCTGTCCTTTCCAGGCCTCCCCTCAGCTGTTGCTGCTGTAGTTCTGCTTAGGCAGTGCCTTGGGCAAGCACAGCAACAACCCTCCTCCACCTCTGCCTTGACCTTTAGCTCTGCCTGCCCCCAGGGGCAGGGTGGGAACATGGGGCTCAGAAGGAGCAGGTGGGAAGCAAATCGGACCAGAAGGAGGCTCTGGGGCCCAGCCCTGCAGGTGGGAGCATCCACTGAGTGGACATCTTGGAAGAGATGGGCAGAGCCTGTCCATCGCTTTTGCAGGCAGCAGCAAAATATAGTCTTGTTCATAAGGCAGGTCACAGTCCCAGCAGGACTTTTCAGGCCTCCTGGCCCCACTACTCCTATGGGGACTCTGTTCTAGGGCCTTGTTTCACCAAGTGTTAGAAACCTTTTTCCATGGGGCCATGCAATGAGAGGAAGCCCCACCTGTTGGAGAAAGGGGCCCCTTGTAGCAGCTGTGGCACTCCCCGTGCTTCTTGGGGCCCAAAACTCCCAGGACTTTGGTGAGAAACAGGCTGTGCCTGCTAGTCATAGTCATGGTCTCTGTGTCTGGGAGAGAGGATCCTGCTGCTCACGTTGCCTCAGTCTCTGTCCTGGCTTCATTGCAACCAGTAAAATGTAGCTGGAACATGGTTCTGAAGGGGCCATGTGTTGGGGGGTGGTAGCTCTGGGAAACAAGGCAGCCCGCTCCCCTTCCAGAGCAAGAGGTAACTGGGGGCTGTAATCCATGACATGTTCCCAGCTGCAGGGGCTGGGGTTCAGCCGCATGCACGGAGTGGATGGCAGCAGGGGCATGCTGGAGATTGCACGCCAGAAGGGGCTATACCAGGAGCTGAAGCACTGTATTCTGGGCCAGGAGCCCTTGCCAGTGCCCACAGGTAAGGGAGCCAAAATGCATTCCTGGAGGCACTCAAATATGGTGTTTTTCCCCTGTGGACAACTCCCAAGGAACAGCAAGGGGTGGTCCTGTGTCCAGGGATGTGACAATTATCCCCATGGAAGAGGTCACTCCTACAGGACCAGTGTGGTGGGGAGTTAATGATGATCCCTGCAGGCCCAAGAAGGGCAGATGCTGTCTTACCCAGTGGCTTGTGACAGAGCCAGTCCCTTGGAAGAGAGGAGCAGGGGAGCTCTTCCACTAAGTGACAGGCCATGGCAGCAATGCCCTGCAGGAGGGAAGGGGGCTACAGCAGGGGTAGGAACTGGAAATCCTTCTGCCTTTCTTTTCCACCAGGCCAGTATGATGCAGTAATCATTGTAGGGGCACTCAGTGAAGGGCAGGTGCCCTGCAGTGTGGTCCCAGAGCTGCTCCGTGTCACGAAACCAGGTGAGGTTGGCTGGTCGATCTGTCCTCCCGTGCTTCCCTCCTGCTCCTTACTACGGCCTCCACAGACCTCCTGCTCTAGTTCTAGGGCACAGCCAGCCCTGCCCAGTGCAGGAACTGAGGATCTTACTAAGGAACCCCCTGTAAAATGGCCTTTTCTCCTCCCTCAGATCTGCTTCCTACAGCCTGGGGAGCATCAGCCATTTCTGGGATATCTCCCATCCCACACAGTGCAGCTCCATGGGGGCAGTACCACAGTTCACAGTTCACAGTACCACTAAAGCATCCAGGGCATTGGCACCTCTAGTCCTGTTGTCCAGCTTTGCTCTGAGCAGGGATCATCAGCACAGTGGCAGCAATGCTGGTGTCTGCTCTGTGCCACAATCCCAGCACAGAAGCAGTAGTGGTGAAGTGGGCCAAGAAACCTAGTGGGCCCTCCCAACAGTAACAGAAGGAGGTTAAAGCCCACAAATACCAAGCAGTCCTCAATGCTGAGAGCTGAGCCCAAGGGCTGGCTCTGTGAAAGGTGAGGAAAACAGCAGAGTAGGAGGATTCAGGTGCAGAATTGTGCTTCTCCCCTGAGGCCTGTATGGGAGGCTTGGGTTCTGGTGCTGTCTGTGCGGGGAGATGTCAATATCCCCATTCACTGTCCAGCCACAGAATTCCCCACCCTGGCCTCTACAGTGGGAAACTGCCCCCTGCAGAGCTAGGGGAAGGAGCAGGAGGTGCTCCAGGCCACTCTTCAAGGCTTGGCAGTTCCCAGGAGCACTGCCAACCTGTTCTGTATGGGTTACTGTGGGTGAGAATCACTGGTTACACATGGACATGACCCTGCAATCCAGTCTCAGTGACCTGGTCAGTGCTGCATCTCTCTTGGGAACTGAATTGAGACCCAACAGTGCTACTGCATGCTGGAAGCATTTGGTTATGGCATAGTGACAAAGATGCTGGCTCACTGAAGGGCTTGGCCCCTTTGCATCAAGAGTTGCTTGTTGGGAGCTTTTGCAACAGATGGCAGTGGGCTGCACTGTTGTTACAGCACTAGTGTGAATGCATACAGAGGATAGTGTCACTCACCTTTAGTATTGGTGCCCTGCACATGCTGGGTCAGCTGGGGCCCTCTAGCAGCCCATCCATGAAAGCATCTGAGCAAGAAAGGAGGCAATTCCCTTAGGAGCCTCTGGGTTGCCTCCAGTCCCTTTTGCCCCTGCCCTTTCCTTTTGCTTCCTCCACCCCACAGTCCATAAGCTGTTCCTATTTTCTTCCCATCTTGCTTTCATCCTGTCTGTGGCTTCAGGTGCAGCTGTGACAGGCCACCATCCATGGTCCCACCAAGGAGTAACCTACTCTTCTCCCCCTCAGGAGGGTTCTTGTGCCTGACCACGAGGACCAATGTGACAAACCTGCAATACATGGCCAAGCTGCAGGGGATGCTGGAGGACCTGGAGGAGCAAGGCCTGTGGGCAAAGGTCTCTACCCAGGAAGTTGAGAAATGGGAAAAGGCAACTTCAGAGCAGGAGAGCACCCAGAACTCAGACTACATCTCTGGGGTGGTGTATGTGTACCGGAAGTGCTGAGGAGCCAGGGCCATAGAGGGTCTGTCTTCTCTTGCCTCTGCAAACCTACTGATTCCATGTATACTCTCCCCGGTCCTGCTGAACAAGTAGTCTGGGGTGCATCTCAATTGGATGGGTATCAACATACTCTGGATGGTGCTGTGTCCACCTGACATCTGGGAACATACAAAAAGCTGATTCAGCAACAGGGCAGCCTGTTTCCCCAGTCGTACCTACTGCACCACCCCAGTGATTCTCCAGCTGCCATCTCTCCTCAGCTTCCTCTCTTCGCCTCCCAGCTCATGTTCCTGGTAGTACCACCAGGCTCAGTCTATCCCAACTCAGACACCAGGTGTGACCATCTCCTACCCTTCCTCCCCTTATCTCCCAGGTCACTGAGTGAGCCATCAGGACCTCTACCTGGTGCCATCCTCCAGCAGCACTAGACTATTTTTTTACATAAAACTTTTCATGTTCCAAGCCAAATCAACCAAATCAATTCCAAATCAGAGAGTTATTCAAGAGTCATTCCATATGTGGCCCTACTACCAGAAAACATCCACCACCCCGACCAGGGGCTTCAGGTGTTTCCAAATCATTTGGCAAGCATCTTATGTATAAGCCCAAGTCCGGAGACTTGGGGTTCAAATGCCCCCAGGTTTCGCTCGCTCTCTGTAAGGCTGCAGAAGCAAGCTAGTGAGGAGTCTCCCATTTCCATAAAGTGGGTGTAATGCCAAGATCTTCCCACGGATAATGAACATGGGAGGGTAACATTACCTCCATAGGTACTACCCCATGCCAGAAAGGTGGTTATCCCCTGTCCCTGGGAAAACCACCATGGTGATCATGGTATTTCCCCTGTGACCATCTGGTCCAGCTTCATTTAAATAGCTCTTGCCAGTTTTCCAACAGCCTCTGCCCAGCTAGACCTTTGTGCTCCACCTTTTCTTCACCTGTGAGCTGCCTTGGGATCTAGACCTTATGACTGCCTTTCCTCTCACGCTGCTTGTACAGGGATTCCTCTTCATCCTCTCTCCAGCTTTTGGGGAAAATTAGGGGCAGGTCATTCCTCCCCCTCTCCTTCCCCATTTCAAATGATCTCAGCCCAAGCCCTAATTTATATCCTGCACTGATGACTCACAGATATTCATCAGTACTCAGGTTTGCCCCTTGGTCTACTTGAACCTCCAGCCTGTTGTCTCCTCAAGGATGTCATGCTCTTAACTCTGGCTTGACAGGGCCAAAGCTGAGTTCCTCGTCTTTCCTCATCTCAGCCTTTGGGCTGTCCTCCCACTGAGTTCTGCAGCTCTGACCTGCCATCTGGGATTCACTGCTGGTTTGTCCTTTCTACTGCTGCTTCATGCTGTATGGCACTGTAAAGGGCTTGTTTACACAAAGAAGTTAGGATTAGGGACTTTAAAGTGCAGTAAATCAAGAGCAGATTTCCTGGAATAAAAGTTGTCAGAACCATCCTTGCCTCCGCTATGCTAATGAGACCAAAGGTCACTCCAGCTCAGAATTCAGCCTGTAGCAGAGGAGGCGCTGTCCTGGGGGTATCCAGTTGGCAGCAGAGTTATCTTCGCACTCATCTGTGCACATCTCTGGGCAGCACACCCACAAGCTCCTTAGATGCATTTAAGAGCAGTGGGCACTCGCTGGTGTTCTCTGTTTGGTGTCTCCCCTTGGAACCTTTGACCTGCACTCCTGTTTCTGTTTGTTCATCCTTTGTCCCAAGTGTTTATTACACAATTAGTCGCCTCCCTGTAACCTATGTGGGAGGTTTGTCATTTCCGTGTAGGCCCAGGCTCACCATGTCTATATAATAAATAGGCCTGCCTCTGACTATGGCAAGTAGCAGATGCTTTGGCGGAGAAACAGGTTGGGTATGGAGCAACCTCTCCTGTCAGACCCTGGCAGTTGCAAGGAGTCATTGCGTCTTGAGCCTAAGGTTACAGTCTTGGCCATTGTGTTCAGTAATCCCAATGGACCTCTCCTCCATATATCGGCCTAATCCCTCTTTGAACCCACCTATACTGTCGGCCTCCACAAACTCCTCTTCTATGAAGTCCATGTGCCAGTGGTATCAGGAAAAAGCATTTCCTTTGGCTTGCAGGGTTTGGGGCTGTAGCTGTGTTCGTTTAAGTACATAGGCAGGCAAGAACCTTGCCTGTCTATTTCCTTTAGCTTTGTTTAAACCTACTGCCTGATCAGGGGCAATGCATAGGGGTGCACATGGGTGCATGTGCATCCCCTGCGCGTGCTGGTGCACACCCTGCAAAAAGGCGCCGCTGACACTGGTGGTGCCTGCGGGTGGTCGCCAATCCATGGTTGGCACTTGCCACCCCACCCCCCGCCACCGACAGGCTCCTACCGCCACGCACTCACCACCACCAGTGCAGCCATGCCCCCCAACCACTGGGGGCATGCTCTGTTCATGTACCTTATCATAGTTCTTAGATTGGAAAACAGTAAATAACAGCTCCCTATTCACTTGTTTCATACCATTCATAATTTTATAGGCCCCCATCTTACCCCAACCCTCAGTTATCCCTTTGCCAAGATGAAGAGATGGGGGCTTCTTTTCTCATCTAGCAGCTGCTCTGTACTAAATCACCCCCTTGCCTTTCTGTACCTTTTTGCACTGTACTGTCTGCTCTGTGAGATGGAGTGACCAGAGCTTTCCCCGCAGCTCAGCTCCCTGCCAGGCCCTTGCATCTTCAAAACCAAAGTCTCCCTTTCCTCTGGCCTTGACAGATCCCTCTGGATAACTTCAAGACCTGCTGCCTCTCGTCTGTCACTGTCTCCCCCACAGCAGTAGCTGGGCATGTGGGATACTGAGCCTGCTGTCTGCCTCGGTGCCCAGGACTGTCTCTGTTTCCCTATTTGCATTCTGCAGTTGTTATCTTTGTCAGATACTGAGTGTAAGCATTTTGGAGCAGGGATTGCTCTGCTCAGTGCCCACTGCAATGGAGCCTCTGAGTGCTACAGCAATACAACTACTGATCCTAATGCACCAACTCAACAAGTCTGGACTGTCAGTGCTTTATCTTTGACGCCGTGTTCAAACTGGCCTGGGAAAGGGGTAGTAGCAAAGAATAAAAGGTGGCTGGACCAGGCACTAGTCCACTTAGACAGTCACTCTTTAAAACCTCTCTGCTTCACCTATCCTTGGTTCTCTTGGCCCCTAAAGTTACTGTCCCCTTCCAAAGCAGTTCCTCTCTAACAGAAAGACAAAACAACAGCAGCAGCTTCCCTCAGCTGAGCTCAGGGTTGTCCCACTGGAAAACATGTTGTCACCAAAGATCGTGGTTTTCTCTGTTTAGAAATTGCAAATTCTCTGATAACCCCCACATTCTCTGATTTAAGAAACCCTAAATCCACATTTTTCCACAGTTAAAATGAAATGCCACCGTCTTTCAATTTAACACAATGTTTTATTCAAACATCAAACATTTTAAAGCAATTTGGAAGCCTACCAGTGCCTCAATCATTATAATAAAATACATTGTAAATACCTATACATTTTGGCATTTGATTTTGCTTCTTTTTATCATGGAAAATCAAAGCTCTCCCTGCCCTCTTCGCTCACCAGGATGCAGGTCCAGCTGTGGCTGTCTCCTCCCCCCGCCCCGGTGCTTTGTGTCACTGAGCAACTGTGATAGGCCGTGCCCTGCCATTGCCCCTCACTCCCAAGCCACAGCGCCCTGCCTCCCCATACACACGCACACACACTCCTGCTGGTACCCTTCACTCCCAACCCACAATCCCCTGCCACTCCAGGCCAGGCCAGTGCCCCTCCTAACCTGCAGTCCCCTGTCCTTGCCAGTGCCCCTCACTCCTGACCTGCAAACTCCTATCCCTGCTGGTGCCCCTTATTCCTGACCTGCAGCCTCCCCAGCCCCCCAGCTCTGCTAGTGCCCCTCACTCAACCCACAGTCCCCTGCATCCCCCCAAGCCATGCCAGTGCCTCTCACCTATAGTCCCTGTTTAAACCATATTTAACAATCCAGTCTGGATGATTTCTTGTTCTACAACTTCTTGTTCAAGTCATTTATTTAAAAAGCTTTGCTGTCTAAAAACAGCTACCCTGAGGTCAGCAACTCGTCCAGGGAAGTTGAAGTGTTCTCCCACAGACTTGTGCATCTTTCTAGAACTACTGTCAGATTGGTGTCCACTTATTCTTGCATGTAGGGATTGTCCTGTCTGTCTGATGTTGACAGAAGAGGGCACTGTAAGTAGATGATGGTGTATATGATATGGTAGAGTTGCAAGTAAATGAACCTTGGATATTATAATCTGTATTACTAGGTCCAGTGATACTGTGTGCCATGTTGATGAGGGGGCACAGCTAGCATCTGGGTCCATTGCAAGGCCTGGTGGTGTGGTGAGAATCAGAGTTAGGTAATGGAGCTTGGCTGTAGATGATGGATCTAGTGATGTGCTTAGGATGAAAGCTGGTGGTGTGAAGGAAGCTGTGGCAGTTGGTTGGCTTCCAATACAATGTGGTGCTGTAGCCATTGCAAACCTTCGCCATGGTGTCTAGGAAATGAATTTGCTGGGTGGAGTATTCCTGAGTTGGGTTGATGGAGGTGTGGAAATTGTCCCAATGCTCAAAGAGAGAACATGGTCACCAGACACCCAGGAGGACCGAGAGGCTGGGCAGAGACAGGCCCATTGTAAGGCATCAATGGAATTTGTGTGTGTGGAGAAGGTGCAGTTGACAGGCATGTGGCATGGGGTACTATGGGGAGGAAACCCGTGGGGGAAAGACATGGACAGTTTTTACATCCTCAGTTTTTAGCATCTTCACTTGACCAGGAGGCCTAGCCCATTCTAGCAAATAGAGGCCTGGCTTCAACTAGTCATTTCTTCATCACCTTGCAGCTGAACAACAGCAAAAAAAACACCTGAGCTAACACAGGCACATCACACCTCTCCCTATTCCCTACACTGCCAACCCAGAGAGGAGCACATCAAGATCCAAGGCATCGGGGTCACAGTCCACTGGAATGTCCAGCCTAGCGAGTAGAGCCAGGAGGGGTGGGTGTTAGAGACAAGAATCAGGAACTAAATCCCAAGCCAGGGTCAGGATCCATGAATCAGGCCTAGTTACCAAATCTGAGGGATACTCTGCAGAGCAAAGTCCAAGAACAGAGCCAAACTGGGGTCAGGAGCCAGGAAACAAATCTGCAGGGAAATCCAAAGCAGAAATCCAGGAGCAAGCCAAAAGTAGCATCAGGAACTGGGAAAGTCTGAGAAGTTTCCAAGACAGGAGCTGCTGTTCAGGGATCAGAAACCAGCAAGTTATGCAGCAAGGCTCAGGTGCTAGAGGAGTTCCTTAAATGCAGCCCCAGAACCAAAGGGAAGGGGCTGGGGGCCAGCTGGCCTTGATTAGTTGTTAAGTTTGGCCGGCCCACTTCCAAAGGGTAGGGGTCTGATTGAGCTTTACACAGCTAACCCAGTGACCCAGGCTGCACGGCAGGAGCCTTACACTTGGTCCCTATCCTCCAGGCTCTCCACTCTCCACGGCACAGGGTACCCAGATCACTTAAAACTCTGGGATGGGGACTGTAATTGGCAGGTACAAGCCCCTGGTCCCATGGAACCCTGTAATAAGGTTAAAGCTTGTCTCTGCAGGAAGCAGAGATTTCTGGGGTCTCATCCAACACTGGAGGGAACTACGAGCAATTGCAAACCTGTGCACTTTCCCTCCAGGATGGCATGAGCTCCAGCTCGCCTTTGTTAACATAAGCATATCATAATGCTTGTATGCAGTACAAATCAGAACACCACACAGCATAGCACTCTACCATATGCTTGTTCCCCGTGGAGAGGGCAGGAGAGCAACCACTAGGTGACAGAAGTGCTACATGCATGATGGGAGGGTGTTCAGAGGCTACAGTGATTAGTACAGAGCAAGAATGCCTGTACCACTCAGGGACTCAGCCACTGTACCCATAGGGACTGAGTGTAGGGTGACAGTAGTCCAGAGTCTCATTACAGCCCTGGAGATGAGAGTTCCAAGCCCTTCTCTGGGCTTGTGCCAAAGGCTGTCCCAAGTTGCCCCTGCTATAAGGGGGAAAGCCAGCCATTTGCTGGAGAGTGCAAGTTGGCCAGATGTAGTGCTACCCACATCGCTCCTGGTATACCCTTGGCTATAGAAACTACTGTGCTGTAGCCATAGCAACCCAATGGGCTGCAGGGCTCAGGAGGACCTAGGACCTGACCTGGCAAAATATAAAAGTGTGAGCTCTAGCTGGGAAGGAGGTACACATGGAGTGCGTTATGGATGAGGTGGCATGCACAGAGTAGAATGCAGCTGGAGAGGGGACACACACAGGGAATATTCTATAGCCAAGGGTATATTCAAGTGGGGCAGGATGGGAGCTGCTACAAACTGCACATGTTTGGGCTTGATGCCCACCTCTCCATGGCCAGGTGCAGTGGGACCCTGCAAGTATGGGGAAGGGGCTGGGTAAAGATATCTCCCCAGGAAGGATTCTTAGCCTCACCAAGGGCAGGGCCCTCACACATAGTTCCTCAGAGGGTAGCTGCCTGGACTGGAGTGCTTGGCTGCTCTGTACTTCACAGAGTAGGGCTCCTCCTCGCTTGGAGGGCAGGAACAGCATAGTATGGTCCCCCCAAACACCAAGAGGGCACTTGATGCCCAACCCACATAGATGGAGGCACCCAGCTCCCTCTTCAGGGCCTCTGGCACCATAGGGTTGTAGAAGTTGCTGATGATGGTGTTGGCTGACCAGGACACGGGGATGAGCAGCCCCACCCCAGCCAGGATGAAGATAGCACCTGCAGTGATGGAGATCTTGGCCTTGGCTCCCTTGTCATCCACACACCGGGTGCATTCGGCCCCAAAGATGGAGACAAGAAGGGCTAAAAAGGCCACCACAATAGAGGCCACAACAAGGGCACGGGCAGCCTGCAGGTCCGAGGAGAGGTCAAGCAGCGAGTCGTAGACCTTGCACTGCATCTGGCCTGTGCTCTCATATACACAGTTCATCCACAGCCCCTCCCAGAACACCTGTGCCACGATGATGTTGGAGCCGATGAAGGCTGTCACCCTCCACATGGGCAACGTGCACGTCAGGATGGTGCCCAGCCAGCCCAGCACTGACAGTGCCAGGCCCCCCATCTGCAGGGCCAGTACTGCCATGGTGTAAGGGCTAGGCACACGCTCACCTGCCAGGAAACAGGGGAAGAGAGCCAGTTAGCGACACAGCACTGCACTCCACACTCCAACATGGGGAAGAGCCTCTGCCCTCGGGACCTCTGAAGGGCAGAGGTCTCCACTCCTACAGACTCAAAGCCTGTCTGGCCCAAAACGGGGGCTGCCATGGCACTAGGTGGGCTCCACATACTGGAGTCCTATTCCCAGCTCTGCCAGAGCCTCCTTAGTCACTCTGGCCAGCCTGTACCACACCAACCCCCATGAACAATACTGGCATAGGTGGTATTTGGGGCTGCTGTTGGGTTTCTGCACCATAGGTGAACTTTGAGGAGCAAGAATTGGCATTATTATATCATCTAATCTGCCCTCCTGCATAACACAACTCACCCTGTGACCCCTGTGTTGAGCCCAGAGACTTGTGCATGGCTGAAGTGTTCCTCACAAAAAGGCATCCACTGGAGACTCGTATTTCCAAGGGCCCGTCCTCCTTGTTTTTTAAATTTTAGCCTTATGTCCAATTTGGATGGGTCTGACCTCAGCTTCCAGCCCCTAGCTCCTTTCTAAGTTTCTGTGCCAGGAAGTCCTTTACTATCCAGTGTCACCTCCCCATGGATGTTCTTGTACCCTCCACCATGGCCAAGATTTTAAATCTCATCTCTGTCACTTAATAATTCTGTGCACCTCTCAGCCATTACAACTGAGTGAAGGCTCCTGGGCCAGAATATGGCAGGTGCTAAGGTAGGCACCCAGCTCATCCTCTCAGCCACCTCACCTTTGAGAACAGAGGCAAGTCTTTCTACCCCAGGGGTTATGAGTTTTCTAACCACTAGAAACTGCTGTGCTCTTACAGCCAGGAACATAGCACAGGAATCCTTGTCCAAAATGCTCCGTTGCTGTTAGCAAATACTTGTGTAACCCACTGGTTCAAAAGGTGTTAAGACTCTTTCAGTGCCTGGCCCATGAAGGGGGTAACAGCCTCCCACTGCTACCAGCTACTCCTTTCACAGTAGAGGTCATTTAGTTAAAAGTTAAAAGCAACTGAACATGAGTATTTCTATTTTAAAGTGTTGTATGACCTTCATTAGAGACACTACAGTCTGCTCTCATCTCAACATCCCTTTCATGCTTCCTTTCTCTTCCTGCCCTGGGTCCAGCATTATTATGTTCATTAATAATTTGAACAATGGGACTGAGTGCATACTTAGTGAGAACATGGGGTGGGACCAAGAGGTGGTGTTGTAGAGAAAAAAAACCTTGGACTCCCAAGCTTTTCCAGTAAGTAATTCTAGAGTGCTCTAAAAAGGGTCATGGGAATTGTTAGGTGCTGCCTTCATCAAGCACTTTCATTTCCTGGAGGGTTTTGGTTAAGAGCTGGATGGCAGAACCGTTCCCATAGCAATGGCAAAACATCAAGCCGGAGGGGATCTCTCACCCGCCACACCTGCTAAGCTGCAGCTGCACAGTGCAGAGCAGGTGCCAGTCAAGGGTAAGACTGAGCAGCGTCACCGCCCATGGAAGCGTCTGCAGCCTTCTTTTGCAAGGCCCATAAAACTGCTCAGCAGTTGCAGGTAAACAGTTTCATGGTTTCGTTCACAGCAATGAGCTGGCTCGACCTTGTTTCATTCAGGAATGAAAACAGGAGCCATGCCAGGTGAATCAGTGCTGGCACGTAATTGCCATACTAGGTAGTGTCACCAAGCTCTGGAGGGCTGCATACGCCCTCCTGCTGTTGCAGTGATCACACTGCTCAATTATAAGTCACCTGTTTCTTTGTCACTGGTTTCAGTCTCGCCTCCCTGCCTCCCCCCTTCCCTCTGACTCCCTCTGTTTTCTTCATTTTCCCTCTCCCTCCAGTACATTCTCCCACCTTCACAGCCTACCTACACCCTCAGAGCCAATCTGGCGTCTGTCCTGGATCCAGTATCAATATCTTCATTAATGATTTGGACAATGGGATTAACTGCACACTTAGCAAATCTGCAGACAACACCGTGGGCATTTACACACGTGGGGAGCCTGCTCCGATGTGTTGGAAATCCAGTGTGTCAGAGCAGACTCAGTTAATCAAGTCTGCTGGAGCGTGTAAATTGACATGCTGTGGCAGCCTAGCACATCACGTGTATCAGCAGCACAGCACGTCTCTGCGCTGAGAAAATGGTGGCAGTGCATTTCGAAATAAAATACATTCGATGTGCTTTAGTTCAAAGAGCACTGATGCCATTTTCTCAGCGTGGGGACACGCTGTGCTACTGATACATCTTATGCACAGGTGCTTTTACTTAGCATGGCTTGCTAATTAAAAGCGCCTGGCACTGCATTGGAAGCACATGTAAAAATGCTCCATGTTGGATGCAGTCGCAGATACTCCAGCGAGTAGGGCTAGGATTCCTCATCCCCTCCTGCTCACCACCAGCTGCCTCCCACTCCATACTCTGTGCATGAGGCCTGTGGCATGCTTTCTATTGTCTTCCCCTCTCCCACCATCAGGTTTGGTTCCAACAGCTAAGGGGGCACAAGATGGGGTCAGATTGATTCTGGAGGGGGTGAGGGGAACAGAGGTCCAGATTGGGGAGAATTTGAGCAAAGGGGACAAGTGCTGGATATATTTCAAGATGATGGTTTCCAGGGTACCCAGGCCTCCCGGTGCTGAATCCCTACTCCAGGCCCGCTCCAGAGACGCCTACAATGTTCTTAAAGAAGCTGGTATTGAAGAAGGTTCCTGCTCCAGACTCAGCCGAAAGGTTAAAAAAGATACAACACAGCAGGGCTCTAAGCAGCTACAGTTTAATGTAGAAAATTATATCACACTGTAGTTAACAAACCCTGGAAGGAAGATTGGACAACAGCTTGTGAAGAGGGAGAGCCCCAGTCTGTGGAGCAGGGAAGGACACAAGGTCCTGTATCATCAGCACCCCACCAGCCCCTCTTGCACTGCCCTGCCACCTTCTGACACTCTCAGCCTCCTGGCTAGCACCATCGGAGTGCCTTAGCTCCTCTTGGCATCCCCCAAATTCCACCCCCCAGCCTATCTGCCACTTGTTGGGGCTCCCTTATCCAGAGGGGACACTTAGAGCTCCCTCATTGAGCCAGTATAGTAGGGACAGAGCAACTGGCAGCCAAGGCCTGCCTACTATGTGGGTGTCTATGGCTGCCTGCTGCAATGACTTTGTCCATCCCCTTGGGTGCCACTCAGCTCACAGATCAGACTGGTGGCTCCAGCCAGTGGTACCTGCAAGGGGCTGCACACTGTGATATACCTGGGCATCTGCAACAGACAAGCAGAGAAAGCCTGGGCTCAGGGGAGCCCTGCACTGCAGCTCCTGTTTTCGGGCTGAGCCAGACTCACATCCCAGGGAGGCTCCCAGACATAGCCACCTAAGGAAGTCCCTGTCCCTTCCCTTCTGCCTTGCTCAACCTGCCTGGTTCTGCTCCTGCCTCCCAAACCGGTTTTCCCAGCTGGGCTGTTGCCTTCCAGCCCCCACCACAGGAACTCCCCCACCCATAGATACCACTGACAAAAAAGGCACAGGTACACAAAAACAGGCCCCAAAATTGGTCAGAGCCCAATTGGGAAAGAGGCAGGCAGGGGATGGGAGACGAAGAGCCCCTCCAATGCCTGCCAAACCAGCTGCTGGCTCCACTTGGCAATGACACCATGGCAGAGACCATGACCACACTCACAAGGGTGGGTGTGCATCTCTACAGCAAGCCTGCCTGGTAGAGACACAGGTGACCCCAGCAAGAGAGCTTACGCTGGTTTCCCAGTGACCAGCAGAGAAAGCGTCACCCCTGTGGAACAGCATCAGCTCTAGGGCTCATGCCAGCACAAAACACTGTGAACATTATTGAGCCCCACCCTCCCAGCACTTTCAACAAGCTAGAGGGCAGACTCTGACACAGAAACATAAAGACAGTGAGACAGACACACCGGCACTGTGACAGGGAGACAGACATGACAACACAGAGGCACAGGCAGAAAGACACTGAGACAGGCACTGCAGCAGGGAGACATGGAGAGTTAGACACTGAGACAGTCACTTAGGCAAACAGACAGACACTGTGACAGGCTGAGACTCAAATGAGACAATGGAGATGGAGGCACATGGATGGACACACAGAAGGGCCCCGTGGCTGTTTCCCTACTGAAGGACTCAGAAGTGCAGAGCACAACCCTCTTGTCAGCCCCTGTGGCAGGACCCATCAGACCTGCTGTGGCCCTAGAAGAAGCCAAAGAGGCTGTGTCCTTCTACTGGGGGTGACCCGAAAGGCCTGACAGACAACACAGCCCTTCCACCCTCTGGCAGTGACATGCCCTCTGCTCCCAGCTGCACTGCCTGGCTCCATCTCACCCTGCCATAGACATCAGGGCAGCCTCTTTCTGTCCCAACTGTACTTGGATTAAAGAACCAGGGAACCAAAGAAGCACCTGCAAATGCTGTCCCACCCTCCCCCCATATCCCTGCACACATCCTGGCTGCCAGTCCCCATGCTTCCACCCTCGCCTGTTCTCACATCTGGTCTCTCGCAGGCTCATCCTAACCCTGGCCCATTCAGTCTCTGGCAGTGTTTGGTGGCAAAGAGCCTCCAGGCTGAGCGGTGAGCAGGCCCTGCAAGCAAGGCTGGCTCTGCATAGGTGACCTTGGATTTCAGCAGCTCCTCGGCTCCAGCACAAACAAGCTGCAGTGGCAGATTCTTAGCACTGGGGACTGCACAGCCACCTGCTATGTAGCAGGGACTCTCTAGGGCTGTGCCTGAGCAGCTGGGATTTTCAGGGACCTCTGCTGTCCCTTGAAACAGAAAGGCTGCCATCTTCTTAAGCTGGAAGCGTTGTGCCAATTTGTGTATGTAGTCAGGCTTGGGGCCAGGCTGAAGAGGGGAGAAGGTAGCTCAATGGGGAGGCACACAGTCTGATGATCAGCATAGCAGAAGGCCTGCTCAGGATGGATCTGTGCAGGATGGAGGCTTCTTGGTCACTTATGCGGTTGTCTTCCTGGAAAGAAAATAAGCATCCTGAGTAGAGGTGGGAGCAGAGGGCAGGTGTAGCCCTACACATAATTGCTGGCTGGCACTGAACGAGCAGCTGTGTACATGGCAGAGTAGGGCTTCTCGTTTTTGGGAGGGCAGTTGCAGCAGAGCAGCCCTCCACCGATGAACAGGAGAGCGGATGCAGCCCAGCCAATGTACAGGGAGGCACCCAGCTCCCGCTTCTGAGCTTCTGTGACCAGAGGGTTGTAGAAATCCCGGATGATGTTGTTCGCCGACCAAGAGACAGGTATGAGGATCATGAGGCCAGCAATAAGGAAGATGATTCCTGAGACGATCATGATCTTGGCTTTGGAAGACTCATCCTCCACACAGTTGGTGCATTTCCCTCCAGCGATGGCCAGCAGGATGCCCAGCACAGCCAGCACGATGGCGATCACGACCAGGGCTCGGGCTGCCTGGAGGTCCTGAGGCAGCGCCAGCATGGAGTCATAGACCTTGCACTGCATCTGGCCCGTGCTCTGCACCACGCAGTTCAACCAGAGCCCCTCCCAGATGATCTGGGCCACAACGATGTTGTTCCCAATGAAGGCTGTCACCCGCCACATGGGCAGGCCACAGCACAGGATGGTGCCCAGCCAGCCGATAACAGACAAGGCAATGCCGAGCACCTGCAACCCCATGGAAGCCATCACTTGCTGCTCTCCGCACCGCCCCAGCAAAGCCTGAGCTCTGGCTCCTGCTCCTGAAATCTGTGACAATGATCTGCAGCTGGACCATTTAGAGAAATTATATGTTTTGGCAGGGGTGGAGCCTTCTCCCCCTTGCTCCATCCAGTCAGCAGACAAAAGGAGTAAAACCAGTTCCCCAGGATTCTTCGGCGCTGCATTCTTTCCAGAACAACAGACACTTCAGTCACAAGTCACTATTCCTGCTGCTCCAGCAGCCCATAGGGCTGGGCTTTGTTTCCCTGCCTTTGAGCCTGGCTTTCATCCTAGGCCATTTAGCCAAAATGCACTTTCCCTGAAGTTTTGCTGGCCTCCCAGCTGGAAAATACTCCCTCCCTCCCACAGGCCTATTTGCTTTTTCATCAGGGTCATGGGCCTAATCCCACCATGTTACTTAGTGCCCCCACTACTTAGGGGCCAGTGAAGACAAAAAACACAACTGAGTACAAGGGACAAAAAAAAATAACTAAAGGATGTGCTACTGCTCTCTCCCACACGAGCATTGGTGGGATCACAGCTGGAGTACTGCATCCAGTTCTGGGCGCCACACTTTCACAAGGATGTAGACAAGCTTGAAAGAGTCCAGAGAAGAGCCACCCGTATGATCAGAGACTTACATGACAAGCCATACAAGGAAAGGCTGAGGGACCTGAAACTCTTCAGCCTGAAAATGAGAAGGCTAAGAGGGGACTTTGTAACAGCTTCCTGCTACATTAAGGCAGTACATCAAAGGCTCAGTGAACAACTGTTCACCAGGGTATCCTTGGGAAAACAAGGAGTAGTGGCCACAAACTCCTGGAAAAACATTTCAAATTCAACATCAGGAAAAACTTCTTCACAGTCAGGGTGTCCAGACTGTGAAATAAGCTCCCTCCAGAGGTGGTGCAATCACCTACTCAGGAAATCTTCAAAAGGAAACTGGACAGTCATCTTGTTGGGGTCATTTGACCCAGTTGTCTTTCCTGCTTGGTGCAGGGGGCTGGACCCAATTATCTTCCATGGTCCCTTCCAGCCGCTTACAATCTATGAACCTATGAATGGAGCAGGGTAGCAGAGAGCAAACTCTGAGGGCACTAGTTACAAAGCTGGTGGAGGGTAAGTATGTGCCTGGGACCTCAGAGCAAGATCCTGGGAGCCAGGAGTCCTGGGTTCTATTCCCAGGTTTGTCACTGACTTGCTATATGGCCTCTGTCAAGTCTCCCAACCTGCCTCTGCCTCAGCTTCCCCCATGCAGATGGGGCTTGCAGCTCTGGTTCCCCTTGCAGGAATCCATGCTCTTTGTCCAGGACAGGCTTTCTCCAAATGCCCTGTGTCCCTTTCCCCACTGGCCAGCCCTTCCTTAACACATCCCAGCACACTCAACTGGAAACCTGTTCCCACATCCCATCTGGCAGTGGCCTCTTTCAGGGGTTTTCATTTGTCCCAGGGCAGATGTCAGCATGAGTGTGACTCAGGTCTTGAGGATAGGATGTCTTTCATCCTACCTTTCACCAAGTGCCCCAAACCGGTCTGAGCTTCTGCAGGGATTGCCAGAGATGGCTCACTGGGGCCATGGGAGGGGGAGGTTCCTGTGAAACAGCACTGTAGCAGGGACCTTATAAGGGCTGGGACTACACAGCAAGCACCCCTCCCTCCTTCCCTAGCTCTTTCTCAGCATGGCATGTGTGTCACAGAGAGAGAGCCTGGGGCAATGGAGTGGGTGCAGAGTGGTGGAGGAAGGGTAGGGAGTGGTGACTGAGACACCTGCAAGGGACCCTGTGGTTAGTCCTAGCCATGGTGAAGTAGCTCTGATGTCTGGATGAGGAGGAGGGGGTGGGGCAGGGCCAGGCTGTAGTAGCCATTCAGGAAAGCTAATAGCTATCACCTCCTGGGGGCACAGGTACTGGCCTAGGAAGTTCTTACAGCAGGGCAAAGGTAGGAGGCTATGGAGGCTCCAGCCACATCCCATAAGCAACATGGGGCACAGGGGCTACACCCTCCAACATACTCTCACAGGATGGCACAGCAGTTCTGGCAGGGGGAAGCAGGCAGACTGTTACCAGTGACTTGCAACCTAAGCTCATGCCAGGCAGGCAAAACAAATTTTGTGTTGCTTCATGGTGGGGGGAGAGGCTGAAGGGGGGATGGAGAGCAAATAAGAGGGCATGAGGCACCTGACAAGGAGAAAACAAAGAGGGAACGTGTCTGTTTCCTCCCTAAATCAAACTGTCTGTCTACCCATCCTTCCCCACTACTCACTGCCTAGGCACTTCCATCACTCCCTTCCCTGTGGTTTCTAGGCAGCTGCTGCAGAGGCTCAGGGCTGGAGGGCAGAAGGGGGAGAACCCCAGGAGAGCAGCAAGGCCCCAGGAACTAGCTCTACCCAGAGAGCAGGGGACATCAGCACAGGCAAACAGGCTCTGGAAGCACGGCCACCAAATTACACTATGAGAACCTTCTACCTGACACCAGAGTGTGTCACTATAACCCCACCACCACCTCCGGTCACCAGCACACCACCAGCACAGCATTATTGGAAATTGCTGTACACTGGGGGTGCTGGCCACCAGTGTGGAGGCTGCCTGGATGATGCCAAGTAACCAATGGGGATCAATGACAAGTAACAAGGCCACAGGAAGTGAGAGTGACAAGGCCACAGGAAAATGTGGAGAGAAGAGCCCTCATAAGTCAGACACTTTTCAGGGAAGCCTCAAATGTCCTAGATCAGTTCCAGAGGGATTGCAACAGCAGTCACAGCCCACCTTGGCTGTGCTGTACATCATGAGCTCTCATGGGGTCTGGCCAGAGCCCCCCAAACAGGAGCCCAGGGGTTGAGCGCTGCCACTATGTTCATCCTCTCTTTTCACCTGCTGCTAATTTAAGTGAGGAGGGGGGAAGAGAGGAAAGGTGAACAGCAACAGCCAAGCTCACTGCTTACATGGAGCTCTGGCAAAAGCCTGTACTGATAAGGCAGTAACCTCAGAGCATAGCCAAAGTTGGGGGCAGGAGGGGAGCAGGGATTTACATCCACTTTGTCCCATTCCTGGATGCACTACTGCAAATGCTTGCAGTGTGGGAGAAGGGATGGGAACTATAAAAGGGAGCCCAAGGAACATATTGCACAGGCCAGCTCCTCTCACGAGGACCAAGGTCGAGGAAGTTCAGCTTCATTACAGCCAGCTCTGAGCCTAAAGTTGAAGAAAATCAGTCATAGACATGAGAAGAGAGGAGGCAACCAACCAAGAACAGTCTTTGTCTTCTTCTCATGTCCTTGCCATAAATTGGATGCTTTTCCAAAATCATGCACAAGCAATGGCTCTTTCTGTTGCTGTAGCAAGGTCCTCCTTCATATAGGTCTCACCAAGGAGTCAGCAAACAAGCATATACTACGTGGTCTGCACTTCGCCATACTCATATATATCCATGTCACTAAAGTAGCCCCATTTGATCACGTTTGTTTTTGATCATCCATTTGTGTGCACAGGTGATTCAGGCATCACCATGTTGACCAATCTAGATCCACCCCTCTTGGAAAGTCCTCTGTAGAGTTCAGGTCCATTTCAGAGCTCCTGATTGCACATAACCTTTCCTTCCATAACCTCAGTCATCCCTGTTAGCCGTCGTGTCCAACAGCACAATGCTGATCACAACACTCACTCACTTTTCAAGCCTTTTGGTTACTTCTGTTGGATCATAGAGTCGATACCTGGGATCTTCCATCTGCCATGAACTTTCTTTTTAGCTCACTACCTTTCTTCTGATATCAGGTGATGTAATGCCAGCTAGTAAGTACAGGCTATCGTTTGGTGTTGGCTTTAGACATCCCATTGGTTCACAACAACTGGCATAACAGTCATAGCAGAAGTATCCACAATGTGGCCCCTGTCAGATTCCAACAAACCTGTGAATTCTGCTAAAATCTTGTCATCAATAATCCCAGAGCCAAGAGAAGTGATGTGGTGACAGAATGGATGGGGACTGATGAGGCAGGACTGATTTGTGTGGAAGTCCAGAAACAACTGCTTAGCAGAGGATGGGCCAATGTAGGGTGATGCTACAACCCTCACATTCTTCTAATCACTTTAAGCTCTCCATAAGGTGACCTGGTAGATCTCCTAGTCCTTTGAATGTCCTGATTTTCAAACTAGTCTCCTATGATTTCTTTGTCTTACAAAGAAACTTGTTTCCACACAGGTGCTGCCTCTATCCTGTTGGGTGGTGTCCTGTGGGTTCCCTGTACTGCTCATGTGCCTCGTTTCTTCTCACTTTTATACTTGAAGCCAGCTAACAGCTGAAGATTTTTTTCTAAGTTTTCCAGTTAAGGGCTTGGACCCCTCTGTCCAGATATTTGGCTGCCTGCTCCTATTCCACAGCTATCTAATTCTGTAGCTATCTTATAGGAGCTGTGCAGGGGAAGATCCGGGG
Source organism: Crocodylus porosus (assembly GCF_001723895.1). Classification (NCBI taxonomy): domain Eukaryota; kingdom Metazoa; phylum Chordata; order Crocodylia; family Crocodylidae; genus Crocodylus; species Crocodylus porosus. Next base: position 8,347,788 of record NW_017728934.1, on the reverse strand, counting down.
AGGTGCAGTCACATCTAGCTTTGATTCCTGATTCACCCAAAGTTTAAAATCAGCTGCCTGGCAATGGCAGCAGAATTTCTACTCAAGCAGCAGTGAGGGAGTCAGCTGACCTTGACTCACTATAATCTACTTGATTCCCTCTAAACTTTTCATTCCACAGGTGGCTAATGACCCCTCTCTCCTTTTTAATGGCCTAGATGTTTCACTATTCAAGCTCTCCTTTCTTCTGCAATGTTGCTGGTTAGCTGCTTTTGGTAATGTAGATCCTATTTCACAACACTTCAGACTGTTTTTCACTCTAGCTAAAATGTTAATTCAGGTGTAGAAATAGCTTTCGTGAAAGTTAGATTTTACTTTATGAATCTGAAAAAGAGCTGTATATTTAATTCTCATACCTACAGTACTAATGAAACAACATATTTTGATTACATTTTGCATAGCTTGTTGTATTTTTATACCTGCTATATGATATAGCAAATGAACATACATTCTAATAAAGGTCTATTTGTTTTTACTTCAATCATCTAAAATGGAAAATAAAGCCTTAGGCCCCTAGATTAGTAGTAAATATTCTAGTTTCTTTTTAACTGGAGAAAAATATATGTTGTGTTATATGTGATGATGCACCACACCATTTACCATACATATATTTTCAAGATCCTAGATCCATCCACAGAGCTGTGTCCTGCTGCAACACAGACTGCTGGCTTTGCTGTAACCTTGTGAGCTCATGGATGGCTTCTTAATTATGCCAAGTCTACATCTGTTCAGCACCAAAAGAATTGATGATGCCTTCCTCTTCCAAGCAGCACACCCATGAGCTCCTTTCCCTCCTGTTGAGCATAGAGCCTGTCTGCTAACAAACACTGTGGGCTGCTATCAACTCCAGGCAAGAGTGTCTCTTGCGAGGTTCCTATCAGCAGCCTGCATTTCTCCACTGGCCTCAGAATGGTTTCACTGCACATCACCAGGACCTGCTACATTTTCTCAATCTAGTTTCCTTATCAGCCAGGATTACATTGCAGCAGGCTCCATCAGGCTTGAATCAGTTCTGCTTCTAAGGTACCTCCTGATGCACATGGATGCCTGATCACATGACAGTTATAGATCCTCTACCACTGGTTCCTCAGGGTCCACCTCTCAATAGATGTCCAGGGTAGGGCTTGTCAGCATTACTGCAGCTCAGTTCTGTGGTCCTAGGTGGCCTCTTCCTTGGTATCTCCTTACACTGCAATAAGAACATTATTGTCTGCTGTTTTGACCCTGGAGAGTCCCTTTAGTGTTCATCTTCATTTATCCTACAGCACTTTCCCTACAGACCAGCCTTTTTTGTAGCTGGTAGTCCCTGCCCACAGGCATGGAGCAAAGGCTGTCAGGTGGCAGGATGATTCAGTTCTTGAAGTCACAAACAGTGAACACTTGTGCCCCAGACAGATTGTGTGTTGTGACCTCAATTGCTGATGACTAGTAGTGACTTAGTGCTCTGTGCTCTTGGGTCAATGCAGATCATCAGTTTACCTGAAAGTTTTCATCCATGCTTGGGCTGCTGGTCTCCAGCATTGGTTCCAGCCCAGTTGCAGCCTTGCTGGTTCCTCCTTCAGCTGCTCCATCTGGGCTGATGGAATTCTGCACCTTGGCAGTGTCACAAGCTGTGCTGGGCGTGGGGTCTATTCAGACTGCTGCACAGGGCCTGGTGACTGCTCTCCCTCCTCTGTGCATGGAAGATGTCCTGGTGATGGCAGTGTTCAAATCTGCAGCTGCACTGTTCTGCTGACCAGCAAGGGACAGTTCTCCCATCTCTCCAAAGAGTCAGCTGCTATCAACTCTATGCAAGAGTTTCTCTTATGAGGTTCCTACCAGCAGCCTGCATTTGCCTACTGCCTCAGAATGGTTTCACTGCACATCACCAGCACCCGCCATATTTCGTCAATCTAGTTTCCTGCTTATCAGCCAGGACTACACTGCGGTAGGCTCCACTTTCCAGCTAGAATCCAATGGGTCCTTGATTCTGCCTTGATAAGGTTGTAATGGGCTCCTAACCCCTCTTACTTAGTAAAGAGGCTGCTGAGATAAAGAGCTGAGGCAGGGTGTAAACTACAAAACTCTAAGCTCTCATTCTGGTAATTTACTCTCTGACTTTCACATAGCTTTCTACAATACATAGACCAGTCTGTGATGCCTCTCAGTGGGCATGTCTATATGTGCAATTAATGCATCTGAATTTTCTGTGCAGAAAATTCAAGAGCATTAGCGTGCGTGTCTGCATGTGCGCCTGCATTGGGAGCAAACTTAGCCTGACAGGAGCAGCCTAGTCCAGGGCTGCTCCTGCCCTTCTCTATCCCCCTGCAGCAGCCAGGAGTTCCAGGATCTCCCAGGTGCCAGCCCTACCCTGGCAGGAGGCTCCAGGGGCAACTACAGGCTTGCAAGGAGCATACAGGTCAGGTCTGGGCTCCAGGGGCCAGAGGGGAGCTGTCACAGCTCCCCAGGGCTCAAGGTCTCATCCCTGCAAGGCTGGAAAGGAGCTCCCCCAGGAACCAGTACAGCTCCCCCAGCCACACCTGGCAGCCCCTATTATGGCTTCCTCCTATTCAGCTGCCAGGCAGCCCCAGTTATGGCTTCCTGCTGCCTGGGCTGACTGGGAGCAATTTGCTTCTGGTCAGCATCTACACATGCACTTTGGCGCATTGGCTTACAGCACCATTTTCTAGTGCTTGTATCTATGGCATTTAAAATTAATTTACTGCGCAGTAATTGCTGCGCACGTATAGACAGTGATGCTTTACTGAACATTGGATCAGTCTAATGCACAAGAAAGCATCTCATGTAGCTGCACCTAGTCAGTCTCCATCCTGCTTGCTTTCTTTCCTGAGCTTGAGCCTGTACACTTCTATACTAGCAGCTTCCATGTGAGATGCAAGGTTCTGGAAGCACAAAACCCTCAAAGACTGTGTACTGAGAGAGGCCAAGGACTGGACACTATGATGTTCATCAACTAGTGTTGAATGTACCTTAGAAGTCTTGGATAATTGTGAGGTAACTAATGCAAATTAGTTACCTCATTAAGAATTAGTTTCTCATTAAGAAACTGGGGAGCTGTGGTGTAGACACCCACACAGTCAAATGGGTCGCCAACTGGCTGGAGGGCTGCACCCAGAGGGTGGTGGTGGATGGGTCCTTCTCAACCTGGAAGGACGTGGGCAGTGGGGCTCCGCAGGGCTCGGTCCTCGGGCCCACACTGTTCAACATC
>NW_017728934.1:8318947-8344111 GCF_001723895.1 Crocodylus porosus | reverse complement strand
TGCCAGGAGTGACCAGGAATAACGGTCACAAGCTGGCAGAGGGTAGGTTTAGGTTAGATATCAGGAGGCGCTACTTCACAGTCAAGGCGGCTAGAGTCTGGAACCAACTTCCAAGAGACGTGGTACAGGCTCCTACCCTGGGGGTTTTTAAGAGGAGGTTAGATGAACACCTTGCTGGGGTCGTTTGACCCCAGTACTCTTTCCTGCCATGGCAGGGGGTTGGACTAGATGATCTGCTCTGGTCCCTTCCAACCCTAGAAACTATGAAACTATGAAATTCCCAAGCAGGGAAACATGTCTGAGGAACCTTTCCTTTGGAGAAAACCTGCAAATCTTGGTTTGTTCTGGTTCAGGAGACTGAACAAACAAAGAAGGAGAAGTCTTAAAAAGACAAGACCTGAGCTGAGGTCAGGGAGACACACCAGAGACACAGACTGGAACAAAGAACTGACAGAGACCCTTTGTGATGGATGGGTTATTGTTTTTAAAAGCTGGCAGGTCGCTAATTCTATTGCTGTTTCTGAGAGAGAGCAAGACTGAAGATGCTGCACTAAGATCATATGTGTGGGGGATCACTGTAAATTGCAGGGGGACGGCCACCTTAAAATCCTGCTCTTCATACAGTCAAGACAGCCACAACCACTACAGGTAACAACCAGAAGCTTGAGACCTGAATGGGTTGCTTGGCAGGAGGCCATAAGGGAGAAGTGGAAGTGGCAGGAAGGATCAAACCCAACCAGAAGGGGTAGGGTGACTGATCAGTGATGAGTATCCAGTTCTTATAAAGCAGGGGTTCTCAATTTAAGTCATTTTTTTAATTTAGTGGCATCCCATTTTCCTGAAGGTATGTGCTGGGCCAGACTGGGAACAGGTATAGCATATTGGGGTGTTCCTGTGGACATTAGGCAGATCCAGTAAACCCAATGCAGGCAGGAGCCTTCGCAGCCATTTCCCAGTCTGGCCTTATCTGTGCCTCCTGGAAAAAAGGCACATGGGACACTTCTACCTGGCAGTGGCAGCAGTACCATGGCATCCTTGAAAGGGTTATGGTACCCTGGTTGAAAATCACTACTATAAAGGCTGTATCTGCTTCTTTTTTTTAAAGATAAAGAGTCTTGGGAAGCAGGTTGATGAAATCTGGGGAGGTCACATCTGTGGTGTAAGGTCTGCAAAAAGCTGTAAGAAAAGCTGGTAGGGTGGGGAATTTCTGACATAGCTTTCATTCAAGGGACAAGGGGCAGGTTTTATGCTGAACTGCTTTAATTTGAGAGTGTATGTGGGAGCTGGCCAGCATAACTCATAAATGATGGGGGGGTTTAAAATATATATATAATCTTCTATCAAAAACTTTCCATAGTGCCCTTAAACTGCATTAAGAAACCTGTGCACCCATTATAATAATAAACGCACCCACTCCCCTGCACCCCCGTGCACCCACCCGCTGCCCTTCCCTAATTCAGTCGTAGCTCCTTAGTCCAAGCCCTGCTCTGGGGTTTACATTCTCAGTTCATTTATTGTCCTTGTCGATGTCGATGTCACTTCCTCTGCTGCTGATTCTGATGCTGTCTTCCTTGCCATCTCCGCGTCCAGTTGCATCGTTGTCCTCTTCATTCCCCCGTCCACTTTCCCTCCTGGAGGTTCTTCGAACTGCCTGTGCCAAGTGTCCCTTTTCCAGGTGGAGCTGGCTGCATCTTCTCTGTCCTCTCCCATCGCTTTTCAGTAGTAGGACTGGAGTTCTCTCAGAAATATTTTAACAGTCTGTTTCCTTGAGCTCTGTGTGTCTGTACACCAGTAGGTTCCTGCATTGCCACAGGGCGCTTCTGACACAGAGCACAAACTGGTCAAAGCGAGTTATCGTAGACCCCTGATTTTTCGTCAGGTGTCCATATAGTGCTGCCTCCCTTGTTATCAGTCTGACTCCTGTCACTTCTTCAAGGAACCGGCTTACCTTTTTTCACACTACCATGGCATAGGGGCAGTGCCGAAGGATGTGACCGATGGTCTTGCTCTCATCTTGGCAGCTTTCCCTGCGGCAGTTGAGGCTAGTCCCTTGCCTTGCTCTGTGCCTCCATACCTTCACTGGGAGGATGCCCTGAAGAAAGGGCTTGAGCAGACTGTGGGTGTGTTGTGGTGTTAACCCTTTCTGATCCAGAATAAGGCCAACCACCTTCAAACAGATGAATGTTTTCATATGCCCTAATAAGGGCTCTGAAACACAGATGCTGTTATGTGGTATGTTGTAAAGCGGCTCAAAAGCATGAATCTTCAAGGGGAGCCAGCCAGAAAAGCATGTAGCCAAATCAATTTTCAGGCAGGGACTACAGCATATGAACAGGCCCTACTAACCTTATTACTGGGTGCATCTACATGAGATGCTTTCCTGCACATTAAACTAATCTAATGTACAGTAAAGTGTCACCGTCTTAACATTCAAAGTAATTACTGCACAGTAGATTAGTCTAATGCACCACTTTCTAGCACCTATAGATACACTGATTTCTGGCATATTAAACTAATGCACCAAAGTGTACGTGTAGATTCTAACTGGGAGCAAATTGCTCCTAGGCAGCAGGGGGCCACAAAGGGTGGGGATAGCTGTCTCGGCTTGGCAGGATGCTGCCTGCCAGCCACATGGACATCAGGACCCATGCTGATCTCCATGTGTCTGGGAGAGCTGCCTCAGCAGCTGGGTCCCAATTTCCACATAGCTGGCAAGTGGCTTCTCAAGAGTTGGAACAGCTGTCCTCCCACCCCCCACCCTGCCCCAGAAATAGGAACCAGCCCTGTGCCCCTTGCCAGCCCAGGGCCGGAACTCAGGGGAGCCTGCAGCTTCCTCTGGCTGCTGCATGGGGGCAGGGCAGGTCAGGACCAGCCCTAGACTGAATTGCTCCTTCTGGGAGCAAATTTGTTCCTAAAGGGCATATGTTCAGACGTGTGTGGGGGTGCAGTTTAATGCTTCTGAATCTTCTGCGGAGAAAACTCGGGTGCATTAACTGTATGTGTAGACATGCCCACTGAGGTGTCAAGAAGAATCAAGTGCTGGTACACAGGTGCATATGGAGGTTTTGTGTTGGTTTCTTAAGTGTTTATAGCTGGTTAATGATTGACAAACAAATGAATCGGGTGACTCTTATGCTTCTACCTGAAGAGCTACTAAACAAAGAGAGAACTGCCAAGGAGCAGGCAGATATAGCAGACATTCTTCATTAACTTCAAAATGGTTATTTCTGCAGATGGCCAAGTACTGTTAAAAAGAGCAGAGGAGACCACATAATGTTGGCTAAAGGATCAAGCTGAAAATGGTTCTCTATGAAGGAACCAGCAGAACAAGGTTGCAGACTGGAGCTAAGCCACAAAGGGGACAAACCAGTTACATTTTTCGCACAATCGGCCCCTGAAACCGCTTTGCAGTCATGGTGTGACATGTACACAGCTGCAGAATGCTTTTAAAATCATCAGTTGAGCAACAAATTATGCCTCGTGAAATGAGAGATCAGATGAAGTTTCCACTTTAGAGCACCTTAGGGAACTTGTGTTTCTTACTGACTAATTTGTGGCAGTATCAAGGTTGGGCTGATGTCGCCCAGCCCAACCTCCAGGGTTGTCAACAGGAAGGGAGGGGAAGCAAGCTGCATGTTGGGCCTGCAAGACCTCAGCTGGAGGGGAGTGTGGGTGGATCAGAGCTGCCTACTATCTTCCAGCTTCCTCCAACCCCCACCCACCCAAGCTCAAGTCAAGCAAATGTCAGTCTGCAGCTTGCTTCCCCTACCCCCTTTCTCTACCCCCTCCCCCATCCCTTCTCACAGACAGTCCTGGAGCTGGGGCGGGGGCTTGGGGACAGGAGCAGCTCCTCTGATGCAGGCAGGCTCCTTGGGCTCCTGCAGGCAGGCTCGATTCCCACTCACCCTCCCCAACCCAATAGGCAAACAGCTGTTGGGTCAGAGGTGGGGCGCTCTTAACTCATGGCACTTTATGTAAAGTGCCATGAGTTAAAGCAGGGGCCTGCACACCTGTAAGCCCCCTAAGGGTTCAGTGTTTGGTCCAACAGGTGTGACACAAAACAGGGCAGTCCAACAGTGTGCATGAAGAAACTGGAATTTTCCAGAACCAAAGTTTCAGGAAACCATAAAGAAAGTGCCTTGTTCTCTCACTGGATGATGAGAAGGAACACAGCCCAGACTGTGATTGGACGGTTTAAATCTTTGCCAGCAATCTTCTTAGTACACCTTGTTCAACAAGAACTTCTCTGAAACTGAAGTCAGGAGAAGAGGCTGCTCCCTCTGCTGGGTTGCAACTGAAATGTTATCTCTACCAAACATCTGATTAACGCTATGCCAGATCGACAAAAGGACCTGAACGGGGCTTGGGCACTAAGTCCAAAAGTTAGATCCTCAAAACCACCACACAGCTGCTGACTAATCCTAGAAGCATCCTGGTTGTCAGCATTAGTTTTGCAGGCACCTACAGTTCTACTTCAAAACATCTCAGTCTTGACAGGGCTGAGCAGTTCTAGGCTTAACTTATGCTGAAGCCCTGTTAAGAGGCAGCTGTATATTACTTCTGCACCCCACCGCTCCACTTGGCAAGTATCCTTGGAGCATGGCTTCTATCCCTCTTTTAAGATAAGGCTCAGTTATTTTAAGATAGCGTTCAGTTCCTACATCTGCATGGGGGAATTCAAATTCATATTTCATACCCCCTAGCTCTAAACACCAGGCTGCAGCTATTCTGGCAAAGGTGGGGCTGTATTCTCCTTCCCTCCAGTTTAAGTATCCTGTTGGGCATGGAGTAACTTCAGTTTCCTTGGTTAGGGGAGAGAGCATGAAGTATCCATCTACAGTTGAGTGGTGAGCATGTTTACCCAAGGGAAAGAGACTAGGGTCCTTGTTCCAGTAAATACTTAATTTAAGAGAGTTCAATGTTCAGTGGAGCAGGGAGTGGAGCCCAGTCGTCTCCTTGCAGCTCATTGACCTCAGTACTAGGGCAGAGAGCCATGTATACTCCTTGGCCAGTAAATCTCTAATCATTCCTTGCACAGCGAACACCTTTAAGTAGGTAGAGCTCAACCTGCCCTTCTCCCAAATTACCTTGCAGCCTAATGGTGAGGGCACTCCAGTCAGGGAAATGTTGTGGAGTTTCAACGCCTAAGTCCCTATGCAAGTGCAGACCTCTGTCATTTAAACCAGTGTTTCTCAACCTGTGGGTAACAACCCAAAACTGATTCGCAAAAATATATGAAATGGTTATGAACACATTTTAAAAATGGATTCTCCTTTAAAAGAGAAAAACGTGGAAAACCAGAATGCCAGCCTGCAAGGGGCTGTTTGGGGCTCTCAGTTTTCCATACACACACACACCCTGCCCCACACACTAGGGGGCTGGGGGCAGGGGGCAGCAAGACAAGAGTGAGGGGCACTGGCAGGGCCAGGGGGCTGTTTTCTACTTAAACTATTTACTGGGTCAGGACTGGCCATCAATGTTTACAAATGGGTCCTGGTACAAAAAAGGTTGAGAACCACTGATTTTAACTCCTCTCTCGGGAGAACACCGAGAAATCAGAAGGCAAACAGGAATACAGCTGCCCTAGGGGCTGAAGTGAATCACCGAGCAAATTCTCTGTCCTGGGTAACTAGTCATTGTTAACTATGAAAATGAGCCCTTGTATCAGATCTAGGGACAAAAAAGAAAATGGCTTTCATACACAGACAGTTTTCCCGAGTGCCAATGTCGTCACATTATGCTAAGTGCTTATAAGGAAGTACATGCTTGAGTGAAAGCCCTCTGAATGACGAAAATGTGTGTAATAAGTTGAGTCTCAGTTGTCTAGAAATGAGGTGATTCATCAACTCAGATGAGTGCTGAGAGCACTAACAGGGAGTATCAGTACACTAACAAAATGTGTAACAAGAAACTGCCTCTCTACAGCAAAAGTTACTCTGAGATCCCCAACATGTGTCAGGGGACTTGACTGGGTGGGGCAAGAGTAGGTAAATTCGTGTCTGTCCGACTGTCTATTGACATGGTACAGACAAGCCCTGTAAATAGCACAGGTTGGCTATGTGTGTTACCTGGCCAGGGTCACTTTGAACTGAAACAATACCATTTGATGATCAAATACCTTGCTTAAATTCTTCTACAGAATTTAGTTTAACTGATCTGAGCAGGCCCATCATCCCTAGAAACCTAACTGGAAGTAAATAAGAGTCCATGTCAGGACCAAAATTATGAGGATGAAAGTTTTCTTTGTAACAAGGTTGTGTTAGATTCATTCCAGCTCTTATCTGTCACCTCTTAATAAACAAATCTTTCCATCTGACATTCAATCTGATTTGCTTCTTGTGCTCTCAAAGCTTTGTGCTCTTTTACTCTCAGGAAGATTGTGCCACAGGCAGAAACAGAATCCCAATCTGTGTGCAAGTGCCAAACATGGTTGTTATAAAAGTGCCACGTAGGTACATGAAGGGGAAACAAGATTGAGCCCTTAGTAACCTATATAACTTTTAAAGGAAATGAATCTCATATATTAATTCCCTAGGATGCACTACAGCTAAGTGACACAGATCCAAGGGGCAGCCTGACTCAAATTAGCAGCAATCACTTAATAGTGTAATTAAACACTATTATATCATCTGTATTGTATCATATTTTTTTGTGCAGCCCTAGGGCAGGCTCTGGGCATTGTCCCCCTGCTCCCTACCTCCCCACCATGGAGTAATGAGAGGGGTTTAGGATCTTAGCTTGGGCCACTCTGGTGCCACTGGCTATTAGTGCTATAGTTCTCCATTAAATGGTGACACATCTCCCCATACGTTGCAACATGGAGCTTGTGCAGGGCCCCAGGAGCAGGCTCTGATTCTCAGGGAGACGCCTTCCCTTTCCTCCACATGGCTCACCTTCCCCACTGGACAGGGAATTCCAGGGGCTCTGTGGGGAACAGGCACTAACCTCTGGCCCCTGTGAGGGCTAAAGTAGAAGGAGCTCTTGGCTTCTACATGCACTAGTGAGGGTATACAGAGGCAGCGTGTTGTTCACCCATGTTGCTTCCCAAGCTGACTCAATACTGAGAGCCCTCACATTTGCTCTTCTTGGCAAACCTCCTCCATCCCATCAGGCTCTGTCATCACCCCAGCCCACCTGCTCTCCTAGCCAAGACAGAGCTGCTATTGATGCTTTGAGCTGACTTACCTGCTACCTGCTGTCTAGGAGGGCCTTCAACAATGGCGCTTCTGTGTGTCTTGGATGGGAGCAGATCCAGCAGTTCTGCTCCTGAAATACAATCAGACAGGAGCAATTACAGTCCCAGCCCAGACCCCTGGAGGACAAACTGAAAACAAACCATCCCAGAGGCTATCCACCCCAAGGAATACCCCAAGAGCCCCGACTCTTACCATTGATACCTAAGGGCATGAAAGCAGGGGCATTTTGACCTGGCCAGCTCTGGCGGATGCTGTGGTCATTTTTTTCTGGTACCTTCTGCCCTAATCTAATTTGCTGGGGGGAAAGGAAGAAAGCACTGAGATCCTGTGTTCCTGCCAGTTCACCAGCCTGGAGCAGATTCTGCCTGGGCTGGGGAGGGATGCTAGTTTGCTCTGGTGCCTCTGTCCTTTGAGGCAGTCGAGGTGGATGGTGCATCTGCAGGCAGCCCTGGTTTCCTGTTTGTACCCAGACCAGTCTGACTTCCCTGTTCACAATGCTCCCTCACATTCTAGCTGAGCACCAGTCATGCCAAGCACAAGTCCAAGGCCAGGTACTCGGTAAAACTGCCCTTCCCTCTCAGCCCGCTCATTGGCGATTCTGTTCCTTCTGGTGTCCTTCTTTTTCTATAATGGTTTTTGGTCCATTATACAACAGCACCCATGCAGCAGATGCAACAACATGTTCAGTCTTATCCTGTCCATGGGACGAGGGAAAGGCTGATCCCTGTTGTATATTCCCATGGGTTCTTTCCAGGCTAGTATAAATAACCCTCCCCAAGGAAGTTTGCTCCACAGCCCAGTGCACCTTGGGATCTGGGAACGTCTGGATTCAGCTGACATTTTTCCCTCCCTTCACAATTTCTTCCCATCTCCCTGTCCCGTCCCCCGTCTTACACCCCAGATAATACCTCAATGGCCTCCTCACTCTGCTTAGCACATACACTTTTAGATATCAAATTCTCCTTAGCCTCTGTCTAAGCCAGTGATCACCAACCCAAGATAGATCTCAGAGCCTCTTGGAGTAGATCTGAGGCTGGGGTGCAGGGATGAGTGCTCACATGCATGCACGCACATGCCCCAACCCAGCAGGTCAGTCTGTGGGGGAGGGAAGGGGCAGGGACTAGATCAAGGCCCTCCTGGTAAGGGACAGTGCTGTAGAGGCAGCGGCAGGGGTTAGTTGAGTGGGGCCCCAGCAGGTTGGGACTTATCTGCTGGGGAGGTGCGCCCCCAAATAATATTTTCTCCCTCTGACGTGATCTGCCCCCCCACTTCCTTCCTGTGCATACCCCGCCCCGTGTCCTGCTGGGCAGGGGCAGAGGGAGGTGGAGGCAGCGCATGGTAGATCTTGGATTGCTTTTAAATGCCAAAGGTGATCCCCTACTTTAAAAGGTTGGAGACCACTGGCCTAAACAATTACTACAAATTAAAGAGTCAGCTTCTTGGCATTCGCCTCCAGCCCCTGAAACTCTTTTATAGCCCTCCTCTGAGGTTCCTATGGTTTACCAATATCTTTTTTTTGTAAACAGCAAGAGGTTTGGGAGTGATATTTCTCATTGAACGCACTGGATATTTGGGGGAGATGTTAAACAGGCTTTCAGGCACAAAGTACCCTTCTTCAAGTCTGGACCATCATGGCTCCAGTCACATTACAACTCTACCACAGTGTTTTTTTTGAAAGTGGATGGCCATAATGCAAATACCCTGCAGTCATTCAAGCCCTGCTTCAGAGGAAAGGACTGTTTTCAGGATGCCCAGAGTTGCAGTGGCTGTCTTGCTGCCATGCATTGCAAGCTCCTGTCCACTCTCCTCTAACACGATGGCCTCTCTCTGACAAGATCTGTGTGTTCCTCATGACTGGCTCCAGATGAACATGTGTAGCAACACAGGGGATGCACTACAAAGAAAGGTATTTCAAATGTGCATTCTAGGTACCCCTCCTTGGCTTCAAGAGCACTTGAAGCCCAAGTCCTATTTTTTGTAAACATTCAGAGGCATGATTTCCTCACCACAAGAATATTTGTACAAAGCCACATGCTCATGAATACTCCTGTAAAGGTATGTGCAATTTTGCCCTCTTTAGAATTGAATTATCAGGTCAGGCAGCAGCAAAGACAACTTCTGACTTGCCAGACCAGTCTCTCTCTGGGAACACAAATGGACGAAGGGGATGACTGGTGTGGGAGCCTCCAGGATCCATAAAGGGTCTTTTCAGCAAGTTGAAATAACACAAGCCTTTTCTGACCACAGGTGTTTTGAAAATAGAAAGAACTAAACTCACAGTTTACTTGTTACAAACAGTTTGAATGCATCTCTCTAGGACTAGTCCCAGTTTCTTGGTTTCTAGGTCTCCCTCTATCACTTCTCTTACATATAGTTTTTGCAGTTCTATAAAAATATATTTCAAAGAGCCTCAGTGATTTATTCCTTGTAACCCCCTGCCCCACCTGGTGCTCACAGTTCCTTTCTTCTTGAGACAGAGCATTTTTTCTTGCTATCATTTAATTTCTTCACTTGAGACAGATCCAATTGCCTGGATCAGTCCCCTTCCATTTTCATGTAGTTTGGTCCCACATCTCCAGCTCTCCAGTTCTCCAGGACTTCTGCCTCAGCTAACAGGGGTTCTGCACACCTGTTCACAGCCAAGGGTGCACATCACCCTGACATCTGCAGTCAGTTTCCCATTCTGTGTCAATGGCAGCTGTGTCCCAGTCCAGCTCACTTATGATCCAGTCTCTATATGGTCACTGTCCCAGTCAGAGGCCATTCAGTTTCCCAGCCATTTCTGTGTCTGAAGATGCCTACCTCCCCCTCTCTCCACACCCCTGGGCCTCAGTGCCTTCAGCTCCCTTCATTCTTCAGGCCCTTTCTGAATCTTTCCCCTCATTTGGTTCCTTCCCTCCCCTTCCACATGGTAACCCTGGACCTGCCAACGGTACCTTCCATTCAAGGGTCTCTAAGTGCTCAAGACACCTACATAAAGCTACTCTCAGAGCTCCCCAGCAGAGCGAGCGACTCTCTTAGCTGCAAGCAACCAGCTATGATGCCAATGAGCTTGATATAAAAGACTGGAGACAGGGGAGAAGAAACTGAGTTCCAGGGCCTGAGGCAACTTTCAAAAGAGTTGGCCAAAAGGGAAGAGGTAAATTAGGGCTGAGCTCACTGGGCGGCCCTGGACAGGGTTGCATGTAGGTGTCCACATTTAGACATCGGAGTCTGCCCCTGCTGCAGAGACTCTTAGGCCTCTATCCTGCTTTCCATGGGGAGGGGGGCATTTCCTGCCACTGCCCCACCTAAGAGGGGCATCAGGAGCTAGCACAGGACAAATACCGTTGGGCAAATGCAGGTCCACTCAGTCAGAGATCCTGCTGCGTGCTCCTTCGCCCAGCCCTGCAGCTAAGCAACCCAACCCCAAACAGGACAGTGTCCAAGGAGCCCGGGGAAGAGAAGCTGGGCGATCGGGGGAGGGTGGATTTCAGCCGTCCTGTAAAGAGCCCCTCCGGCGCGAGGCAGGCGGTGGTCCCTGCCCCCTCCCTCGGAGCCGGGCGCGGGGGGGAGGAGCACAGCGACCCAGACCCTCGCCCCCCCCCGGCCGTGTGAGCTGCCGGGCAGCTGCCTCAGCCGCCCCGGCCCGGCCCCGAGGGCGACCCCGCGGTCCCAGGAGCTTCCCCAGCCCCTGCCGCTGCCGCTGCCGCACCAGTCGGGGCTGAGCCGCGGCCGGCCGCGGGCACTCACCGGCGGGCGCTGGCCGGGCAGGGGTCCCGCCGCATCAGGTGCGCGGCAGGAGGAGCTCCGGGCAAGGCAGGGAGCGTGCGGCCGGCGGCTGCCAGGGGAGGCGGGAGCAGGGAGGCCCGGCCCGGGGAGCCGCGGCAGGTGCCGCCCGCACCCGCCCGGCCCCGCGGAGGGTCCCCGGGCACCTCGCCAGCACCCAGCGACGGCCTCAAGCCGCCGGAGGGAAGTGCCAGCCCTCCAGGCGAGTCCGCTTCACACCGAAGGAGTCGCTGGCCCAGCAGAAGAGCCCCAGCCCGGGCAACCCTGGCTGCCCCGAGGGTTTTCAGCGCCCTTCTACGTCGCTTCTTCTGCCGCACAGCCCCGGTCCCTGCCCCGACCCCACAGCTGCGGCACGCTCCTCTCCCTGGCCCAGCCGCCGCTGCCGGCTGTCTCAGCGGAGCCCCAGCACCCTGCCAGGCTCCGCTGGAAAGCCTCCACTCTCCTGGACAGGAGGGCACTCGGCAGGCCACGGGGAGTCCTGCTCCGACAGTGCTCGATGTGTTGTATCTTAAACAGACACTGGCAAAAACTATAACCAGTAGGGACAGGCTTGGACCATTCTTGCCCTCTGGCTAACAGGGCCACTTGTCAGTACTGTTAGGTCCAACGAGTCCAGAAGGGTGCCCCAGCCACTCCTGTCCCCTCTGATGGTAACCTCAAGGTCCCAAAGGTCCCCTTGGTAGGATACAGCCCTTCCCATTGAGCTAACGCACCCTGCTCTCTTTTGCTTTCTCTCTTGGGCCCAAGGAAGCTTTAGTTAATTGATGCAGAATGAAGCAGCTTCAACAGGATCCCCTCAGGCAGGTAAAGGAGGAAGTGGACCAGGGTCCATTGTATCATGAGTGAATGGCTCGACTACTGATCCTGGTGTGACAGCCATACCACTTTCTCCTCTGGCTGTATCTTAATAAAAGCAAGCCCTGCTCTGTTTTTTGAAAGAAAGGGTCTCCAGGAGGGGGCCCAGGCTGTGGAAATAAGTGGCTCAGTTCCAGAGAAGAGCAACGTGTAGGATGCAGCCCTGGTCTCAGCGTTTCTTATTGGCTAGGTCAGGTGGCCTCTGCTCGACATGCAGACTCTTTCAGATTTCATTTGGAAGTGCCCACAATCCTCGGGCACTGCATGCGGTGTGGGCCCCTGACATAGGGGTCTGGGTCCCGCTCCCACTCTCTCCCTTCTCAGTTTTGTGATGATCAAGACTCTTTGGGCATTTATACACATTCTCCAGGACAGGGCTGGGGAAGGCGCTTTAATTAGAGCAGCTCCGAACATATATCAGCATCCCTGCACTGAAAAATGGTGGCAGGAGCACTTTAACTAAAGCTCGTTGAATGCCCCCACCACCATTTTTCAGTGCGGGAACACTGATACATGTGACACTGGAGTCTGCTGGAGTGCAGTAATTACCACACTCTGGGAGACTTGATTAATCGAGTCAGCTTGGATGCACTGTAATTACAGCACATCAGAGAAGCCTCACTGCATGTGTTATTTACTGTGCTGCCGGATACCAATTGTATCTGACAAGATTATCCAGCAATATAGTACATTAGTGTACTGAGTCATAATTGCCACACATTTGTAAATGGTGATGTTTTACTGTGCAACAAATTACTGTGGCTCGGTAAAGCATCTTGTGTAGATGCATCCGGTGAAGACTGAGTTCCCACAGGACACTGTTTATTGGGTGCTTGAGGAGGGCTAAGCCTCTTTGAAAACCTGTCCACAGCTCCTGGTAATCTGTAAATAGGCCAGGACATGGGGAGGGAGCAGTTTCTTCTACTGTTCAGGGTTCAAGCTGAATGTGTAAGGGCCCTGGGTTTGATATCACCTCACTGCGATTCCCACTGCATTCTCAGCAGGGGATAGTGTGGGGTTGGAGGGCACTGAGGGCCCTTTGCTCTGTACTTACAGGCTCCTTTGGAGTTCAGCATTTCCAATATGTCTGCTTTGCCCTATATTAACAGCCATGTGGCTCTCTGGGCATTACTCTTGTGCCATTGTCTGTACTACCTGCTTTGTGTGACCAGCTCACTGTAGGGCTGACAGCAAGGAGTCTAGAGGCTTACAGAGAAAGCGAGCTAGGTTTCTACTCAGGACAGGTTGCAACAGTGCCTGGTTGTGCTGTTCATCAGGGTCCCAGCACTCTGATAGAGGAGTATTCATCCCTGAAACTCAACTGGTCTTTGCACAGTAATGCAAAGGTAGCTGGCTGCTCCCTGAGTTTGCTAGGCTATTGGAAGATAAGAAGCAATTCATGAATGTGTTAAAGCTGATAGATCTCTAATCTTAAATAAACTGCCTTCCTTTTGGTAAGCGTAAGAATTGATAAACAACTCCAGAAATTAAATAAACTTCACTTCAGTGCCAAAGCCAATGATTCTACAACATGCCCACACCACTCACTGCTGACAGGACTTAAGGCTGGACTAGCCAACAGCTACCCCCACCACCAATGCTCCTGGCCCTGCTCTCTACAGTGCTTCTTGCTGGCAGAGGCTGGCACAGGAGTGGCTCTGAAGAAATTCCTCCTGCTAAACAATCTACACTGTTTTCAGAGGAGCTGCTGGGCCGTGTGCTCAGAGGCTGGGAAACAGTCTGGCCCTCACAGGAGAAATGGCTGAAAGGGTATGGGAAGAGCAGGGATCCTTGGTGGCTTCCTAATTAGGTAATATGTTGCCAGCCATGGAACCGTATTAATGTGTTGGTTTAGGAGGAGCTGAGGGGCTGTGTCACCTGGCCTGTGTTGGAATCAGCCCTAAATACTGGTGTGAAATGAAAGGGACATCACTGACTAGTTGGTGTAGGGTGGGTCGGAGGTGGCAGAGCCCCATCCTTCAGACCAGCCCCAGCCCTAGCCCCTTGGCCACCCTCCTGATGTCCACTCTCCACCTATTCCCTCAGGCTACATCTGTTTTACTCTCCCAGATTGGGGCCTGGACTAAGGGACTGAATTTGGGTTAGGGAAGGGAAGAGGGTGGGAGCATGGGGGTACAGGGCAAAGGGTGCTTTTATTGTAACGAGTGTGTGGGTTTCTTAATGTGATTTAAGAGATGTGATGGAAAGCCTATGATAGAGAATTTATATATATTATATATAAATTTATATATATTATATATATATTTTTTTTTCATTTAAAAAAAATGCCAGGGCACAGGTATGAGAACCATGGCACTCCATTCCCCAGGCAAGTGGAGGGCTGGGTCTAGCTCTACATGCTCAGGGTCTCCCTAGCACACAGCCCAGCAGCCAGCATTTGCTTTCCCACAAGAGGGAGCAGCTGGAGGCCCTGATACCCTCCACCCCAGGTGTTGCCAGGTTTGTGGCAGGCATTATTCCTGGTCTGTCTGTGACGGTGGGTAGTGTTGTGGCAGGGCTGTAGACTGATGGCTTGGTGCCTGGGGGCACTGCAATGAGTCAGGGGCTTTCCTGCTGCATGGCACCAGAGGGGTTGGGGAAGTGGATACTGGGTCTGGTGTCTGGACACCTCTTTTGGCTAGATGCAGCATTATGTTGACAGCCTCTGCTCTGTTCCTGGAAACAGGGTCAGCTACTCAAGGCCATGGTGCATTTATGTCCCACAGGGCCTGGGATCCAGCTATTGTGGTCCAGGGAAGGCTGGGACTGAACCCTTTCTGCCCGAGTCAGCTGACACTCCAGAGCCAGCAGTTCTCTAGTAAGACTGCTCCAGGCTTAACCCTGGCACCTGCTCACAGGCCTGCCAGAGACTGAGGGCTCCAGCCAGGGTGCTGGGGATGAATCCAGAGTAGCTTCACAGGCAAAGGTCAGGCTCTGGAGTGTCTCAGAGGACTCAGGAGAGCTCATTCCCAGCCTCCCCTGAGCCACTGCTGGCACAGGATAGACAAGCTCTGCAGGTCCACTCCCAGATCTGAACTTGCAACCCCATTCTAACTGATATTTCTTCACACAGAAATCCATTTCCAGCCCTTCCCCTCATACCCAGTGTCCTATCTGCCTGGCACCAGCCCAGCAAGCATATCGATAGTCATAGTTATGAGGAAATGACAGACTGAAACTTCATGCCCAGCTCTGGGAAGGGCTCTGGCTCCACCCCTTCCCCTGTCCATGTAAGCCTCCTTTCTTGCCAATGCCATCTCTGTAAACACAGGGGAAGGGGGGCTGGGGCAGTGGCAAGGGAGCCAGTGAAAGGGAGAGAATCTGTTGGCGAAGTCCCACCCCTGAGCAAACAGCTGAGGTAATGCAGCCCAGCCCTTTGCTGCACTTGGTGTTATAAGGCAGCCCAGCCTTAGGTGCCTCTAGGTGTGAGCGAGCGGATCCCCTGACGACTGCACAGACAGCAACAGAGGACTGCAGGTGTCGAGATACAGTCGCTCTCTCCCTCTGCGTTGGAAAGCCTTAAAAGTGCAGCACCATGTCGATGGGTCTGGAGATCGGTGGGGTGGCCTTGTCGGTGCTGGGCTGGCTAGGCACCATCATCTGCTGTGCACTACCTATGTGGAGGGTGACAGCCTTCATTGGAAACAACATTGTGACAGCCCAGATCATCTGGGAAGGGCTGTGGATGAACTGCGTGGTACAGAGCACGGGCCAGATGCAGTGCAAGGTCTATGACTCCATGCTGGCGCTGCCTCAGGACCTGCAAGCAGCCCGAGCCCTGCTGGTGGTTGCCATTGTGCTGGCCGTGTTGGGCCTCCTCATCGCCCTAGTTGGGGCACAGTGCACCCGGTGCGTGGAGGACGAGACCTCCAAAGCCAAGATCACCATCATGGCTGGTGTGATCTTCCTGCTGGCTGGGGTCATGACACTCATCCCCGTCTGCTGGTCTGCCAACACCATCATCAGGGACTTCTACAACCCGCTGGTGCTGGACCCCCAGAAGCGAGAGCTGGGTGCCTCTCTCTACGTGGGATGGGCAGCTGCAGCGCTGCAAGTGATCGGGGGCGCTCTGCTCTGCTGCTCCTGCCCCCCCAAGAGTGAAAAGTACCCTGCAAGCAAGGTGGCATACTCTGCCCCCAGATCTGCAGTGCCCAGCTATGACAAGAGGAACTATGTGTGAGGAGATGACTAGATGGGACCTCTCCTGCTGCCCCACTCCCACTTATGAAAATGTTCCAGTTCTTTACTGCTGCACTCTGGAGACCTTCCTTTTTGACGGAAACATGGCCATCCCTTGCCATCCCTGGGACAAAAAGTTGAATGGACAGCAGAAGGGGCTGCTTTTGAGAACTCAGACTGTCATTCCCGGGCTCAGGTGGAGGAGGAACTGCTTGCTGTCTCTTGACCACAGAGCTTCTGACAAGGGCAGGTGCCTCCTGGCTCACATTAATTCCTGTCTGGTGGGTGTTTTGTCTCTGATATATTGTGCTCTGAAGCTCCCCCACCTAAGTCCTCTCTGGGCATTGGGAGAGTTTAGTCCCTGGGGCTGGTTTCTTCCTTAGACCCAAAGTACTCCTCAAACCCAGACTCTGTGCTTCAGCAAAGGCTTTCAATAAGAAGAGAATCCTGTGCCCAGCCCTGCAGCACAGGGACTGGCTGGGGAGTTAATGGGGGAGGGGGGATTTGTAGCAATGGCCGCAGCCTCCCCTTAGACGTGGGGCAAGCTCTGCCTTTGTGCTAGGATCCGATACACTCCTTTATCCCTCACTTTCCCTGCCCTCATAGGATTTATTTCTGAAACAGCTTCCAGGGTGTGTGAGGGTTTCTCCCACCCACTCTGTTCAGCCTTTTTGTATGCCCTGAAGCAGCAAGGGCATGGATCTGTCTGGAGCGTGAGCTAATGAACACAGGTGCCCCACCCTGCCCCAGCTCAGGGTGCCAGCGCCATTTCTTTGAGCTGGCAGGGGGAGAGGCCAAGAACAAGGTGGCTGGGAGCTTTCCAGCCTTGTCTTAGCAGTCATGTCCCAGCACAGAAAATGGTGGCACAACAAGGTTCAGTGAGCAAAGTCCTAGCTGTGAGGCATTGAAAGGAGCCTGAGTAGGGAGTGGGCTGGGAATAGACTAGCAGAGCCTTCTGTCAGTAAAATGTTCTCCATTAGGCTGGGCTGGGCTGGGCTGGGCTGGGGCTCCATGTGGGTTCAACAATTGTGTAAATAAAAACAGCTTCTTGTAAATAAACACAGTTTTTGTAGCTGGAAGAGGTTTCATTGTGATTTGGGGTGTGATGGTTACAACAGGTCGCACTTCTTGTTGGATCATGGAACTTGACTGAGTGATAGGGGCTTGGAAATTCAGCAGCCTCCAGCCTGCAGGGCCCATCCCATGGGCTCAGTGAGGAGGAGTAGAAGAAAGATCACTCAGGAGGCATGAGCAAGTGGTAGTAGCAGCAGTCATGGGGCAGCTTCTCAGCTTGCTGCCTACACTGAAGTCTAGGCAAGCTGAACACGCTGCCCCCACAGACAAATACACACAGCAATGCTTCTGCTGGTTTGTGCTACCTTACATTTTTCAATAAAATTGTCCAGTTTAGTAACAGAGCTGAGTACTGTCCCACTCTCCACAGCACTGAAACCAGGGCTGGAAATAAATTCTGCAAGGTTCACCATGGTATGGGCTCCAGGAGGCAGGAAAGGTGAACCATGGAGTGCAGAGGTGGAACGTATTTTTCAGGCCATCTTCAGCTAACCCCATAAGGGACTTGGGTGTTGCAGACCCTAACTCACAAGTGCTCTGCTGTTCACTGCAATCAAGTTTGGCCTCCAGGCTTCCTATATAGTGCATGGCGAGTTATATGCCTCAGCATGAGTGATGTAGAAGCCAGCACACTGAGCAGGGAACTGCCCAACCTACCAGGAGGAAACACCACAGTATTTAGGCATCAAAATCTGATGGAATTTCAAGCCTCAACCTTCTCCCAGAATTTAGCAACTGTGCCAGGTCATCTCTTTCTAATGGACGACCTGAGAGACCCTGCCCTGTTACAGCCAGAAGTCAGAGAAGCGATGGGATCTGGTCCCTGTGTTCTTTTCTCGCACATGGACAGCAGACACAAAGCAATTTTGGGTGAGGGACATTATAGGCGAGAGGGTCTGCTATAGAAACTGTGTGGTTTGTCTAAGCCAGGAGTACTCAACCTGTAGCCACCTAGATTATAGTCTAGAGGGTCTGCTATGGAAACTGTAGTTTGTGTAAGCCAGGGGTGTTCAACCTGTATCTGTGAACTGATGGGTTAATAGATACTGCAGCAACTCCAGTTCTGCTCTATTTACTTTCCCTGCCCAACAGAGTTCAAAGTGTGTTTCTTGCTGTGGGGAGTGCGGACAGGTCTCTTTTCTTCCTTGTGTGTTCCAGGGGAGGGACGGTGTTGAGCAATGTCTTGTTGGCATTTACCTGTTCCCAGCAGCACAGAGGATATGGTGGACAGTCCACACCTTTCTGCCTTCCACACATCATCAGGCACAGACAAATACACACAGCAGGACAGGCATTAAGGAGTGTGCTCCTGGGTTGGGATGTGGGGGGAAGCGATACTGTACAAAACCCAGCCCAGGCATCTACACAGACTGGGATGGCTGGTGGGCAATGAGAGCACATGGCAGGAACTGAGGTCTCCCCCTGGCCCATAAGACCCATGACAAGTATACCCAACCCTTGAACTCCTAGACTTTTCCCTGGGGAAATGCCCCTGCTACTGCAGAGAAGAGCGGCTCTCAAACCAATGAAAAGCTACTAAAAGGAGTATCCTGGAACAAGCACAGCCCTGTCCCCTCCTCAAGTTTCAGGACCAGGAAGTGATACTAGCAGGCAGAAGGAAGAAAGGCGAAACCTCCTCCTGCTAACAGTGCATTGTAACCAGGCACTTGTGAGCAGGCAGAAAACAGCCCTGCTGCACTTGCAGGTACCCCAGCCATCTTCTAACTCACTGAGTGTGCCTACCTCTCTGTGCTCTCCTTCTGGGTATAAGCCTTACTTCTCTAGGTTTAGGGCCCTCTTTCTCCTCTGATAAAATCAGCACCAAAATATCCATTGTTCAAAGCAAACTGATCTTGGGTTCTGGTTTGCCTGGGTCTGTTGCTAGCTGAGCTACTACTGCCTTGGGGAGGTGGAGGGTGAGGGGCAGAGGAACCCTCTGGATGTCCAGGTTCACAGCAGGTGCTAGTCAGCAGCCAGACCCCTCAGGGGTAGATTGCTGTGGTTCAACAGCCTGGTGATCAGCAAGCCTGGGGCACTCACTGAAGGTTCCCACACCAGCCTTCACCTTGGCCCATGTAATGAACAAGGAGATGGTTGCTGGTCACACACAGACCCTCTAGTCTCCAATCTCAGCTCTGCCACAGTTCCTTTCCATGGAGGGCTGTATGATGTTACTAAGACTGCCTGTGGGTGTTTCTGCCATGACCACTGCCTGATCTCTCCCACTTTCTCAGGACAGCCTAGACACCACAAATCTCACACAGCAATCCTACACATGGTGCGAAAAAGGGCCTGCCTTCATACACACTCACTGCAGGCAAGGTGTTTCTGCTGATTCTATGCATCCTTGCAATAGGCCAGAGAATACACGGCCTAGATGCACACAAATCAATTTTTCCACCTATTTCCAAGCACAGAATGGACCCCCAGCGCCATGTGCTCATGAAACAACACCAAAATCCTCCAGGTGTGCCATTCTAATTCAGTCCTCCCTTATTTAGAATGGCACACAACTAACCACATATGGAACAAACAGAAATGACATTTTGATCAGCCCCTTGAAATCACTGTAAAGCCATGCCCAAACAGAAGAGCACAGCTGCAGAGCCCTCTGATTGCACACAAAATTAACCCTCATTGTATAAGGATTCAAACGAAGCCACTCCTAAGTACAGTGACATAATTAATTTCCCTCTGCTCCAGCTGGTCACTTTCTGCTCACCTATGGGAGAAGGGGGTCCAATTTACCTGCGCCACTTCCCCCCCCCAGCAGGGCTGAGAAAACCCAAGAAGCCCTCACTACCTTGCCTTCTTCCCCCTCCCATCCAGAGACAGCAACAGAAGTGCGAAGGGAAGAACAGAGCCAGGGGAAGACACAGCTTCTCTCCCTAGATGGCCCGCCTCCCCAGTCCAACAGCTAAAATCCATTGGGTTAGGAGGATCAGTCTAATTCATGGCAATTTCTGTGAATTGCCATGAGGTAGACCAGGTAGCTGCACTTCTGTCTGTGCCCATAGTCTATGTCTATGCAACAGAGAGGTGAGTTCATGTCAGGTTCTCCCACCACAAAGGGCAGGATAAGCAACAGTGAAAGACAGAGCTGCAAGTGTGCTGGATCCTTGCCTACACATTCCCAGGATCCATGGGTTCAGGATTTTCTCAAGCTTCTGAGTTTTAATTTCCTGACATTCAATCTGCTTCACTCCAAATACCCTGTGCTAAAATACTGTATCTTGTGACAATATTCTACAAATGTTGCTTCAGACTAAGTTAATTTGTACTAAGAGTTATGCTAGTAGTTCTCTTTCAATGTTTTGTCAGGAACTCATGGCAATTAGAGATGCCCACAGTACATAAGAACCAAGAAAATATGGCTATAACAGGGAAAACCAACTCTGATCCATGGGGATTTCATGAGACCAGCTCACTCTGGGCATGAGCACTGCATATCACTGCACTCACAAAGTAGATTGCCAGGCCTTTCTGGGGTGGCTGTCACACTGCATAGTCACATAGAGCCCTTTTCCACGGTAGAAGGCCAACAAGAGGCTGACCATGCATCAAGTCAGACAGGCTGCCTGAGGTTTTTGGCTACTGGCTCTGGCACAGCAAGAAAACAAAACGGGAAACAGCAGCTGCCACACTCCAAGATGGGTGGTGTCCAACCTTGGCTATGAAGGCCTTCTGGGACAAGCTTTTTTGGGTCTGCAAACCAACCAACACGATGGATCCCAGTCCTACCATGCATGCATGGCTCAGACTACTGCACGGAAAGCAACTGGTGGAGTTTCTGTGCTGAAAGGTGCCTGTCCCAAATGAATTCCCTGAATAGCCAGTTGGGAACACGGGATTGTGGAGATGCGGCAGTTACCACAGAGGGAGAGAGAAGACAAGAATTTGAGGTCAGACATGGCCAAAGAGGACATCCACGGCTTCCAGCCATGGGTGTGATGCCGCATACTTGTGCCTCTGATGCACTAGCCAGCAGGCCAACCAGACATACCCAGGTGTGTGAGAGAACATAGTCTAAACATCTGTTGAACATCTGTCCAACCCAAAGCAGGTGGCTTCTCTCAGACAAACCAGTTTAGCAAACAAGAATGCAGCTTAATTTGGAACATATGCCAGCTCTCCACCTCAAAACTCACATCTAAAGGCCTCATCCACTTAAGTATCCACACACACATGGGGCACAACCACCCTCACCCCTATGCAGACATCTGTATTAGCTTCCCCCACCCATACATGCATGGGATGGGGCAGTCACTACCAGTACACACACACTTCACACCTGCAGACATTCACCTGTAATACACACACACCCTACAAGCACTCACCCTGTTTAATGGGGCAGCACACTTGGCCCCGAGGTTTGGATCCCTTGGCCTCTCCTTAGGCTTCATTTGGATCATTTCAGCCATTCCTCATCCTTCTTGTATGTCTTAGTGCTCCCAGTCCATGTCAGGGGCTTACCCTCACTCTTTTGGAGTACTGATGGAGCATCCCAAGGGTGCAGAGCACAAATACATCTCCAGGAGGGAAAGGGACAGGTGTTTCCATGATCCAGTGAATCAGGCTGTCAAGAGATAGCTGTTGCCAGGAACCTGGCAGGGGAAACACCATGTATCTGGGTCCAAGAAGGGAGTTTTCCTTAAGCCTTCCCAGGGAAAACTGTTCTTCTGGCATGGTTTAGTACCCACCGAGGTGCTGGGGCTTAATGCCTATTTTATGGAAATAGGAGGCTGTTCCCTAGCTTGCTCCTGCAGCCACATGGCTAAGGGCAAGCAAAACTTTGGGGCATCTGAACCCCAAGCCTCTGGGCTTGGGCCTGCACATAGGATCCCTGCCAAAAGAAATTAGAAATATCTGAAGCCCCTGGCAGGGGTGGAGGATGTCTGCCAGTTGTAGAGCCACTTGTGATGCTGGACTTGACTCATGGATTTGAACTTGATTTGGCTTGGAACACAAAAAAATTCTTTAAAAAAAAAATTTTTTTAAGTTTCCATGAGCCAGTGAAACAGACGATGGGACTGTGGGGAACACGGGGCTTATCATCTAGGGGGAAGGTGAAGGTTATCAAAAAGTGCCTGTTGCCAATGATTTTGTACATGGGTATGATGTACCTCCTGTTCTGACTACAGGCCCGGCAGGTCCAGAGGGCCTTGTGCCTCTTCTCTTGGGGGGCGGGGGAAGACAGAGCTATATAAGGAGGAAAGATTGGGTGGATGGGGGTTTCCCCAACTTAGAGGTTTTTGTTTATGTCCACTTCTTCAAAATGGTGGTGAGTGAAGCAAGGGGGGCACTGGGGATGATTTCTGTAAGTTCTGGGGGGGCAGAAGGCTATTACAAAGGTTGGGGCTGTTTGGGAGCAGGTAGAGAGGAGTGTGGCTTGGCAGATGTCACTCCCTTATGAACGATTGGGAATTTTTGTTATGGGGAAAGGCTTAGAGGGGCTGGGGCTCAAAGGACTGGGGAATGCAAAATGAGTATTTAAGTTCATGGGGGGAGGGAGAGGATGACAGAAATGGAGGGAGCTGAGATCAGAGCAGGTAAGTAGGGTGTGGAAAGGGCTGGTAGGGAAGGAATGGAAAGGAGAGCACAAGGAGCTGGCATGGAGGGCGGCGCAAAACGCTTTGCCGGTGCAACTCGTGCTCTATTGTTGCAGTATAAAGCTGTTACAGTCCTCCAGGTGCCCAAGGGAGCTTTGTGATGAGCCTGAGTCGGTGCCAGGGGGACTGTTTTTATGCTCAACAGGTGTGGAGATGGGTAGCGTTGTATTTGAAGGATATGGGATCATGCTCAAAAATGTCTTATATGCGTTAACAGACAGGATGAATGGGATGTGGGGGGTTAGAGTGTTGATCACATGTATGAAAGTAGCACTATGAAAGGTATGCCCTGTTAGCGCTAAAGGGGTTGTGCTTTTCCACGCTGGAGTGCAGTGGCAACATATAGGGGGTGCATGGGAGTACACGTACTTGAGAGCACCAGTGCACCCTGTCAGGCCGCACTCCCTGTTTAGGCAGGACAAAATGTTTTTTGGTGAGTGCAATTGACCGTGGGGGACCGTCCCCTGCCCTGTCAGTCGGATTGGCTGCCGGGGGATTGGGTCAGAATGAGGTTGGTGGGACTGGATAAGGGCTTATGTGTGGCATACGGAGGAGGGAAGGGGTTTATTGCACCTCACGTTTTGCTTCTGGCCTATGTACCAAATGACTGGACATGCACGTAAAGAAACAGGTTTATTTTGTTGTTGGGATATTATCACTGTGTCTCGTTGGCCGATACTGGCTATTGTATATGTTTAAGTAGTACAGTTTCGGTTATCGTGTTTGCGCTACGTAATCCTTGACAGTCGTCTGTTGTAACTTCTTCCGTGACGCCTCTGTTGCGGTCATTTTTTTAGACTGTCTCATTTTGTTTGTTTTCTAATAAAATGTTAAAAAAAAAAAGTTTCCATGAGCCAGCTTCAACCAGTTCACGTCCTGCCTCAGGAGTGCCCTGCAGACATGCAGGAACCTCCTGATGTACAGTCACACTAAGCTCAAACAAATGGACAGTGTTAAATGTTTCTGAGTGAACTCCAGTCCTACTACTGGAAATCGGTGGGAAAGGATGCAGCCAACTCCACCTGGAAAAGGGACACTTGGCACAGAGTGGTCAAACTCCACCCAGGAAGGGAAGTGGACAGGAAGAACGAAGGGGACAATGACACAACTGGACCTGGAGACAGCAAAGAGGACAACAACAGGATCAGCAGCAGCTTAAGTGACAGCAACAACAAGGACAGTGAATGAACTGATAATGGAAAACCCAAATTGGGGCCTGGACTAAAGGACTGTGTTTGGGTTTGGGAAGGGCAGAGAGGGGGTGGGCAGGGAAGCACGTACGCTTATTTTAACAGGTACACGAGTTCTTAATGTGGTTTTAAAAGGAAGTCTTTGCTAGAAGATGCATACTGTAAGAAAAACAACTATAAATAAAAAAGGGAAGCAGGAGATGACCTTCTAAAAGCAAAAGCTTGAACCCCCCCTGACTGACAATAAGTTTGGA
The DNA here is from genome assembly GCF_001723895.1 of Crocodylus porosus. NCBI lineage: Eukaryota > Metazoa > Chordata > Crocodylia > Crocodylidae > Crocodylus > Crocodylus porosus. Next base: position 8,319,986 of record NW_017728934.1, on the reverse strand, counting down.
GACCACCAAACCAACTTCAGCCAGCTTAAGTTTGCTCTGTTCTGCATTCTGTAACCCAGCAACAGCACGTAGAAGGACCCCAGAGTTGTGGAAATTCCCCCAAGATGCGCATGCATATATGCCTTGTGCCTATGTATACTTATATTTGCATATGTATGACCTGTTAATATAAAAAAAGTACTATCAAACTCAGATCGGGGGAGCTTTTTGTCTTTGGGCATTGAGCACCCCTCTGCAGAGCAATAAATTATCTTGCCGACACTCCGTGGTTCTCTGTCTAATTGATTGTGGCTAGGAACGAGCCCAGAGACAGGATGTGGCCAGTGCTCCTCAGTGTATGAGCACACCCTTCGGTACAGTAGCTGGCCAGTTTGCCCATCAAAATATGTAACTAAATATCTATATAAATATATTTTATTTTTTTAAAAGCCCTGCTGTGGGCCAAAAAACATCCAGCCCAAAAGGATCTTTTGCTTCTGACAAAAAGTGGACTGAAATGACTGTGTGGCCTCCCTGCGGGGAACGGGCGGCTGCTGTACAGCGCCCTCGGAGGCGCAGCCCGCGGCCGAGGCCCGGGAGCTCTCCCGCCACCCGCGCGGCCAGGGGCCCGCAGCCCGACCCTCCCCGCCGGCACAGGGCCCGGACCGAAGGTCGCTCGTTCCCCGAGGAAGGCGCACCAGCCGCCCGGCCTTGCTGGGGCTGCTTTGATGGTTTTACAGCCCCATAAACCCAGGGCTCCCGCACCTGCAGCGAGGAGACGCCCAGGCCCCGGGCGCGCCCCGCCTTAACGGTCCGGCCAGCGCCACGTGACCCCGGAGCGACTGCCTCGCACCTCCAGCAGTAGCAGAGCCTCTGGGCACCGGGCGGGGCGGGGCATCGAAACCGCCGGCGCACGACCGGTAGCGGCCAGTCTGGGTCCCCGCGCCCCGCCATGCTCCCCTGGCTCCCTCGCGCCCGCGCCCTCCCCCTCGCAGCTTGGGGCTGGCGCGGCGCCGGGCGCACGGCGATGACGTAAGGGGCTGGGGCCGGTGGGGGGGCG
>NW_017728934.1:8312074-8318802 GCF_001723895.1 Crocodylus porosus | reverse complement strand
TGCCGGGCCAAACCGGGTGGAGCCGTCCCCCGCCGATGCCCGCCGGAGGCGCCCGCAGAGCGGGAGGCGGCTTGTGACCTGCAGGCAGGGGCTGGTTGTGCGCCGGCTCCCGCCGAGGGCCTGACCCGGGACCGCGCCGGGGGCGCAGCTGTGAAACGATCCAGTGAGTCGCCTGGATCTGCTCGTGGGGAGCCTGGAGCCGCGGCTGCAGGGCTGTCCTCTGGCTGCTCTGGGCCTGCCAGCTGGTGCCATCTGCACTGCGGTGCCGGGTTCCTTTAGGCGGGCGGTTGGCGTGAGGCGGGTGATCGCCCAGCGTTCATCCCCAAGTCACCGATGCCAGCGGATGTCGGGTGGAAGGTTCTGAGCCTCGGGGGCTGGGACTTGGGCCAGGGATTTGGAGGCCAGGAGATGTGAGGACTAGAGCTAAAGTAGGTGCAGTGTCCGGGGCTTGGGAGACAGCAGGTGAGAGGGGGGAGGGGGGAGAGAAAGTGAGGAGATGATGGGGAGCAGAAGCTGAGGCAGAGCAAGGGAAAACCTTTTTTTCCTGACAAGAGGACCTGCGGGTCAAGGTTTAGCTCCTCTCCCCTCTGGCATGCTCCTGTGTCCCAGCAGCTCGGTTTGCAGGATTCCCCTCGTTCTGTCTTGGTCAGCTAGGTACTGACAATAGATGCACGTAACCATGGCGAAAGCCCTCACAGCCCCATCATGACCTATGAAGCAATGAGCTTGGATGTCCAGCACCTCCTGAGCCAGCTGCACATCAGCAAGTGCATCCTGATTGGGCACAGCATGGGCGGCAAAACAGCCATGACACTGGCACTGCAGAGGGTAGGTGTGTGCCGCTGCCCAAGCAACAGAGCTTGATGCTTGTGGCCAGCTCAGACTACAACTGTTGATGCTTCTCTTCCCTGTGACGTGCAGGCCTTTTCTTACTGGGTATGGATTGGTCCATGGGCTCTTCTTCTCTGTCTTAAGAAGGCAGAGACAGGTACTCTGTGACTTCAGAGCTACTGTTTTTCTGTGAGAATGAACAGCATCAAGTTTAAACTATCTAGCAGTGACTTTTGATGGTACCCTTGTCTTTGGTTCCTCACGTAGTGGCAAGTCCTTTATCCTTGACTTGCAGTCAACACCACTCTGTGTAACTGGATCTCTCTGGGCTAGTCTCCCAGTGCTCTTCCTGTGTGAAAGGAATAACTCCTGGCCCTGAAAGGCAAGCTGAGGCCCCCATGGACCTTATTCTTTCTATATTGTACCTTGGGTTCTACCCTAGAGGTGACTTCAGGGCTGTTATTTGTGTGAGGGGTGGGGATACATGGAAACATACTTTTAATATGTTCAGATTCTGGGGCTGTCCCTCTCTCCTATGATTCTTTTCCTTGAATAAGCTATAAAGCAGGGGTGGGCAAAATGGCGGATCCGGCCAGTGGCCTGACTCCATTTCCAAGCAGCCCCTGCTGTGCAGCTCCCAGCTGGTCTCCATAGAGACCCTGGGGTGAGGGGCTACAGAACCAGGACTCGGCCCCAGCCCCTTGCAGTCATGGCCCTGTGCTCCCGGGGTCTCTATGGAGACCAGCAGGAACCACGTGGGCAGGGTGCATGGCTGGGCAGTGACAGCACAGGGCCAGAGATGGAGCAGAGTCATGATCGGCTTCCTGCACACCCCTACCTGAGGAACCCACAGTCATTGCAGAGGCATGCATGCAGCAGATCACCCCAGTCTTGCCCCATGCTGTCACCACCCCAAGGTCTTGGGGTCTCCCTGGCCCTGCCCACCTGCCGTGCTCCTGGCTGCAGCCCCATCTCAATTGCCTGGCTGCGTACCCTGTGCCCATGCGGGTCCCGCCCCCAGCAGTGGGTGCAGGGTGGATGGGCTGGAGTGCCTGGGCAGCAGGACTGGGCCTGGTAGCAGCAACCAAAAGGAGCTGCTGTTGCAGAGACTGCTGGGAAATAGTCTGTCACGGCCTGGACTTTGCCCACCCCTGCTATAACGTCTCTGCTGGGAATGGTAGTGGGTTAAGGCTAGAAGATGATCAGTGAAAGCTCCTCCACAGGACTGTCCCATCCCTGGGGCCTACCTGTGAGGGAGCCTGTCCAGTTGTTTTTTACTCTCCTGTTCTAGAGCAAGGTCTCCAGCAGGAGCAGCGTCCCTAACCTCACAGTCCCAAGTGACTCCTTTGTGTCCCCAGCCAGATCTAGTGGAGCGCCTGGTATCTGTTGACATTAGTCCCACCCCAACGGGGCCTGTCACAAGCTTCCCTGCCTACATCTCTGCCATGAAAAGCATGAGCCTCCCACGTGGGATCCCCCGCTCCACTGCACGCAGGCTAGCTGAAGATCAGCTGCGCTCGGTTGTCCAGGTGAGACAGCTTACAAGAAACCCCTAACTTGTCTTCTCCCTTCCCCTAGCCAACACACGCCTTCCTCTCAGCAAAGCTTGCGCTAGTGTTTGCAAGCATTGCCAGTGTCTTTGGCTGGCCTACTGTGGAACCTGGCTGTAGGGTAGGGCTATAGGTCACAGCCCGGGAGGCTCAGGGCACTTGGGGCTGGGGTACAAGGGGCTGGTGTCCCAAGGCAGAACCCTGGTTGACAGTTATGTGGTATGCTTTGCCTTTCCCACAGGTACCAGCTGTGAGACAGTTCCTGCTTACTAATCTGGTGGAGGTTGAGGGCCACTACATGTGGCGGCTGAACTTGGAGGCTATTTCTCACCACCTCCCTGATATTATGACATTCCCAGCCTTCCAGTCATATTACCCGGGACCCACTCTCTTTCTGAGAGGCTCCAAGTCCCCCTATGTCAGGTGAGTCTGGAGAGCATCCATGGCATTGATCCTCACAGTTTGTCTCATTTAGCTTTAAAGCAGTATGGACAAGAACAGAAAAGAACTCAGTACTCTGTGTCTGTATGCCAGGGGCAGGAGTCATCTCGGAGTGAGCTGTGGACTTCCCTGAGTTGGGGTTGATGCAGGAGTAACCCAGGGATTGAGCCTCAGTTCCCTTGATGCAGGGGGAGGGAGAGGAGTGTAGAAGTGTTCCAAAGCCAGATCAGGGCTGCCTGGGCAAAGGGGAGGACTGGGCAGGGATGCAAGAGTGAGCCCTGAGCTCTGTGGTGTGTGTCAGGGTGGGGGCAGGGGGTAGAATGGGCGAAACCCTAAAAGAGAAGTGTTCTTTATATAAGCAAGGGAAAAGTTGGAGAAAATCCTAGTGAGAGCCTCAGCTCACCAGTGTGTTCTCTTGCCCCAGTGACAAGGACTTCTCAGAGATTGAGCGGCTCTTTCCCAAGGCCAAGATCCAGTGTATTGCAGGTGCTGACCACTGGGTCCATGCAGATAGACCACAGGAGTTCATTGCTGCCATCTGCAACTTCCTGCTGCTGCCGTAGAACCTGGAGACAGAGATCGGATTTGCTGCACATGGCTGATCCTGGAGCACCACGTCAGGGACATCCAGTGCTCTGGAGGGTGGACCCCAACCATAGGCGGATCAATGCGTCGGCAAGCTGGGCCTGGGCCCAGGGGCCCCTGCCTCCACGTGGACAAAACTGGTGGCTGGGCTGGGCTGTGTGTGTGCAACGTGGCAGGCCATAGCTGCTGGGTGCCGTTTGTCAGGCACTGCTGCAGCAGGGTGAGGGGCTGCTGCTGGAGCTTAGTCTGCACCGCACGCACCCATCAAGCAGAGGCTCTGAACCCTGTGCCGCCTCCAGTGCAGACCTGCATGTGGGGGCAGCCACGGCTCCTGCCCCAGGCCTTAAGGGCAGTGCGTCCCGCTCCAGGAGCTGCTACCGCTGTACCGGCCAGGGGCAGAGCCTGCAGCTGAGGGCTTGGGTCGGGGGGGGCCTAGGCTCAGGATCCCAATTAATCTTAATCCACCCCAGACTGAGACAGGATTCCCCACCACCACCGCATGCTATGCCAGAGCAGGGCTGATGGGGCAGGAGGCTTGGGCCTGGCTTGTAATGGCTCTTTGGCTGGCCACAGCATGTGGGCAGGGCTGCAGTATCAGGCCAGGACTACTCAGCTGGAGGTGTTTTGCACTCGATGTTCTTCACAGAGGTGCTGGAACAGGGCTGGGGCTGAATTTTTTCAAGAGGTAGTGTACCCCTTGGGAGTGTTGGTGCCATTGTTCCTGTCCCATAGTGGGCACTGGTCTGGAATTGCTCTGCTACCACCCCTTTCAACCCTCATCCAGCTGCTTCCTGACACCCATGGAGCCTGCATGGACCCCCTCTCAGGGTCTGTGGGTGGGGGTGGAGAGACTGGAATCCAGTCTGACTAGAGTTCCTCATTCACACCCAGCCCTGCTGAGGGCTCCCATCCTCACCCCAAAGCTGAGCCCAGGACTTTCTCTACTCTGGCACTGCCTATCTGTGTACCCACTTCCCAGTGTACAGTACTTAAATAAAGCTGATTCTGCACTGGCCTTCTTTCAGAAGTCAGAGGAGACCAGCACTGAGCTTGAAACTCTGGTCTTTTCTCAGCCAGAAGAGTTTAAAGATAATGAGATGCTGAGGAAATTCAACACCAGATAGAAAAGTGAGCTGGTGGGAGCAGGGGTGATCCTGGTAACCAGGGAAAAAAAGCTGAAGCCCAGTGAGTGCAAAGCTTGCAATGGAGGAGTGGCAGAGAAGTTAAGGGCTGACCCAGTGATCAGCTTTCTGAAAGATGGCTGCTACAGTGCTTCATTTAGAGCCCACTGACTTTGCAGCTTGCTCATTAGGGCACTCAGTTGGGAGAGGGGGTCCTTGATTTGGTCCCTGCTCCCTGGACCTCAGCATTTCACTTTAATCAGTTATGAGACAAAATGCAGAAACAGTCTAAGGAGCAGGGACCATGATTAGGGAATGGCCTGATTCCTAGGCTGACAAGTCATGTTCACTTTGTACCTCATTCTCTATGGCCCTTGCTGCATCCTTTGCTGCACCCTGGCCTCAACCCCTTGCCTACCACTTAACCAGGGGGACAGGGCATTCTCTTCAGAGGTGCAAGATGGGGCTTGAACCCCCACAGCTGCAGAGGGCCTAGAATCCAGGTCTCCCACCTCTTGAGTAAGGTCCATGGAGTAAAGTAAGGGTCTCAGACTTACCCAACCCTCCCCCCATGACAGCCATGGTGCCCCCTAATGGCTGCACTAATGCTCCATATACTGCCTCAGTCTTGCCTGCCATGCTTTAATGAAAACGTTTATTATGGTGGGAGGCTGCCCAAGAGCCTTGAAGCAATCTCATCAGTGCTACCTTAACCCTAACTTGATTCACTTAGCCAACCCCCTACCCTTTCAGTCCACTACTAAAGACCTATCCTAAACCCTAATGACACTTATTGGACACCACTCGTGTCCCCACAGGCCCTACCCTTACCTTAAGGTATTAACTATGCCTTAGGGGTGGTATCTGTGGTCTCCAGCTGCTCCAATAGCCACACTTATGCCTCAAAGGTGTCAATCACCATTTTCATGGGGCTTCTTGACCCCATCCCTATATTCTGCCCCTTGGGCTGTAATCTCTGAGCTTCAGTCTCTACGGTGTCCCCTTTCCTCTTGCTGAGGTCCTCAGCCCTGGCCCGCCATTTTGAGCTTTGGCTCCCCAGCTTCAACCTGGCTGCATTACTGCCCTGCAGGACTCAAAGGACAGAGCATCCCAGGCATCCTGATTAATGGCCTCCAACCACCCCATAGCCACAGTCTGGTCAAAATATGAACAGACTAAACTCAGCCCTGGTCTGGGTCTCTATCCCACAGCTCTTCCCACTCTCCTCTTGGTGTCTCCCTCCAGCTCTCCAGAGTAGTCTGGTTGCGTGTTGCCTCGCTCCCCACCAGAGCTTCTCTCCTTGCAGAGGAGCTGAGGCCTGACTCTCCCCTTGGGTCAGCCATACAGGAAGGGGAGGAGAGGCCAGGCTTGCTTTCACTTCTGAACTTGGTGGATTTGCTCTGAAGTTACTAAAACCTGCAGAACCCTTACCAGCATCTTGTGGGGCACCCATTGGGCCTGAGGAACCATGGCAGATGGGTGAAAGCAGTCTAGACCATCCCCAGCAGCTCTGCTACTCCCAAGTTATATGTGGGAGAGGGAGGGAAGGTTGTGCCTCTGTCTCCTGCTTTGCATCAAAGCCCTTGAAATGTGCTCCTTTTTTTTTGCCTTGCACCTCCCTATCATGTGCTGGGAGATGAGGGAACGGGCTGTCTCCCTCCCACCCTGCCAGGTGCACACACAAATGGCTCAGGGTAGGGAGTGAGCAGGGAAGGTTTATCATCTTGTGCTCTCCCCTCTGAGGCCTTCCAACGCTTATCAATGCTTCCTCCTTTCAAACCAGCTCTACCCCGAGAGGGCACACTTTCCAGTCCCGTGTTCATACCCACCAGAGTGGACAACCTGCCCTCCCCTGTCTGCTGCCTCTGCTGACAGCTGTGTGCGTACCCTTCTGACCCCCAATCCAGGTCATGCACCTTTCCTCACCTGCAGCCTGGCCTAATACTGCTGCACAGTAAAGCACCCCATCCCTAGCAGCCCCTTCCCTGCATATACCTGCCTCCTGCCCCCACAGACACACATGTTCCCTATGCCAATGGCAAGGGCAGGACAAGGGCAGCAGTGGGTAGCAGGAATCTCTGCCCTAAGGGCAACTTCTCTCAGTTTATGAAGCCCTGCAGAGCCAGGGCTGGGGCTCTTGCCAGCAGTGGGAAGCTTCTGCAAGGGCCCTTGCCCTTGAGCTGGCTGTCACGTACCCCAA
>NW_017728934.1:8310434-8311564 GCF_001723895.1 Crocodylus porosus | reverse complement strand
CTCCTCTGGTAAGTGGGGCTGGGCTGCCAGGCAGTCTCTGAGGGGCTGCATGCACAGGACACCTGTGTAGGGCCCACCTGGGGAAGCAAAGGGCAAGAGCCTCCAGCACAGACTAGTTACAGGCTATGAAACGAGGGCTAGATGCTTCCTTTAGTAGGTGGCACCACTGGGACTGGGCTTCTAGTCAGTGCTGTGGGTGTCATCTTTTGCACAAGCGCTCCTTGCCTGCAGCTCCCAACTGAGTAGCCAGAAGTCCTGAGTAGTGTGTGCTCTGGGACGAGAAACAGTGCCAAAGATTCATAAGAACTCAGGGCTCTGGAGTGCCGCTAGGATGTCATTTATTGCTGCCCCAGTCTGCACCACAGTTTACTGGAGCCCTGGCCAGAAACCTGCTAAAAGCCAGTACTTGTGGACTGGGTTTGCTCCCACAGATGTATTGGGTGGGGGGAAAGGGGCGCCTTCTCCTTGAAGCAGGTATGCTTCTGAAACCTCTGAGCTTGCCTGTCTGGTGTTGTCCCTGTAATGATGCTGGGTGTCCATTTTTTCAGACATTCCATGAATCACAACGAAGTCACTGCTCTGCTCTGGATTTATGCTTTGGCAGATCCCTGCATCCATTTGCTGCTCCTCCCCAAACAAGAGGCTGTGACCATCAGCCACGGTAAACATACCCCAGGACAGATTTCATTTTCTCTGACTACAGGAAAAGATGTTTCTTCTGAGAATGGATCAGAAATACAGACCCTTTCCTAGGTCCAATTCTTTTATGTTACCCTAGTTCCTCGGTACTCAGGACCACACTCTGTTCCATATATTGGAAGATGATCACATTTGACACCTGAGTCCAACTTTATGCCTAATACCGATAACAGAACTTGGCCCTCGCTGTTTATCATAGTTTCTAAAATGGTTCCATCAGTGTTCATATGTCCTTACAATGATCCACTCTTTTCTTGCTCTCTATCACTCTGCCCTTTCGCCAAGTCATGAAGACCATGTAATCAATGATTTCCCCAGATCACTGATGTGCAGTAATTTCCTGTAACAATAATAAATGTGAAGCAAAAGTCATTTGTGCTGGTTATGCAGCTGAGGTCTCCTGCCAGTGAGTTTGGTTAAGGATGGAGGAG
>NW_017728934.1:8306216-8310334 GCF_001723895.1 Crocodylus porosus | reverse complement strand
CCAGCAATGTGGATCTTGTTGCAGTCATCCTTGCCATCCAAAATGTGGACTTGGATCCAAACCCTCCAACTGGCTTAAACCACATGAGGATGAAAACAATGTATTTGGGTCTTTAGGCTGGCTTTCTGGTGTCCAGGGTTACAGCTTCCTGCCCTTCTCTGCAAGGGCTGAAAATTCACTTTCTTTTCACAAAAGTGTAATTTCTGCTACATTCACAAGACAGCAGGAGCTAGGGAAATATATCATGGAGCATGCACAAACGTGGCAAAACCTGGTGACAACACAGTTTATTCTCTCACCCTGAAGTACCCTGCACCTCTTCCCTGCCACAGGCTTCCAAGCCCCAGTGTTCATGGATACACAATGAACAGGTGAATTAGTTAAGGAAAGGTGCCTTGTTTACCAGCTTCAGGTTGCCCCGTACCCTTTCCCTCCTGGATGCCCATGACAGTGCTTAGGGCCACCTTCATCTGTGTATATTCAGGGCTTCAGCTTCCCTGTCCTCTGCCCATTGCTCAGCTCAGCGGCCCTTCCAAACAAGGCACTATTTCAGCTTAGGGCCCTTGTCCCCATCACCTTCACACACTTTTATTTCCCTAATAAAATACATTTCTGTAGAGAGAGAGTTCTATATATACATCCTCTATCATAAACTTTCCATCCCACATCTTAACACACATTAAGATGCCTGTGCACCCGTTACAATAAATCTACCCATTCCCCTGTGCCCCTGCCTTCACACATATTTCATGGGAGGGAGCACTCATCAGGCCGGGGAGGAGCAGGTGAGGGGGCAGTGTGTATTTCAGGCAGCTGTGAAGGGAAGGTGAGGGTTGTCGTGCAGATGGGAGAACCCAGGCCCTTTTGTTTCTCCTTCTGCTCAGCTGGTTTGCACAGCACCAGGCATCCAAGGACTTGCCCAGAATGAGGCAGCCTGGCACTGGGCACTGTCTGACAGCACAGGCCTAGGGCAGGGGGAAGTCAGGTGTCCAGGCTGCACAGTGCTGGGACCAGTGCAGGGTGCCTAGCCCCTCTCCACTGTGAATATCAGCTTCAGGTCCAAGGGATGGAGCCTGGGGAAGAGGGGGCAGGGGCTGTGTCCTCCCCTCTTTGCTGGGTGCTTCAAACTCTTGTGTCTTCCCTGCCCTGGATATTGTGGGCCCTGCACTCCCAACCTGCATCCTGCTGGGCTGTAGTTCAGTCAGCACATGCAAGAAGGGGAAGAGGCTAAAAGGGGCATGCCCAGGTGATGGGGGCAGAGGTTGCGAGGGGTGGGGAGAGGCTGGGGCAGGCATAACTCCCTGCCCAGTGCCTTGGATGAAGTCAGGAGGAATTTCCATGGGCTTGGCAAGTGGTTCTTCTCCAGTCCTGCACAGAAGCAAAAGCAAGGGTGTTACCACGTTTCTGCCTTTGGTAGAAAGGTGTGGCAAAGCAGGCAAAGAGCCCTGTTCAAAGGTCCCTTCGGAAGGCTGTGAGACTGATGGTGAAGCTGAGTCCTGCCTTCTGTGAGCCCAACCCCCTGGTGTTCCTCATCAGCTCCTTCCCCAGTATGGGAGGCAGGTGGCAGTAAAGGATCTGCAATGAGGCCCTGTGTCCTGCAGTTATGCTGGCTTCACAACTCCCCTCCCAGTTATGAAAGTTTGCAACTTGAGCGGGAAACTTTCCCATTGCTTAAAAGCAAGCCACGACTGGAAGTCTGGATCCTTCTTACGGTTCTTCTGGCATGCATGACCTTAGGCCCACATATTCCAACCCTTCTCTGCACCTGCAATGGCTCAAAATTCACTCCCTCTTAAACAGAAGCTCGAATCCTGCTGCATTTGCCAGATTCGGGGAGGCTGGGGCTTGCAAGAGAGGTGAGAATGTCACAGAAGCTACCCTGGAATGGCAGGATTTAGTGACAATACAGCATGTTCTCCCACCATGACATACCTCAAGCCCCTTCCCCGCCACACTCACCGCCAGCCCAGGGATGGACACTGAATAGATGAGTACTTTTCCAAAGGGTCTCTTGTCTGACATTTCAGGCCGCCCAGCCCTGGCCTAGACACCTGTGATGGTGCTGCTGCTCTCGTCCCTACTTATTCCACACTTCATCTGCCCTGTGCTCTGTGGCACAGCTCACCAGTCCTCCCCCACGCCCAAGGGAAAAACTTCAGTTTCACCCCTAAGGCTCGCCCTTCTCTCCTTTTGTGTCCACTACAGAAGGAAGTAGCAACTGCAAGCAAATGTGGGGGCATGGGCGACTGGTGCCTCCTGACTCTGGGGTGGTGGCCACGCGCAGAAGCTGACAGTGGCGGTGGGGACAGGGCTGGAGAGCACCTGCAGAAGCCGCCGATGGTGGGGACAGGATTGGCAAGCACCTGCAGAAGCCGCCAGAAGTGGCGGAGAAAGACAGTCCTGTTGGGGGGGGGCACATGCCCCTGCTCCCCAACCCTCCCTACTAGTCACCTTTGTGTGTGGGGAAAAACTGGAGGCTCCCTGGGGGCTGTACTGGGCAGGGAACAACTGGGTCCCTTCTTTCCTTCCCTTTCAGGTCAGCTGGTCTGCACAAAGTGGCACAACAGGGACCCGTGCAGGATGTGGCAGCCCTCCCCTGGGCACTGGGTGACAGAGCAGAGGCCTGGGGCAGGGCAAATGCAGGAGCCCAGGCTACAAAGTGCTGGGCCCAGAGTTATAAGGACCCACTTCAACTGAGGGAAAGAGCTGGATTGTCCTCTTCCCATGCTGCCCCTATGGCTCTCCCTGTCTCCTCTTCAGCCCCTGAATCAGCTTTCCTCCTGCGCCCCAGTCTTCCATCTGTGCCCCACCCACCACCTCTTCCCCCATGTACACGCGCGCACACACACACACACACGCACACACACACGCGCACCAGCCATACAGGAAGGGGAGGAGGGGCCAGGTTTGCTTTCAGTTCTGAAATTCAGAATCCCTAGCAGTATTTTGTGGGGCACCCTTTGGGCCTGAAGGACAATGGCAGGTGAGTGAATGGGATCTAGGGCATCCCCAGCAGCTCTGTTTCTCCCAAGTTACAGGCTGAAGTGGGAGAGGGAAGAAGGGCTGCCTCTTCTCTCCTGCTTTGCCTCAGAGCCTTTGAAATGTGCTCCTTTTGCCCTACACCTCCCTGTCCTGTGCCGGGAGATGAAGGCAGAGGGGCTGTCTCCCTCCCACCCTACCAGGCATACACAAAAGGCTCAGGGTGGGGAGTGAGCAGGGGAAGGTTTATCATCTTGTGCTTTCCCTTCCCAGGCCTGCTCTTATCAGACTTTGCTTTTTGCTTGTGGATGCTTGCAGATGTAAAAAAAAAAAAACAAAAAACTGGCACTTGACTTTTAACTTGGTGCATTCCACAATGCCTGCCAAGGGATTTGGGAGTATCTGAAGCTCTAGACTGAAAAGTCTGGAGTCAAGGATACTTGCCATTTGTAGTGCCACATATGGTGTTTGAGCGATTGACTTTTGCTTATTCGAGAGGATTCGAAACTGATTTGGCTAATTTGACCTGGAATATGGAAAAGTTTCCCAAAAAAAAATAAAAATCTGTAATGATCAGGTGCTTCATTGGGGCTTTTTTGGCATTGTTATCTAATAACCGATTGAATCAGCTTCAGCTAAAAGCACCAAAAGCCCTGCTTAAGCACCCAATATTTACAGATGTTGCAGAGCCAGGTCAAAGTAACACCTGCTTCTTCTGTTAAAGCTTGGGGTTTTTTGTTTTTTTGTAACCGTCTGCAAGCCTGGCTCCATGGGTGCTCAACACTCACTAATATTTTTGGACGGATACTTGAGATCTGGGGCACCCGCGGAGTTGGCACCTATATGCATCTTCCCTCACCTGCAGCCTGGCCTAATACTGCTGCACAGTAAAGCACCCCATCCCTAGCAGCCCCTTCCCTGCATACACCTGCCTCCTGCCCCCACAGACACACATGTTCCCTATGCCAATGGCAGCTCCAAGGGCAGGACAAGGGCAGCAGTGTGTAGCAGGAATCTGCGCCCTAAGGGCAGCTTCTCTCAGTGTATGAAGCCCTGCAGAGCCAGGGCTGGGGCTCTTGCCAGCAGTGGGAAGCTTCTGCAAGGGCCCTTGCCCTTGAGCTGGCTGTCACGTACCCCAA
>NW_017728934.1:8288861-8305521 GCF_001723895.1 Crocodylus porosus | reverse complement strand
CTCCTCTGGTAAGTGGGGCTGGGCTGCCAGGCAGTCTCTGAGGGGCTGCATGCACAGGACACCTGTGTAGGGCCCACCTGGGGAAGCAAAGGGCAGAGACCTTGCTGCCCTGACCTTGAGCCTTCGGCGAAGCAGGCAGTGGCGACCTGCTCTCAGTCCCAGAGGTACTGGTTCAGTGCCATGTGGTGTCTCCCGTATGCACCCGGCAGCAAGGTCCCCACACTGTCTGTCTCTGTCCGGGGTAAGGCCTACACAGCACCTGAGCCACGCCCACTAAGCTGTAAGTTGATGTGGGGCAGGGAGGCCTTCCTCCCTTCAACACAAGGAAATGTGTGGCGCAACATGGACAGGGCTCTGCTGGGGTAGCTCATCAAGCCCTAGAGCCCCATCACACTAACATGGACTGGGTTTGTTTGTCAAGGATTTAAACAGCCATGGAAAGGGAGAGCTGAGGCTGTCTGTGCCCAGTGGAAATTCAGTTGTCACAACTGTCACTTTTCCAGCTCTCCTCCTGTGAATAGCTCCTGCCCCTTGTTGTGGCTCTACAGGACCCAGCCTCACTGGAGCCCCATGCAGTTGGATTGCTCCTTTTTAGTTGGAGGCTGCCTGTTCTGTACATCCCCCTCTGCATTTCCCTGAGGGGATTTCCAAACAGGACACAAAACCTCTAGCTCTCACCTGCTGGAGTGGGACCTTCCATCCATTAACCACGAGCTCTGTGATTGCAGGCGTTCAAGCTACAGTACCACTTATGACCCCCAGCCCAACAGCGCAGACCTCTGCTGCTCAAGCCCAACCAGCGCAATGTGAGGAGTGGGTCCAGAAATGCCCGCTAGCCGAGGTCCAGCGGATAAAGAATAGTGAAGGAAACGAGGTGCTGTTTTCTTCTTGGCTTTGATAGGTTTGACTTCACATGCAGCAAGAATGCACATTGCCCCATTGCTCAGATGCCCATCTGGGGACTGGCACTCAATTTGGCCAGTCAGTTAGATCGTTGTCCATCTTCCCTGAGAGCGAAGGCTGAGGAGACCTCTCACCATCCCACCCCAGCTCCCTTGGATGCTGAGCTGCTGTTTGGAATTACCACTTCCTTGATCATTAAAAGGGAAGGGAATTTCAGACCTGGCTGTGGGCAAAGGTTTCTCTCAGGGTCATGGAGCAGCCTGCCACAAGACCAGTGGCTTTTGCCTGCCATGGGGAAGGCTGGCCCCATGTCATTTTTCCTTTCTCACAGATCTATGACACCCTTGACCCAAAGACACGGACCCGCCTGGCCCTGATCATCTGCAATATTGAGTTTCATTACTTGAAAAGGAGGGATGGAGCTGAAAAGGATGTAGAGAACATGAAGAAGCTTCTGAAAGAGCTGGGGTACAAGGTGGAAGTCAAGTGTAACTTAACCAGCCAGGTAAGTCTCTGAAAGAGCTGTCAGCATCTGTTCTGGGCCTCTGGGAAGGAAACTGTGATCTTCCCTTGGTTCATTGGCTTTGTTCCCCATGGACAGAGTCCTCGGGAATGGTTTCTCTGAGGAGGTGCCAGTAGGGGCTGGCAGACCTCTCCCTAAACCCCATCTGGGATGGCAACAATCTCTGTCCTTAAGAGCACTGGCTTCTGCCCCCTGCTAGGTATGCCACTCTCCTGTGGTCCTCTGGTATGGCAGTCATTATACTGGCTCCAGTTTGCTGATGGTCCTGCCCCTCTGGTTGCTTTCAGGACATGGCTGAGACCCTGAAGCAGTTTGCTGCCCGGAATGAGCACCAGACCTCAGATAGCACCTTCCTAGTGCTCATGTCACATGGAGTTAAGGATGGCCTTTGTGGGACTGATAGCAGAGATGAGTCCACAGACATTCTTTTGAATGACTCCATCTTCAGCACATTCAACAACAAGAACTGCAAGGCGCTAGTGCGGAAGCCCAAGGTGATCATAATTCAAGCCTGCCGTGGAAGTAAGTCTACGCTCTGGGGTGGGCCCCACAGGTGGGAGAGGGGAGCAACCAGGGAAGGCTGAGACCTTTTAATGGAAGAACATGACCAGATCTTGCCTCTGATTGATGCTGGTGTTTTCCCAGAGAGCGAAGGACGTACGTTCATGAGTGATTCTGCGGGGTCTCCAAGCGATGATACATCTTTTACTGTCTTGTCCCCTGAAGAGTATGAAGATGATTCTGTTGAGCAAGTCCACATAGAGAGCGATTTCATTGGTTTTTATTCCACCACACCAGGTAAATAAGAGGTAGTGTTTGGTATATTGTTGGTCCAATAAAAGCTATCACAAAAGGAACCTGGCAAGATCCAGACACCTGAGGAAGCTTTCTGGTTCAGGGGTTTTAAAACTCATTTTTATTTTCCAGCTGTGGGGATTTGAACACACTTCCCTTTTCTCTTCTAAGAGGGCCGTAAGGCCTGAGCTGTAGGAGAGACTGAGGTGGGCTGTGTTCAGTCTCATTGGTTGGTGTTGGTCTGCTGTGTATTTAATACAGACATGCTCACTGAGGAAGAGGGGCTGAAAATGACTCTATAGTCTGGGTGGGAAAGCAGCCACTTGAGGGGAGCCCTGGGTTCCAGTGCCTGCTCCCATGAGCACTTTAGTATTATATGCAAAGTGAGGCAGATTCAACAGTAGAGAACAAGAGCAACCCACCAAAAGTCATTTGTTTGTTTTCTGGTGTTAATGGCGGCTGTGGGGTGGTGAGTGATGATGGGGACAGGTCAGGTCTACAGGCCAATACAAAATGCTATTTGGAGCAAACTAAGTGGAACAACATGCATCTCGTTCTAGGCAAGAGAAGGCTACATACCTAAGAACAACAACCAAGGACAGGGACCTACCTTGGAAAGGAGTGACTCTGGAAGAGGGTTAGGGATGTGAAGGGACCAGGAATTTCTTATGCATAGCTATGGCAAAGATTGCCACCAGGGCCTTGTGTGCCTAAGCTGAGGAGCACTGAGGAGAAGAGAGGGACTATGACCACTGTGTCCACCACTGGGAAGATCACTGCTGGGTATTGAGTCTAGGTCTAGTGTAGATGCTGCCAGAGGAATGTTGATAAATTAATAAAGTTTGTAAAGGAGCTACAAGAATAATTTGAGGGCTTGAAACTTATTTGACAGGAAGGGACTGTGGAAGGTAAGTTACTCAGTATGTCCAATAGAAGGCAAAGTATGACTTGATCATGACCTGCAGGTATCTTTAGAAAATCCCTGAGAGCAGAGGACCCTTTAACTTCCCATAAAAATCCAGAACAAGATCCAAAGAGGGAAAATGAAGCTAGTCAAATCCAGACTTGGAATAGGAGCATGAACTTTTACCAGCAGATGTGACTGTTGCAGCTGGCTAGCTGGGGCTCTGTCAGATTCCCCATTCCTTGCTGACATTCTATGTTTCTTTCCACAAATTGTGCTCTGGCTCCTACAAAAGTGATGCACTCACTGCAGGGGTCACAGTGTGGGTCTTGCCCCTGGGTAATAGAGTGAGTCAAACTAGATAATCCGAACAGTTGCTTCAGACCTTACAGTGAAAGCCAGGATCTGTTTGATGTAGCTCTTGCAGCCCTCTGGCTCCAAATAAGCAGTCCTGGAAGCACAAACCTCTTTCAGTCTCTTTCATAGTTCAGTGACAGGTCTGACTATGTACAGCCTTCCCTCCTAAAAACACTTTTTGTCATCCCTTGATTAGGCCTGAGACAGTCTGTGTGGGGTAAAGTGTTCTTGCCAGGTCTTGACCCCAAGTGTCATTCTCTGCTGTAGTATAGACAATGACTAAGCAACTTTGTTTTATACTTTCTGGCTCTCTATAGACACCCTGGCCTGGAGAAACTGCAATACTGGCTCCATTTTCATCACACGATTGACAGAATATCTGCGAAAACATGCCTGGAACTGCCCCTTGGAGGAGATCTTCCGAAAGGTGCTGCTTGGCAGCTCTCTCTGTTGTTGTTGCTGCATGAGCAGTCACTGGTAGCTATGGTGAAGACCAGTGGATGTGCAGAAGGGAGCTGTCCCAAACTCAAAGGGGACCTCTGGCTCAACCATTTCCCAGCAAGTATTCAAAGTCCATTCAGTATTAACAATGTTCTCCAGGTCTTCCAGATAGCCCTGGGAAATAACATTTGGCCTTCCAGGGAGTGCAAAGAGAGAGGCAATATGTATGAATGGGTCTGTTGTGAGACCTGTAGCCACCCCTGTTCTCTAGCAGGCTGTTCCCAAGATGTCCCATTCACGCAAACAATCTGTCTGTGCTTCCTGCAAAGCAGGTGTGTACAGATACTCTCCCATGCTGCTGGGAAAGGAGCACTGTGCTCTCTGCACAGCAGTTCCCAGGAAGGCCAAGAGAGACCATTTGGATCACCTCATCTGAGCTGTTGCATAGCACAGAGCAGAGGTCAGTGTGCAGCAATGGTCTCTATGCAGCAATGGTGTCCAGAGCATTCCCCCATGCTAGTACCTCACTCACTCACAGAGGCTGCTTCTTTCCCTGTTTTAATGCCGGTTCAGTTTTGGTACTGGGGTAGTGGTGAAGAGGAGGAGAGGAAGGAGGTGGCGCAGGGTCATGTGCACAGAGGTGGTCCAGTGGTGTCTAGTGCACAAATTGCCCAACATTATCCTTGTGCACCTTCCCAGAAGAACGTCTCTCCTTGGTCCCAGCCTTTCTCCCTTATCTGGGTCAAGTTAGGTTTTGTCTCTAACATTAAAAAGCATCTATCTAAAGCATTGCAAATCCCTCCCAAGGACCCAGTTGACCTCTCCTCTCACTGTCCAGGTCCAGAATTCCTTTGACGATTTTCCACGGCAGATGCCTACAAAGGAGAGAACAACCTTGAAGAAAAAGTTCTACCTTTTTCCAGGCCACTAAGCCAAACCCTCCAGTAAGTGTCTTGTCCTGACATCCCAGCACCAGCACTTTTCCTGTGGCTAACAGCTGCAATCTCCTTCAAGGGCATGCACAGGGGCAGCAGGGAGGAGGGTTCAGTTTCAAACTGAGCTAGTAAAGTCACCTGGCTTACCATATTTCCAGGTCAAAAAAAGAGGACAGGTGTGAGTGGGACAGGGGGAACATGGTGGTGGTAAGGGCAGTGACATGCTGGTGCCCTGCCCCTGCCCATTCTGTTGCCCCTCACTGACAAGCCACAGCCCTGCTGCTGCCCCTCACTCTGGACCCATTGACCCCAGGTCTGTTTGCCAGTGCCTCTCACTCCCAAACAGCAGTACCCTGCCCCCCGCTCCTTGCTGGTGCTCCGCACTCCCAACCTGCAGCCCCCTGTCGATGCCAGTGCCCTGCACACTCAGCACAGTCACCTGTCCCATCCCCCATGTCCCACACCCCTGACCTGCAGTCCCCTGTTCTGCCACAGCCCTGCTGCCAAAGCATCTCCTGCCTCTCTCTCTCCCTCTTGCTGGAGCTTGTGTGGGAACCACGTGACCCCCAACAGCCAAACACCTTGCCCACTGCTCCCAGCCCCAAGCAGCCAGCCCAGGAGAGCAGAAAACCCAGATATTTGCTTTTATTTTTAAAAACGGACCCAGATGCAGCACAGGGGTCCAAAAAAGAGGACATGTCCGGGAAAACCTGATGCGTGGTAACCCTACGCCTCCTCTAGTACAGACTTCCCAGGCTCTGGAGGATGTCAGTCTTGCATCCAAGATGGCCACTACCCTGTCACTGGGCACAAAACTGTTTTGTATCTTGGTTCCTCTGAATAGGCCTGAAGTATCTGTGTGCAGAGGCCAGCTGTTTGAGGGACAGGGCCTATTTGGCTCATGTTCAAAACCAGCTGACATCCACATGATAAGTAGAGAACAGGCCAACGTGCACAAGTAACCATCCATCTGTTACTCCCATCCTGCTATACCTGTTGCCAGCCCCCTCCCAGTCTGCACCACAGCTGTGCTGGAGCCCTGGCCAGAAACCTGCCAGAAGGCACGTGCTTGTGGACTGAGTTTGCTCCCCTCCCCCTGCCCCGGATATTTAGGCTTAGATGACCAATGCCCACAGTCCGTTCACCGGTTCAGCTGAGGAAGGCCAATGGGAAGTATTGTCAGGATGCAGAAGGGCTGGTTAAGAGAAGCCAGTCTCACCTGCTGAGGAGGGATCTAACTGACATGTTCAAAGGGCTGCAGGGATACTCAGCGGGGAGCACTGCCAGCCAGTGGGGACTTGCCTATGGTCTGCTCACTGCTGCTTCCTTTGAGGGTTAAATACCAGCAGGAATAGGGCCTGGGAAAGGTTGTCTGTGAAGGTAGCATTCTCAGAGAATGACCTCCCCCTCTATAAGGAAGAGCTGTCATATGGCCTGCATCACTGAGTTGCTCTGGTGAGCTATCACCCTTCTGCGCCCTCTCCAGACTGATAGAAAGCATTCCCCTGGGGTCCAGCTCACGCAGCACCTCTCCCATCTCTACAGGAGTGTCTGTTTGTTCAGTTCTGGTGTGGAGCTGGGGGTGTCTCCTTCTCCTGCCCTAGCACTCCCTGCCTGCAGCTCCCAGCTGAGTAGCCAAAAGTGCTGAATAGTGGGGGCTCCACAATGAGAAACAATACCAAGGATTCCCAGAAACTCTGGGTTCTGGAAGGGTGCCAGGATGTCATTTATTGCTGTCCCGGTCTGCATCACAGCTGTGCTGGAGCCCTGGCTAGGAACCCGCCAGAAGACCAGTGCTTGTGGACTGAGTTTGCTCCCACAGGTGTACGGGGTGAGGAGAAAGGGATGCCTTCTCCTGAGGCAGGTATGCTCTTGAATCCTCTGGGCCTGGCTTTCTGAAGTTGCCCCTCTAATGATACCACGTGTCTATTTTTCAGATATTCCATGAATCACAAAGCTTTCACTGCCCTGCTCTGGATTTATGCTTTGGTGGATCCCTGCTTCCATTTGCTGCTCCTTCCCAAGCAAGGGCCTGTGACCATCAGCCACAGTAAACAAAATCCGGGACACGTTTAATCTTCTCTGACTAGACGGAAGGATGTATTTCCAAAATGGATCTGAAATGTCCCTTTCCTAGGTTCAGTTCTTAGTACTCAGGGCCACACTCTGTTCCATTTTGGAAGATGATCACATTTGACACTCGAGTCCACGTTTGTGCCTAAAAGCTGCAACAAAACTTGGCCCTCACTGTTGATCGCAGTTTCTAAATCTGTTAAATCGGTATTTATATGTCTTTACAATGATCTGCTCTTTCCCCACTGTCTTTCGCACTGTCCATTCGCAATGTTATGATGACCATGTAATCAATGATTTCCCCAGTCAGTAATTTTCCTGTAACAATAATAAATGTGAAGCAAAAGTCATTTGTGCTGGTTATGCAGCTGAGGTCTCCTGCCAGTGAGTTTGGTTAAGGATGGAGGAGTTCTGCCAAGGGAAGAGGCAGAACCTCTGCTGCCTGAGTGATTGAAAACTGGTGAAGGCCAAGACTAGACTAGGCACTCACCTGGAGGTGGGAGACCTGAGTTCTGGTTCTGGCTTTCAGGTCTCTGTCTCTCCTGCCCATTAAACAGTGGGTTGTTCAAGGCTCTCCTGCACTTGGTGGAGGAGGAGATAGCCTGCTGTGACCCAGGGGGCTCCATCAGCAGAGCAAAGCGGTGATGCGCCAGCAATGTGGATCTTGTTGCAGTCATCCTTGCCATCCAAAATGTGGACTTGGATCCAAACCCTCCAACTGGCTTAAACCACGTGAGGATGAAAACACAATGTATTTGGGTCTTTAGGCTGGCTTTCTGGTGTCCAGGGTTACAGCTTCCTGCCCTTCTCTGCAAGGGCTGAAAATTCACTTTCTTTTAACAAAAGCGTAATTTCTGCTACATTCACAAGACAGCAGGAGCTAGGGAAATATATCATGGAGCATGCACAAACATGGCAAAACCTGGTGACAACACAGTTTATTCCTGGGGAGGGGAGAACCCAGGCCCTTCTCTTTTATCTTCTTAAACTCAGCTGGTTTGCACAGCACCAGGCATCCAAGGGCTTGCCCAGAATGAGGCAGCCTGGCACTGGGCACTGTCTGACAGAGCACAGCCCTGGGGCAGGGGGAAGGCAGGTGTCCATGTTTCACAGTGCTGGGACCTGGGAGGTGGGGGGCAGGGCCCAGCCCCTCTCCACTGTGAGCATCAGCTTTAGGTCCAAGGGCTGGAGCCTGGGGAAGAGGGAGGAGAGGCTGTGTCATCCCTCTTTGCTGGGTTCTGCAGACTCTTGTATCTTCCCCACCCTGGATGTTGTGGGCCCTGCACTCCCAACCTAAATCCTGCTGGGATGTAGTTTGATCAGCACATGCAGGAAAGGGAAGAATCTAAAAGGGCAAACTCTTTGCTTTTGCTATTGTTCACAATTAACCACAGCCAGGTTTCAGCTGGATCCATCTTAGCTGAAGGAGGATGACTGTTGAGCCAAAACAGTCCGGGTGTCTCATCAGCCCCCTCCCTCACCACTGACCGCAGGTTAAGGACGGAAGCAGGAGGGAGGACTGGTTCTGTCTTCTGCTTTGTGCTTCAGCCCATCAACCTTGCTTCCCTTTTGCAGCACCCTCCCTCTTAGCCCTACAGCAAATGTAGGGGCAGCATGGCTCCAGGATCAGCTATACTTCAGGGATGTGTTTTTAGCAGGTTGGCTATAACCAGTAGTGTATCACTTTGTCCATGTGCCCTGCCCTCCCCCACCTACTGCCCCTGAAAATTCAGGCAATCACTTTTCTTGTTTGCTCCCCTGGTTGAGGTCAGAAAGCTTCCCTGCTGATTCTCCTCCAGAAGGCTCTGCCCTTTCCAGTCCAGGTTGGTACCAGGACTAAATGATTTTTGCCACCCTGCCTCTGCCCCTACCACACTTGTTCCAGTCCCTCACTGTCACACGTGCTGGTCAGATCCAGCCCCAGGTTTTGTAATAAAGGTCATGTACGGTCCCATATATGTGTGAGGAGGCTGTGGCAAAGGTCATGGCCAAATGGTTCAATCTCTACAGTAAGAGCCCTCAGGAAGTACTTGGCTTGTCTGCAGGACTGGGTGCCCACAAGTCACTTCTTCTGAGATGCTGATGTCTGAGTTGCACTAGAAGATGTGTCCAAGTTTACTTCTACAAATTCCAGCTCAGTTCTCACCTCAGTTCCCTATAGCCGCATTCCCAGAGGGAATAAGACCTAGGTCAGAAGGGTCTGGGCGTGTTTCATCATGTGACTTTTAGGCAGCCATCACAGGGAGATGAACACAATGCATAGGGGGAGTGGGGTGCCTCAGAACTGCAGCCCAGCACCAGCACCAAATGCAAGCCAGCAGGGGAGGTCCTGTCCCACCTATTAAGCATCTAGGTGGAATTAGGGACCTTATGTGTGATCCTGAATCCACTCTGCTTGAGTCCCTAGGGGTTGGGGAGAAATTGATAGGCTAACGTAGCTGCTCTCATGGGTGAGAATTTATCAAAAGTGCGAACACGGTTTGGGGAGAGCATTGATGGAGGTGTGATTGCCCCTCACCTGGATGACCTGCCAGAAAGAAGGGTGCTGAAGCAGGAGGAAGTGGAGAATGTGTGGGCAGAGAGAAGGAGGGCCGACCAAGCCAGGTATCTGATGGATGGAGTAAGGGGGAAGGGCATCACAGTCAGCACAATATTCATCCACTGGCTACCAACCTAGGGCTGGAAGTCTAGTCTGGTAAGAGGCACCACAGTTTCCAATCAGTCCCTGGGGCTGCATGAGCAGGACACTTGGGGAGTGGGGGGTAGTGAGGCAGGAGAGCCTGTTGCACTTAAAATCTAGTGCTTTAAGAACTGACACAACACTTGATTGATTAATAGCAGAAAGGCTTGTTTTAATAACTACCAACAACCTACAAAACTAAATGACAGAAAAAGACTTTCCCAATATAAAATGAGCCATTACAAGTTTTGCAGCCTTCATTTGTGGGCTAAGTGCAGTATGGCTTCTTGATATTTTTTGTACTACACACCTTGCCTGCAGTTCTGTTTTGCTTTTTATACTGTTTTAATTGTATAGCTTCAAAGCATTTTTCCTTGGTGGTTGGCTAATTAAAGTCTGAACAAAACAGGGAGGAAAAGGGTGACCATCATATTACAGTTGTTAAATTGCTTGGCTCCTGTTTTGGGATTTATCTAGGTATATTTTTCACAACCTTTGATTAGCTTGGCAATTAAATGTGATGGGTCTTTAGTGGCCAAACAGGATGCTTAGAGCTATTGGTTACCAGACCTCTGCCCAAAATAATTGCCTACCCCTGGACTACAAGCACAAGGCCTTCTGTGCTTTTGCAAAATGACTACTCTCTACTTATATCACAGCTCCAAGTCCTCATCTTACTCATAACACTTGCAGTGAAGTTTGATCACAGAAGAATTTAAAATTTCATCCTTGGTTTTTCTACCAGAGATTTCTATGACATTAAGTATGTTGTCAGCGTAAGGATTAACTGTGATGACATTATGTAAGTTAAAATAAAACTATATGCATATTTAGCTGTATATCAAATTACCAAAATATGCTAATTGCTGGCTTTCCAGAGATGGTAGTATAAGGGGCAGGTCCCCAGAATCATTCCCTATTCTAAGAGTTTCTGCTATAGTTGGTAGTTTTGTTAAAGGAATTCAGATATGGCCAGTTCCAGAGGCGTCTGGAAGGCCTGAAGTTTTGAACTCCACGAGGCAATGATTCATTTTCATTTAGTTCCTGAGCATGCATGGTATATTCATATTTTGGGTGGGAAAGCATGTGAAATAAATTAAACATTTTGAGTGAGTGAGAGGTAGGGTGCCAGGTGCAACAGGTAGAGTGATGTGCGCAGTGGTGAAGTAGCGTGCGCGTGTGTGTACTGAAGTGAGAGTGATGTCTGTTGCTGGGTCACCAGCATATAAAAACCCACCTGTAAGAGAGAGTTGAGGTGTCTTGTGAGTCTAGGGAGCATGTCTGGATTCTTGTCAGTCCGTTGGTTGGTTGATTATATTTGTGCATGAGAGAGAGAGGAAGAGAGATAGGTGTGGGTTGTGGCAACTGATTGCTTGCTGGTGTTGTGGAACATTTGGCGAGAACTTGGTAAGTGAGAGATCATAAGTTGCCACTGCAGCACTTCTGCAGGCAGTAATGTGACTTCCTTGGAAAACATCCCAGTTGCTGCTTCAAGCAAGTTTTGATAATGTATTAGTATCCTCTTTCTCTCTTCAGTGTATTTCCTCTTCTTTGTCCCTTTTGTCTTGTTTACAAGTAGTATATAATTGTTTATTGTTCAGTCTTTAATAATAACCAGTTTTGTTGAATCACCTTTTGTGTATCCAACAATTTATTTAACCAGCAAACCAAGTCAAGCTTCTAGCTTGCTCTGAAGAGCCCGAAGCCCAGAGCAAGTCAGCTTGGGCCAGCAAGTACCCATAGGATACATTCTACTCAGCCACCTCTTTCACAAAAGAGGTTGTGCTTCCTGCTGGTTAAGGGCCTTACTCAAATTAAAAATATTAATCTGTTGATTAGGACACACCCTGTGAAGAAATCCGGCTCTCTGCCCCTCCTTTGGGTCATTCCAGGTGGACTCCGCTCTCTCTCACTTGCTTTCTTTTTCGTTCAGGGTGGTCAACCAGTTGACCCTGCCGCATAAATTCCTGAGGGGAGAGGGAAGTGCTCTCTTCCTCCCACAGACATTTTGAAAAGCCACAAGCAAAGTGCCTCCAGGCTGCAGCCTGGATGAACTTCTGTAAGTAAAAACTCGGAACTAGCCAGCAGTTAGGATTTATATCTAGGCAGACCTGTTAAAAGGATAATGTCCAAGGCTGTATAAGACTGATTGCTTATGTTTGCTCAAAGTGTATTCTGACTTGTTCTACCTGCCGCTCCCCACCATAAAGGTATTGGGTTACAGAGTGCCTTGCTGTATTGCTGCAGAGGGGGAAGAGGCAAGCCTTTTTGCTCCCAGCCTGGCCAGCAGAGCTTGTCTGTTTATGTTCCCTCATTTCTACCTGAGATTATCCTGGGATGCTTTGGGCTGAAAGAGGCACCCAGAGATATTACCAGTGGGCAAAGTACCCCCAAGGCTTGTCAGGATATGTGTGCCCCAGGCTGCACAGATCCTTAACAGACACCAGTGCCTGGGTGGTGGCGGCGTTACCCCAAGCTTGTGGTGTTCTCCAGGAAGAGGGACAGCCAGCTGTAGGCACCCCATGGGAGACTCCTGAAGTGTGGTTTTGGCCTGGCACAGTGAGGCGGGTGGTTCTGCGTAGTAGTGCTCCCTACTGTGTGCTACATACCCCTCTCAGGTCAAGAGTAGAACTTTATTCCTTTCCCCACCCCATAATCCCTTTCTTGTATCCTGCATTTAGGTCTTTTTATTTAAGTAGACAGAATGTTGCTAGTTAAAATATGTCATCAATCCTAATTAATTCAACAGAGAACATCAGACATATTTGCAAATTTATCAAAGCTTGCTAAAACAAAGGTTTTGTCGTTGCAAGTACAAAGTAGTTGCAGTAATGTACAATGCTGGCAACCATTTCCTATGTTTCCACAAACTTGGTGAAATTGAAATTGAAAGCTGGCTATGATGGAGTTTTTAAATTAGGCTCCACTCCCTGCTGGGGCTGCAGGAGCTGCTGCCTCCCACAGGCAGCAGCCAGGGTTCAGGCACTGCTGTGAGGGGCAGGGGGCTGCAAACCCAGGCCCCTGGCCCATAGCCCTGGCAGCTGGGGGCCCCCCCCGCAGAGCTGGTGAGGGCAGGGGGCAGTGGGTGGTCAGTGAGGGGCCTGGACCTGCATCCCAGTGAGCTAAGGGGACAGGGGGAGCTCTGACTTTTCCGTGATTAAAAAAACCCCCAAATTAAATACCAAAATCTAAAGGTACTTAGAATTTATTTTATTAAAATGATTGAGGTAGTAGTAGGACTCTGCTAGTCTTCTTTGGGAGAGTCCCCTGATGGCAGAGCCTGTATGCTATGGACATAGTCCTCAATAAGGAGCTGTTTTTGGGCTGGGATCACAGGTAAAAATCCTTGTTGTGTTGTCCCAAGCCAAACAATCCAGCTGAAGCACAGATCCTTATTTGGGGCCTGTGGCTTGTCAGGCTGGCACTCCAAAACAGTGTCAGGGTGGGCAGGACTGCCCTCTCTTCTTCGGAATGGGCCCCCAACGGCAGAGATGTGTGGCTTGGGGCAAATCAAAAAGGATTTTTCCCCGTAATCCCAGTTCCTTTATTCAGGGCTGTGCACTTAATAAAATATTACTTCACGATGTTATTAGTAAGTGTACATCCCTGATGAAATTCCAGCTCTTCAGCATGCCTAATTCATGAGCTCTGATGAGGCACCACCTTCAGCCTGGTAGTGGAATCACTCCCACACGGCCTTCTCCAGCTGCTTCCAACAACTCGCTCAGCCTTGGGAAGTGGCTCGAGCAGGGCAAGAGCCCCAGGCCACGCTGTCTGCTCTGTGGCGGCTGCTTCCTGCACAAGCCCGGGGCCGGTGCGCTCAGGGCACACAGGGATCCGCATGAGGCTGAAGTTGGTTCCTTACTCCCAGTTCCTTTTTCAAAGCTAATCTAGACCCAATAAAAGCTTGTTATTAATGAATTCCATATCCTAAAGAGAGAGAATTTCATTAGCTATGCATATGTACTAATTAATATGTAAAATAATATTCCCCATCAAGTACAGAGCCCTAAATGAAGGTTAGATTAGGATGGGAATATGGGGCAAAATACTTCTTAGGCCACCCCAAATTTAATTGTGATGCCACTGGGGGACTGTCCCAAAGAACCATGACCACAGTCCTGCCTGGCCCAAATGACAGTTTGGTTGTCCCAAGCTGCCAAATAACAGCCCCCATGCCCACTATACTAAGTATAATGGTTTGAGTAAGGAACTGGCTTTCAGGCTGGAATTATGGCTAGAAATTCTGCTTAGGCCACCCATCAGAACATCTCTGTGGCACCAGGGGACTGTTCTGGACATCTGTAACCAGAGACTTGCCTGGTCCAAAGTGCGGTTTGGCCGTGCCAAGCTGACAACAGTCAGCACCCCAGCTGCTGTGCTAAATACATGGAACTGAATAAGGAACTGGATTTGGATTGGGATTATACCCAGAAATCCCTCTTGGGGCACCCCAGACCATGTCTCTGTGCCACCAGGGGACACTTATGGACATCTCTGACCAGAGATTTGCCCAGCCCAAAATGCGGTTTGGCCATGCCAGGCTGCCAAGAGACAGGACCCAAGACACTGTGCTAAGTATATGGAACTGAATAAGGAACTGGATTATGGGCTGGGATTATACCTAGAAATCCTCCTTGGACCACCCCAGACCACACCTCTGTGGCACTGGGGGACTCTCCTGGACATCTCTGACCAGAGATCTGCCTAGCCCAAAATGCGACTTAGCCGTGCCAAGTTGCCAACTGACAACATCCCCCAGACACTGTGCTACGTATATGGACCCAAATAAGGAACTGTTTTTTGGGGCTGGGATTGTACCATTACCTAGAAATCCTCCTTGGGCCACCCCAGACCACACCTCTCTGGCACTGGGGGAACACTCCTGGACATCTCTGCCCAGAGATCTCCCCAACCCAAAACACGGTTTAGCCATGCCAGGTTGCCAACTGACACCACACCACAGACACTGTGCTAAATTAATGGACCGGAATAAGGAACTGGTTTTTGGGCTGGGATTATACCCAGAAATCCTTCTTGGGCTACCCCAGACCACATCTCTGTGTCCAGGTAGGTCCCCCAGTGCCACAGAGATGTGGTCTGCGGTGGCCCAAGAAGGATTTCTGGGTATAATCCCAGCCCAAATTCCAGTTCCTTTTTCAAATCCGTATACTTAGACAAGCAGCTGGGGTGCTGTGTTTTGGAAGCCTGGTATGGCCAAACTGGACTTTAGGCCAGGCAGATCTCTATTCAGAGATGTCCAAAAGAATCCCCTGGTGGCACCAAGGTGTGATCTGGGGTGGTTTAAACAGGATTTCTGGGTATAATCCCAATCCCAGACCATAATCCAGTTCTTTATTCAGTTCCATATATTTAGCACAGTGGCTGGGGTGCTATCTGTTGGCAGCCTGGTATGGCCTAACCACACTTTGGGTCGGGCAAGTCTCTGTTCAGATATGTCCAGAAGCATCCCCTGGTGGCACAGAGACATAGTCTGGGGTGGCCCAAGAAGGGATTCTGGGTATAATCCTGGCCCAAAATCCAGTTCCTTATTCGGGTGCATACAGTTAGCAGTGGCTGGGGTGCTGTTTGTTGGCAGCCAGGCACGGCTGAACAGCACTTTGGGCCAGGCAAGTCTCTGGTCACAGATGTCCAGGACAGGCCCCTGGTGGCATAGAGGTGTGGTCTGGGGTAGCCCAAGAAGGGATTCTGGGTATAATCCCAGCCCATAATTCAGTTCCTTATTCAGTTCTATATATTTAGCACGGGGGGGGGGGTGTTGGTGAGAGTTGGAAATCTGCTGCCGCTACACTGCATCTTGGGCCAGGCAAGTCTCTGGTCACAGATGTCCAGGAGAGTCCCCCAGTGCCACAGAGGTGTGGTCTGGGGTAGCCCAAGAAGGATTTCTGGGTGTAATCCCAGCCCATAATCCAATTCCTTATTTGGGTCCATTAATTAGCACAGTGGCTGGGGCACTGTCTATTGGCAGGCTGGCACAGCCAAACTGCACTTTGGGCCAGGCAAGTCTCTGGTCACAGATGTCCAGGACGTATTCTGATGGGTGGCCCAAGCACAATTCTTAGCCATAATCCAGGCTCAAAAGTTCCTTATTCAAGCCATTATACTTAGTACAGTGGGCATGGGGGCTGTTAGTTGGCAGCCTGGCACAGCCAAACTGTGCTTTGGGCCAGGTGGGACTGTGGTCACAGTTCTTTGGGACAGTCCCCTAGTGGCATCGGCACCAAATCTGGGGTGGCCCAAGAAGCATTTTGTCCCGTAATCCCATCCTAATCTGACATTTGTTTACGGCGCTGTAGTCGATGTGGGATATTATTTTATATATTAATTAGTACATGCGCGTTGCTAATGAAATTCTCTCTCTTTAGGATGTGCAATTCATTAATAACTAGGTTTTACTGGGTCTAGATTAGCTCTGAACAAGGAACTGGGAATAAAGAACCAACTTCAGCCTGGTGGGACCCGCAGCTGCCCGGGGCACGAAGCGCTCGGAGCCCGCCCCCGCCCGCAGCCAGCCCCGAGCGAGGGACTCGGAGCCCGGCCGGGCTCGCGCGCCCCCGCCCGCGCGCCCCCTGCCGGCGTCACCGAGATGGGGCGGGGCCCCCTCCCGTGCCCGGTGACGCACGGCCCCGCCTCTCCGAGCCGCCAATCGCTGCCAGCTTTGTCCAGTCTTCCTGGCCGAGGGGGTGAGGAAGTGATTTTCCCATTCTTTCGGGCCATTGGCTACCCTGGGACGCGCTGTGATTTCTGATTGGATGCTGCACACGGAGATCCCGCCCCGCGCCCGCGCCCTTCTCCTCACTCCAAGGCCTCCGGTAGGCTGAGGAGCTGGAGAGCGGTGGCGGTCAGGCCGCGGAGTCCTGGGCGGGGCTGCATTCTCTTTCTCTATTGGCCGACGGGGGACTTGGCGGCGCCGGCTGATTGGTGGGGCCGAGCAGGGTCAGCGCGGGGCTGGGCGGGAAGTGCACGCGGCTAAGGCGGGGGTGGCGGAGACCGACTCAGGTGAGACCCTTGCGACGCGCGGCCTGGCC
>NW_017728934.1:8258226-8288761 GCF_001723895.1 Crocodylus porosus | reverse complement strand
GCTCCGGGGCCCGCCGCCGGCCCGCGGCCCATGCGCTCCTGGCGGGGCAGGGCTGGTGCCGGGCTCCTGCTCAGGACAGAGTCCGCTCAGTGCGGGGCCTGGGGTTCGGCTTCCCTCCCCCGCACGCGCCTGCTCCGTCCGGCCCGCAGATTTCAGTGGCGCAGCCCTGGCATGGCAGCTGGCGGGTGTGTTCGTCACGGGCCGCTGTGCTCCGGGCCTGCCCCTGCCGCCCTTCCGCGGGGCGTCTCTGATCTCTCGTTCCTGAAGCGCGCGGCTCGGGCCTCGGTTCCTGCCTTGCTCCTCCCGCGCTGCTTTCTAGGTTTGCGACTTTTTCCCTCCTGAGGACGTCCCTATTGCTGGAGCTTGGGATTGATGCTTTACTGCTGAGCGTTGGGCTTTCATTGGGCTTTAATTCCTGTTCCTCTTGGGCTTCCCAGTGGAGGGAGAGTTTTGTGCATGGTCATCAGGGACAGGATGCATGTTACAGGTCTGTTGGCAGTCTCTGTTCTTCTACTGTTTTGAGTGGTGTTTGGTCAGCGGGAGTAAAGCTTAAAAGCGAGAAGCATGATCTCTGTGGGTCTGTCCTTGCATTCGCTCAGCAGCAAAACTATCCAGGACTTGAGACTGATAAATTTTCAAGTGTATTTGGGGGCTGCATCCCTCCCGCTGCATGACCCCATTTACAACCCCATTTCCTCAGGATGGTCCCACACTCCCAACCTGCAGCTACAGACTCCTTGGCCCTGCCAGTGTCCCTCACTCCCAGCCAACATGTACCCCCCATCCCCAGGGCCCACAGTCCCCTGCTCCCCAGGAGTGTCTGAGCCCTAGCTGTCACCCATGGGAGGTGGCAGCTGGTGCAGCTGGAGTGGAACATGGAGCCTGGCTCCCTTTGCTGCTCTCACCCCCTGCCCCTGCAGGCAGCACAGCAGGAGTGGAACCCACAGCGGGGGGTGGAATGTGGGCTTCCTGTTGCAAGCTTGGGGCTCCCTGCCCTGCTGCCCCCTGGGGCCTCAGCAGCTCAGCAAGCTGGGACCCAGGGCAGAAGGGAGCACTGCACCACTGTGACCATCAAGATGAGGTGCCCCCTGCCTGCCTGGCAGCAGTGGGGGCACAACTTCACATTGCCACAACTTGCCTTTTGCAGCCATGGCAGTACAACACTCCCTCCTGTGTCAGGTCTCACCTGCTGGGCTGTGCAGGCAGCTGCTTCTGCCCTGGAACTGGTCTGGCCCAGCTGCAGCCTTGCACCCCCCCCCCACTATGGGGCAAAAAAAATCTCAGGGGGCATGTGCCCCCCCGCATCATCTGCCTCCCACTGCTCCCCACAATGCATCCCCCGTGCACCTTCCTCCCAACCCCCATAGACTTACCTGGAGGGAGCTGTGGGAGCTGCTGTCCACTGCTGCTTGGCTGCCATATGGATGTGTGCATTCACGTGGTGCCCCAAGCATCCCCTTGCAGGCTAGAACTCTATCTTTGAAGAAGAAAATCTGTGCTTTTCTTCAAGGAACAGAAAACCCAGATCCCTGTATGCTGACCCCATTTGCTGATGTTGCAACCCCATTTGGGGTCATGACACACGGTTTGGGAACCACTGGTGTAGACAGTAACGGACTCTAGTTTGCCTGCTCTTGCAGTCAAATGTAGAGAGATACAGTTATTTGCCTTAATCTGAAATCAGAGGGAAGGCAGGGCAGGCTGGCACCTTCTGAGAGACTAACTTGCTCAAATGTATATATGGACTGGTGCAGTAGACCCTTTTTCATGTTGGCCACAGCCTCTTCAGGCTGTTTGGGAGGCTGAATTTTGGTCAAGCCTGTCTTTGTTAATTTAATATAGTCAGGAGATTAAAGGGAAGGACTGTGTTTGCATGATTGGAAAGGGCTTGTTGACCAAGGAACTTGCTACCACTATTTCTGTATTTTGACACATCATGTCTTATTTGTGGAGTCTTATGATAGTAGTGTGTTTGTTTCTAGGCCTGATGCCCCCTTCCTTTAGAAGCGGTTAGGCATCCCTTCTTCCACTGGAAGGAGATCTATGTTGGACAGCCTCCTATGTGCAGGCTTCTCTTGGAAGCTATTTGTTGCAGACTTGTTAGGTAGGAGTCTCTAGTAGGGATGCACCAATAAAGGTATTTGGGGCTGATACCAATAACCAATTTTTAAGGAGGAATATTGGCTGATAAGGATCCAATTTCCAATAAAGCTTCATGCAGCTGGTAAGTCTGTTGTGGTGGGAAGGGGTGTTGGGGCAGATCAACTCTACTCATGGTGAGGGATGGAGTTGGGGCAGGGGCAGACACTGGCCAGCTGGGGCAGGGCGTGGGATGGAACGGTGGCTCATCTGGGGGGTGGGGATCAGCTGTCACTGCTGCACATACCTTGGGGGGGAGGGGACACAGACTGGAGCCAGGGCTGCACCAGTCTCTTTTTGGTGGGGCTGAGCTCGGGGTAGGCAACGGGTGGCACTGGGAGGGGGCACTATGGGGAGGGCCCTAGAGCAAAGTTGGGCGTGGCTGCAGCCTGTCCCAGCACTGCCACTGCCCACCCCAAACCCAGACCTCACTGAGGACAGCCTGGCTTCAGCCCACAGCTGCAGCCCACCTGACCCCACCCTGTGCAGATCCAGGGCACATGCCCCCATGCTCTCCCAGGGTGCAGGCAGTGGTGTGAGCTGCCCCCCTTCCTCCCCATGCTCCCCCCGACGAGCTGCTGCTCTGCCCCCTGCCCTGTCCTGCCATGCCCCAGCTGGGCAACATCTGTCCCTGCCTCACTCCCTCCCTCACTGTGGGGGTGTTGATCTGCCCCCCACACCCCTTCCCTCTCCCCTTCCACCACCATAGACTTACCACCTGCATGCAGTTCTCCAAGCTGCTGAGCTGTTCTCCTCTGCCTGTGTATTGCACTGTGGCTGCATGCATGCATGGGCATTATTGGCTGCATAGGCCCCATTTCCAATACAGCCAATTTTCTTTATATTGGTGCCAATCCAATATCCAACCGATGTATTGGTTCACCTCTAGTTGCTATGGCCTGTGCCTACTGGCAGTGACATTTATGAGCTTTATGGAACTTAACCTATGCTCTCAGTAGCCAAAACCCATCTAGCAAAGCAATGTAGTATTTGAAGGAACAGGATTTTTGTCCTTGTCTATGAGAGGTATTCAGCTGTTGGGGAAATTCTGGCCATGAGTTGTCTATCACAGGTGGATGATATGAGCTGTCATAGTAAACATATTGAGGCTAGATGTTTGTCTTTGAGATGTTTTTGCAGATTCATTTGATATCAGATGTTTGCAGCAGCCATTTGGGTGCTTTGAGCTGGCATAGCCCCTAATTTGCTCTATTACATGGTACTATTTGCTTGGCACATAAGAGGTTCTTGATGGAATGGACTTGGAGTTCATCAGGGTAACAACAGGCCTATTACTCTGATGCTGATCCTGTGTAAAATCATGGGTCTTTAATAAGGGGTTGAAGTAATCAATGAAGAGGACAGTGATATAACTAGTGCCAATCAATGTGAGTTTACGTGAAGTAATTTCATAAAGAGAAACTGTGTTATGTTATATCTTGACTTCCTTAAGGTAGTGGTTGGCAGCCTTTTTGGACCATGGGCCAGAATAACCTAGCTGGGGTCAGAGTTGGACAGGCTCTGGAATGGATTCCCAAGTGAGGTGGTATTCTCTCCTATCTTGGGGGTCTTCAAGAGGAGGCTGGACAGATACTTGGCTGGGGTGATATGACCCACCCATTCCTGCCCAGGAGAGGGGGTCGGACCTGATGATCTGCTTAGGTCCCTTCTGACCCTAAGTGCTATGATACTATGAGGTGGTAGGACCTGTCTGTCGCCTCTTTTTCTCCCTGCTGTGGCACAGGAAATATTCCTTGCCAGTGCTTCCCCCTGCCATTGAATTCTGCCAAAGCCCCATGGCCATGAACTAAATCTGGCCCATGGGCCATAGCTTTCCATCCATACCCAAAAAAATGTAACTGATAAAATTGCCAGTGACCTATGGATTGGAGGAGTGGTACATGCTGGAGAGGGCAGGTCACTGGCACTGACTGATTTGGGTCACTTGGCCAGTTGAGCTCAGGTAGACAGTGTCTGCTTCAGGATGGCTAAATGCAAGGAAATGTAAAAATGACACAGAACTTAAAATGTGCCTTCAGGATGGGGGATTTGTGAGGACTGTTGGTTAGGAAATAGACCCTTATCCCCCTTTGAATATGTTTAGTTCCACATACCAAGGTGAAACTTGTATTCTTTTTTTTTTTTTCAATCTAGTAAGCTTGTGGTCAGGCTTAGAGAGAGTGGCAGTTAAGGCTGCCTGAGTTATTTTGTTGTAAAGCTCATTTTCTGCAGCTTAGAACTGGGCCAACTTTCTCTGAGATGTGCAAAAAGGCTCCAGCATTAGCAGGGTCTTGCAAATCCTGAGCTGCCTGGCTTCTCCCAGTAGAGGGTGCTGAGTTGTTGTGGTATCCTGGGTGCAGTTAGCCTCAGATGTCATTCTGCCTGGCCTGCAGTCTGCCTGCTTCTCTCCTCCATCTCTCATGGTCTTGCTGCAGAGGGAGTTTGTGTGTGTTGGAGATAAGTGACTGTAAATGATCTGGTAGGGGTGGATGTGTTGTGGCACACCTGAAATTGCTGAGCTATGAAGTAGAATGGCTGCTGAAGTGGGAATCAGGATTTGCAAGGGGGCTTCCAAGAGGGGTAATTGAGTGAACCAACACTGCAAGGGACCCCAAAGCACTAAAATGCAAGAGTGACTTCTGAGATGTGAGGTATAGGTGTGAAGCTCAGGAAGAAAGTAGCAAAGGGGAGAACAGGAGGGGTAGGACTTCAGAGGACCGAGGGGTAGGTTCAGGAGACAGTGTGAGATGTCTGAAGTAGGGCAGACCTGGGCTAGGAGGGAGAACGAAGCCTCAGGAGGGAAAGGAGAAGAAAGACAGGATATGGGAGAGAAAAGGTGGTTAGCATGAGGACAGGATCTTTGGGAATGGGGAGGAGATGAATGAACAGAGATGGCCAGTTGGATTTCTTTATTGTGTTTTAGGAAGTTGTAGTGAAGCAACACATGGCTGGTAGCTGACCTGAGATCCTCTGGGAGCCCCTGTGGTAGGGATTAGGAAGCTCAGACATCTCAGGGCATAGGTTGCCTCCTCTGAAGCACAGTTTGAATAGTTGTTGGCAGCAGTTGGCCACATTCTCACTAGAGGTGCATCGATACATCTGTCCAATATTTGATCAGCACCAATATAAAGAAAATGGATCATATAGGAAATCGGCCTGATGTGGCTGATAATTTGTCTGATAGATGCCCGTGTGTGTGCAGCTGCAGCGCAGCACGCAGGCAGTGAGAACAGCCCGGCATCTTAGAGAGCTGCATGCAGCTGGTAAGTTGGGTGTGGTGGAAGGGGAGGAGGGAGGGAGGGGAGGTGGGGGTGTAGATCAAGGCCCCTACAGTGAAGGAGTGGGGCTGGGGCTGAGGCAAGCGCTGCCCAGAGTGGGGTGGGCTGGGCACGGGATGGACTTGTGGCTCTTGGGGGGGGTGCTCCCAACGCTGCATGCTGCTCATCTGGGAGCTGCTGGTATGGGGCTTGCCCGCTTGTCTGGCAGTTCTTGCCACTGCTCCCACTGCTTGTCCAGGAAGGTGTTGGGGGGGGTGGGGTAGGCGTGTGCCCCTTGATCAAGGTGAACTGGGGCCAGGGCTGCACGGGGTTCTTCCTGGCCTGGCCTGCCCTTCCCTGCACAGATCTGGGTGCACGCGCCCCTCCCCAACATGCCCTCCCAGAAGAGTGGCAGGAGCCACCATGAGCAGGTGAGCGTTAGACCAGCAACTCCTTGATGAGTAGTGTGCAGCTGTGAGAGGTGTGTGTCCCGATGAGCTGCAGCTCCATCCCATGCCCTGCCTTGGCTGGGCAGCACTTGCCCCAGCCCCTGCCCCAGCCACACTCCTCCCTCACAGCAGTGGCCTTGATTTGCCCCCCACCGTGCCCCTTCTACCACACCAGATTTACCAGCTGCATGCAGCTCTCCAGGCTGTGGGGCTGGTATTGGAAATTGGATCATTATCAGCTGATGTGCCTCCTTAAAAATCGGCTATTGGTATCAGCCCCCAAAATCTCTGTTGGTGCACCCCTAATTCTCAGGCAAACAAATCCCTGACATTGCAAGGACTTGGGTTTTGATGGTATCACAATCCCTCCAATTTTCTGCCTGTCACAGAACAGTTGGGTCCCCTGAGGGCTGAAACTAAAGTTGCTGAACTCAGTGTAAGGGCATTTGGGAATAACATAATGTCCTATGATGCACAGGAAATCAGACTAAATTGAAGGGGGCTGTGCTTCAGGTTGGCCACCCCTAGCCTAGAAGATCTGGTGGCCCCTTCCTGCCTGGAACCCTGAACTTATGCTGAGGGACTCGTTTCTTCCCCTTAAATCAAAGAGGCTGTGCACCAGGGCACTGTACCCAGGGGAAAGGCTGTGATGGGGAACACACTGTCTCTCCTGAGGAGATTAGAGGGGTTGTACTGAGAGCAGTTTTTAGGGCTGCAGGAGCAGAGCTGGGGTGCAGGGTACTCTCCTGTAAATGTAGGTCTCCAAGATGTTTTAGCTAACGTTCTCTTTCTATTGAATCCTTTTCCAGTTATTGCAGACATCTTGGAATACTATGCAGAACTGACCGGTTATAGGTTTCTGAAGCTGAGCCCAGACTCTGGCTCTTGCTGAAGGCCTAATCTGTAGCTTTGCTTTTAAATCTGTTTCTCTCTGCTTTATATAAGTCTGTAGCCTTGTCGGTACCTGCTGCCATATTCTCTGCTGTAAAAGACAGCATGACCCCAGATGGCAGTCATGTCAGCACAGGGCTCTGCACCCTAGCAGCTGACTCTGTATCCTCTCCATGTGGAGTAAGATAATTTCTACAGTATAGTGCATTTCTCAGGCCTGAGGCCTTTCTGTAACTTGTGGAGCCTTTGCTGAGATCTGGCGTTGCTGGAATTTGATGCATGTGGTACTACATCCCTGGACATGTGTGGAGGGAGGGGGGCATTACTTGTGCATTGTATGCAAAGGCTGTATCTGAGATCTCTGGTGAGGGGATTAACTTTAGTCTTTCTGCAGGCTTCTTGCTCTTAGTGTGGTTTCTTGGTGATCCTAGATGAATGGCAAGTACCTTATGGCTTCCCTGCCTGAGCTTGAAGAACTTGGAAGCCTGCTCCATGGTGGGGTGAGGGAACAGGGGATGGCACCTGCCTGGTGCACAGACATGGGTGGTCTGTTGGCTAGTGCAGTCAGTGTACAAGTCTCTTGCTTCTTCCTCATACATGAGGAGTTGCCTGCCTTTTTAACAGTATTCATCCTGAAAGATCTTCAAATGTTCTGCAAACAGTAGACAAAAGCAGCCACTTGCTGTGGATGCATTGTAGTTGCTGGTGCTTGGTATCTCTCTGCACCTACACTGGAAGGAAAGTAATTGGACCAGAACATATGAGCAAGCCTTGTGCTTACCCGAGGGTGCAGATAGTGTTTGTTTATTTGTATGTCCGTCCCTCCCCCCCCCCCTTCCCAACACAGGTTCAGGATTGCTTACAGTAAGAGCCAGCATAATGCAATTCATGTTGGTACAGCAGGGGCAAGACTGTGATACTGAAAATTTCATCCCATCCACATCAAGAAAACCATGTGAGGCCTTTATCAAAGGTGGAGGGAGGGTTGAGTTGCCCCTTCTGAGGCATTCAAACTAGTGCTTTACCAGCAAGCTCTCATTTGCCTTGGGCTTAGGAAACCGGTTCCCCGGTAGAGATGCTGGTTCACTATGGGGTGCCCACCACTCCCTCTCCCGAAGCCATTGCTTGCCTGTTATCACAGTACTGTGCTGCTAAAGGAGTCTTTCTTTTCCCTTTCATTTGAGTGACTTCAGTGAAGTGGAAACCCTGCCTCTCTATTGTTTCCCCGCCCCCACCCCATGCTGGCATTTTCCCAAACATTCTTCTCGACTAGAAGGCAAGTCATTCAGGGAGCCTGTGCATGCCCCTACATCTTATATTTACACTGCAGTTAAGGTGTTTATAACTGCATGAATGACAAGGGCATTACATATGCACCCAATTTAAGGTGCTTTAAAATGGTAAACCAGCATTATATGTGTTCCATGTACAATATAGAATAGTGGTTCTCAAACTTCTTTACAGACCACTTAAAAATTGAGGGACTTGGCAGACCACTTAATAAACTTTCTTTTTTTTCTGTTCTACAAATCAAAGCACACAACTCATATTTTAAAATCAGTAGTCTCACCTTTCTAATACAATGGATGTGCCTGGTTTTTTGAGCAGAGTTCTGGGAAGTCAGCTGTAACATTTGTCAGCTTTAGCCTTAGGTCACCTTTCTGCGGACCACCTGAATGGAGCTTGTGGACTGGTTGTGGTCTGCAGACTGCAGTTTGAGAACCTGGTAATAAGCTGATGGAGAATAGATTTAAGTTAGAGATCAGAAGGAAATATTTTACAGTTAGGGTGGCCAAAATCTGGAACCAAGTGCCCAGGGAAGTGGTCCTCGCCCCTACCTTGGGCAAATTCAAGAGGTGGTTGGATGGTCACCTGTCTGGGGTCTTGTGAACCTAGCATTCATTCCTGCCTGTGTCAGGGGGTCAGGCTAGATGATCTGTTCAGGTCCCTCCCTACCTATTATGAAACCTCTGATATAGAACATTTTTATCTAAATTGTGTGTCTAGGGTTGCCCGAGAGTCAGGACTGATAAGTTAATTAGCCCTGGCCCCAGGACCGCACAGGGTCATGCTGGGCTGTGGGCAACCAGCTTTCAATTTGCCAGTGTAGGGGGACCCAGGGTCATACTCCCAAGCATCCTGTGCTCTGGGAAGTAGGGGTTCTTATCCCGAAATTTTACCATCTGATGTACGTGTGTGGCACAGTAGGAAGCATTATAGTTGGAATAGGGGATGAGATCCTGGGCACCTTAAATGAACATATGCCAGGGCTCTATGTGGTGCTAGGCAGAGAGAACCTGTGCTAGCTCTGGAACAGGAAGGTTCTTTGAGTAGATGCCATATCTTTTTATTAGACCAACTGAGTAGTTGGAAAAAACTACTTGGCAGGCTTTTGGGCGCAATTGCCCTTCTTCAGGCATAAGGAGTCTAAGCATAGGAAGCTGCATAAGTTTGTTAGTGATGTGCAGAGCTTGTTAGCCTACCTGTAGTGCCATACTAACAGAGTTAAACTGCTGCTTGTTCTGGAGTTAGTGGGGGTAGGATCACTGCATGGCCTTGTTTTGTGCAATATAGACATACCCAGGGAACAGCCTGTCCACACTGCTCTGGTTGGGTGATGTGTGGGGAGGTGTTGGTGGGAGCCATCACTGCTTCTAGACCAGGGATGGGTAATTATTTGGGCTGAAGAGATCACTTAAGGAGTTTCTGTGACCTGTTGTGGACAGAGGGGTGCGGAGTGCAGACCTGGGCCTGTGTGTGTGTGGGGGGGGCGGGAAGGAGCACTGACTCAGCATGGCCGGAGTGTGGGAGGAGCAGCGGTTGGTCTAGCCCTAAGCTATCTGTCCTGGACCCACCAGCAGTGACCCTGGACAGAGCAGGCAGGTGAGGTCCCCATGGAGCCCAGCCCAGGACATTTATGGGCAGGGCATGCTTAGCCAGCTGGATGGGATGAGACTGAAGGTGGGGTGGGGAGCAGGGTCTGGGAGCAGGACAGACAGGCTGGGACTGTGGGACTGTGACAGCATGGGGCCAAGCCCAGGGCAGAGCTGCAATCCACTCCCCACATTTCCCTATGACAGGCACTGGGTCTGCAGGCAGGGATTTGTGGGGAGCAGATTGCAGCTCTGTCCCAGGCCTTGGTCCTGTGCTGACACTGCTCCACTATCCCAGCCTCTGCCTGCCCATCCCCCTTCCAGATGCTGCTCCCCATCTGCCTACATCTACCCAACCGAGTGCATCTTGCCTAATTGTAACTCCTGTTTTTGCTTACCAGATGCCAGGGCTTTTGTCTGCCCCTCATTCCCCACCCTTCTGGGGTCCCACAGGCTTCTGCCCATTGATACTTAAAACATTCCCTGCCTGATGAACAGGGATCCTGTTTTTTTC
Source organism: Crocodylus porosus (assembly GCF_001723895.1). Classification (NCBI taxonomy): domain Eukaryota; kingdom Metazoa; phylum Chordata; order Crocodylia; family Crocodylidae; genus Crocodylus; species Crocodylus porosus. The sequence goes on along the minus strand of NW_017728934.1, from coordinate 8,278,638 downwards.
TGTTTAAAAACTGCAGATTCTCTGATTTAAAAACCCAAAATTTGTGATTAAAATGATAGGCCACTGTATATATAGGTATCAGTTGAACACAATGTTTAATTGTTATATTTACATTTTTAAAGCAGTTTGGAAGCCTGCCAGTTCCTCAATCACTATAATCAAATACATTCTAAATATCTATATATTTTGGCATTTGATTTTGGGTTTTTCATCACAAAAAATCAGAGCTCCTGCTGCCCCCCCTCACATACCAGGATGTGGGTCCAGCTGCAGTTTCCTCTCCCCCCCGCCCGCTTTGTGGTACTGAGGAGCTCTGATATGCCGTTGCCCCTCACTCCCACGCCACAGCTGCACCCTGCAGCCCTGCCAGTGCCCCTTACTCCTTGCCTACCCCCCACCTGTTCCCTCCCAGCAGCAGCTTCCCTGTGCACCAGGATGTGGTGTGGGGGGTGTTTGTGTGTGTATGTGTGCACAGCCCTGCCGTCGGTGGCTCAGCAGCAGCAGCAGGTGGTGGCCCCTTGGGTCACCCACAGCCATGTTTTCACATGGTTAGGTTTATCAAATAAAACAGCTTTTGGCTACCCATGGGAGGAAAAAGTTCCTTCACCCTGAAAAGGGAAGTGTTCGGCAAGCTGCAGAGTCCCTATTTTGGGGATTTTGAGCTGTTGCGCATCACTGCAGCCATGAATGTCATTTAGGAACTTCCACAAGGGGGACTTCCCTTAAAATATAGGTGCTTTCCTTTTGGGCCAAAGCCCTGTGATAGGAGAGAGGGTAGTGCAAGTGCTCTGACTTCTGCCGTGATGGAAGGCTTGGAACCTGAACACTGAAAACCCCAACTGGGTCTACCAGAAAGTCAGTCTTTCTCTGTGTCCTGACACTGCTCAGACCACCTCTTGACGTTCCTTCACCTGAAGCAGAGTTCTTGAAACGGGTTTGTCGCTGCTGCGGCTTTGTTCTGGCTACTTCTGGTTGTACAGGTGAGCTCGGACGAGTTGTCTGACCATTTTGTTTTTGCTCAGCACCCAAGCTTTGTAGGGTGGATTGATCCAAATAGAAGCAATTTAAATGTCTAATTTAAAATGCCAAGTGGAATTGCTAAGCCTTGATGTAAGTCATCTATTTTTAATCAACTTTTCTGTGTGTGCAGGTATTTTTTCTAAGGTGAAGTATGTTCTCGCTTGGTAAAACCATTAAAATATGCAGAGTTACAGCTGGAGTTTTTACACGAGGTTTGTCACAGCCTTTCTCCTGGGAAGGTATGCTGTGAACATTCATTTGAGGAATTATGGTTTGATTTTATTTTGTATTTTAGCAGTTTGAAAATGATGGAGACTATTGGCCCCTCCTAGGATCAAGCCCATAATGTAGTATGTGACTTACTGTCCCATACTGTTAAGCTTAACCTCAATAATTTCCCCCATGTTTCTTGATAAAAGCATGCAGGATGTAACTCGGTCTTCTTGATTGAGGCTCATGGATTCAGCATGTTTATTTAAGGTTTTGTCTTAAATCATATTTTAACTGAATATAGTTAACTGTCAACAAGTTTATTGCAAAAAAAAATCACCAGCACTGAGGCCTTGCTGACTTAATTTTAAATGAGTGTTTGCAGTTTGGAGTATGCAGTACTGGGTTGTGAGTTGAGGCAGGTGCTGTTTGCTGGGTGTGAGGGGCACTGGCACTCAGCAGAGTTGGGTTAAGTTCATATGCTCTATAAATCTTAGTGACTGAAGCTACTTGTTTATCAGTGTAACTGGGTGACCTAGATAGTCAGGGTGCCAGTCCCAAGGAAGAGGTGGAATTGCTGTAGGGGAAAGGAAGGTTAGTTTGCTTGTGGTAGGGCTGAATGTTATGGGAGGAAAGACTGTGATTGCCTTTTTGATAGAAAAGATTGAGTGTTTGATGTATGGTAGAGAGTATGTTTGTGGGAGCAAGTGCCAGCCATAAGTAGACTGCATTAACGCATAAGGTCTGGTGTTTGGGATGGCTGTGCTGGTCATGGGCAAGCACTGTGGCATACCCTTCAGTCATTTGGGAGGGCTTGGTTTTCATCCCATCCTCTTTCTGACGGGGTGCACCAATAGAGACTTTTTGGGCCGATATTGGTGGCTGATTTTTAATGAGTCATAAAATGGCAGCTTACCAGCCGGACCTGCTCTCCAAGCTGCCTGGCTGCAAGTCTGTTGTGGAGGAAGGGGCGAGGGAGGAGGGAAGCGGTGTGGAGGGGGCAGGTTGAGGCTCCTGCGGTGAGGCAGGCTGCACAGCTGCGACAAGGTACGGCATGGGACAGAGCCACAAGTGGCTCATCTGGGGGGCGGGGGGGCAGCTCCCACTGCTGCACACACCCTGGGACAGCATGGGGGGCATGTGCCCCTGGATTTGCATGTGGGGGTGAGGATGGGCTGCTGCTGCAGGCTGGAGCCAGGGCTATGCCAGACTCTTCCCAGTGAGGAGGGCTGGGCCAGGCCGAGCTGTGCTCAGGGTGGGCAGCAGTAGCCCTGGGAAAAGGCTGTTGGGGGAGGGGCTGCAACTATCTTAAAATGTGCTGTATTCCCCCTTCCCTGCACCACTGCAACCCCTGCCCAGCCCTCAGCCAGGAAGAGCTTCACGCTAAAAGTCAGGAGAGCTCTCCCTACCTGCCTGACTCCTGGAAGGTTTGTCTTGGTCTTGCCCAGACTCTCTCCCCAACAGGGCCTGTGGGCAGGGGGCATTCCAGAGATGCCGTGCGTGGAAGTCCTGCCCATGAGGGGCTGCTTTTGCTGGGTGACTAACTGGAGCAGACATCAGGGAGGTTACCATTTGAATCCGCTGTTTTCATTTTCAACCTGTAAAATTGCTCAGTGCACAGATCTCAAAGACAGACTTTTACAGAATCCTCTTCATATATAAACCTCAGCTGCAAGGCACAAAAAGGTTTTCTTGCTTATTATATCAGTATTTCCTGTCTGCTTAATAGAAAAGTGAACCTGAAAAAGAGAGAGGGATGCAGCCAAAGAGGAGAAAACAAATTAAAAATGGAAGTAAAATAAAAAGAGAAGATTAAGTGAAATTTCACCATCTCTACTGTCATCTGCCATTGCAAATTAATCCTTTGTTTTTGTGATAAGTTTGCACTGAAACAAGTAAATTTTTATCAGGGTCTAGTTACATAGTTTGCATACAAACATAAGGTGACTGGTCTTTTGAACCAATTCTAAAAACAATAGGGAAGTTGAGATTTTACCATCTCCTACAAATAACTGAGCAGCAGAAGTTGATTAGCAGCTGATTACTTCTGACGTTCCTTGGAGTTCATACAACCTGGGATTTGAGCTTCCAGAGTTCTTGGCACCATACAAGAGTACGTATCGCCTCCTCTGCATCCATATGTTACATGGATCAAATGATCAGGGCTGCAGTAATAGAACAGATGAAGCGGGGTGTCCTGTTGAGTGAGGCACTTCTTAACATCTATCCCAAATAACCATCATCTTACTTTCATTTGTAGTTGTCTTCAAAGCCATTGTGGTTGTATCCTATATTACAGCCTTTTAGTAAATGTGTTTAAAATTGAATAAACTTACAAAAGGCAACGGTTGAAATCCTGGCTCCACTTGGTCTGGGATTAGCAAGATCCCACTAACTGCAGCAAGATGAGGACATTGTTGGAGAGGTCACTGCCTTGGTTGGAAGGGGCATCACAGCTTTTCTCTCTTTTTTTTTTTTTAATCATGAGTTTGTCTTTAACAGGCAAAGAAGATGGAGAAATTGCTTTGTCCGGTCTTCCTGCTGAGGTTCTTTGATTTATCTGAAAATAAAGAAAAGTCTGGAATGTTTCACATGTGTCTTGTCTCTATAGGAGACATGGCTTCTCTCTAATATTTTAATTTTAGGGTTTTTTTAGCTCTTTCTTGGTAACATTCTATTCTCTGTTCCAGGCATCAGGGATATAAATATGAACTAGGTCAAATAAAGGTAAAGGGGATAGATTACCTTTTAATGCCAGATCCCATGGTTTGGGATGCAGAAGAGAGAGTGGGTGTGAATTTATACTTGTCAATCTGTAGAAGCTGCAAGAGACTTTCTGCACCTACTATGCTTCACTGGTTTTTCCAGTCAATGATGAGTCCAAGCATGTGTCCTTGTAACTGGACAGTGTGACAGTACCCTTTTAGATCTGGCAGAGGGTCTGCAATGCTTCAGGGATCTCGGCATCAGGTTTAAGCTTGTCTGAATTCCTTTCCTTGCCGAGATAAAATTAGTGTTGAACTTATTAAGAAGAGCCAACCACTGTGCAGAGGCATCAGAACTGCCCTGGTGGATTCATATATACAGTAAATATAGGGAACAATCAGAAATTTTGACAGGTTCACTTTAATCAGAGATTTTTGAAGATCTCTCTGGCAAAGGCCGGATTACGAACATGCTGCTTGCGTTCAGAAGGCAACATTAGGACAGACAAATATTTAATGAAGCAGGATCCCAGACATCTCCCCTCTAGATGGATATTCTAACTGCTGGGCTATGAACACCACTTGCACTTTCTCACTGAGTCACTGAATAGTCAGGTGTTATATAAAAGCTGAAGCTGGTCCACAGGACACCCTAGAGGTGAGTGGTTCAGGCACTCCCTGGGGAAGTAGATGAGCTGGGTTCAAATTAACGTGCCAATTTAGATGAGAGTTGAACCTAGGTTTCCCCCTGTCATGGGACTTGCTGAGAGAAGGTTGGGGAGAAGCATCACCGATTCCTGCCTTTGTCTGATGTCACTGAAGTCCCCTTTGATCCTGTTGCAATCTTAAGCAGAGCCTAGCAGGCAAGTCAGAGAGTTGAGAGGTTTATGTTCCTTCCAAGTTGGTCCTGCATTGTAACTTAGGCAGCCCTGACACTTTGTTTGACTTTGTTATGGAGTTAGCCGTAATCATGCCTTCCTCCCAACCTACCCATCCTTGCCTGCACAGCCAGCATATCATGAAGACTACAACACCAAGAAACAGTGTGAAAGCAAACCTGAACCAGGATACCATTCGTGGTGCTTTACTGGCACCTGCTGACATCAACCACTTGTAACAGTACATGCTGTGTCACATTAACATGTATCATTGGACCACACTGTGCTGTTTATGGCTTTCTTCAGAAGAATTTGATCTCCCATTGAGCTTGCTCTTACAATTACAATAGGATCTCTTATTTGATTCCTACTGATACAGTTGGTGGGATATAATGTGGTCCTTCTGCTGGTCAGAGATGTAGATGGGTGTAAACTACTTGGGCTCTTTTTGCACCAGTGGGCAGGAGTCCCAACCTTGCCATTTGGCAAGGTGAAAAGGAGGTTGTGCCCTTTTCTAGTACTGTATGCCTTCAGGCAGGACTTGCATATCCTGTAATACTGGAGCCACCTTGGAGGTCCTGAGTCTTGGTTGCTGCTCTGGTGTTTTGCATGTAAATGACTTGCATGAAAGGGTATCCAAAGCCCTGGGATGCAGGCCAGTGGGGAATGCACACTGCCACTGGCATGAGGAGGATTGCTGAGAGTCCCTGAAATGGGGCTGGGAGACCCTTGGAGGTGTGCAAGCAGCGCCTGACATGTGCAGTGCACCCAGACTATGGAAGCAAGAAATATGATGTAACCCATTCGCAGTTCGTAGCCCCTGTGAAATGTGAGAGGAGTGAGACTATAGGTGGGGAATTCAGACTCCAGCAAATCTCCCTGCTCACACTTGTCTGAAAGGCTTCTAAAACAGTCAGCTCCCAGCCAGATTTCTTGTCCCTGCACCAAAGGATAGGGCTCTACAGTATTTCAAAATCAGTTTTCTTTTTTTAAGCTGCAGCAAGCCATATACTTCCACAGAGTTCAAGACCAGAAGGGGCCATTAGATTATACATGAAATCAAACTTGGTATAATCAGCAATAAAATTTCTACTGGTCTCCCCTCATATTTAGTGCAGTAACTTTTTAAGTGGCCTAAACCATTTCAGTTCTCAGGAAGTTAAGCTATTTTTGTGACCAGGAGTACCCACGGTGCTGACAGTGTTTGTGGCCAGGAAATTATTTTCGTGATATATGCCATGGGCTGCAGAAGGAGGTAACCTCCCCTGCAGAGTGATTGCTTAACTTGTGAAAAATTCCCTCCCAACCCAAATCGAGGAAACATTTGACCTTCAAGTCATGACCCAGACACACCTTGGGTGGACACCTTGAAGCGCAGGTCTATACTGTCCGCAATCCTGGCCAGGCTCTGATGTTTCAGAGGTAGTTGAAGAAACCAGAGGACATGTGGCAAGTTGGGCATCAGGGAAAAAAATCTTCCCTGTGAGATCTATTGAATGTGCACATGAGAATCTAAGCTTACTTTTTGTTGAATCTGCTGTTGTTAATGCAGTAGCTTTGCTCTGTTCATGGTATTCTCCATGCTTGCCAGCATGGTAGCATTTTCCCATGCTTATGGCTGGAGTAATTTATTTCTGAATGCCTTGGACAAATACAACAACTGGCAATGAGAATGGAATCCCCTGAGTGGAACATGCATTAAATCAGCCAGAAGAACCTGCTGTAACTGTGAGTGCTTGAGACCACAATAGCTACATATATTGGAATAATTGGAGCTTGTGATAGTACCCTGGCAGACTGGTGTACACACAAGAGTGGCTGGAGCAGTTTTTGAAATAAATGAGATTCCCCATGGAAACTCATAGCCTTGCTACTAAAATTGATGGAAGGAAAAATACAGTTTACTGCATGGTCTCCTCATCCTAGAGAAGCCAGCAAGTAAAAATCTTTAAAGAGATAGTGAAAATTGTCCAAGAACTTCTGGTACCCAAGCCATTGATCATTTACAGAAAGGTTCAAGGTCTATAAGAGAAATTAACTGGAAGGTGAATCTATTTCTTCTTTTGTGACAGAGTTACAGAAATTGTTGGAATTTTAAGGATGAGGCCCTTGGAGACAGATTTGTATATGAGTTACTTGATTAAGCCATACAAAACAGGCTCTTAACAGAGAAATACCTTACCTTTAAGTGTGCTGTTGAGATTGGAACAACTATGGAAACTGCAGCAAAGGATGCCATGGAGTTGCATGGAGGAGTGACTTTGGAAATATGAATAAGTTATTAAATATGCAACAAAAGAGCCACTGCCTGCAGCAGCCAGACAGATGTGTACTGTGAGGATGGAAAAGGTTTCCACACCCCAGCTAATTGCTAGTTTAAGGAACTCTCTTGCTGAAGTTGCAATAAAAAGGGACATATCTAAGCTGTGTGCTGTGCTATAAGAAACAAACATGAGACCAAATAAGATCCAGAAAATGAAGTATATGTAATGGTTAGGGGTAGTAGTGACACAGATAGTGAGAGTGGAGTAACTAGTCTGAGTCTGTATCTTGTGAACAAGAGTAGTAAATCAGCTACCTGGCTGACACCCCAGGTTGCTAGGAAAAGTCTTAAAATGGAGTTGGATATGGCTGCTGCAGAGTCTCTTACTTTGCATACAGAATTTTGAAAAAAAAAATTGAAAAATACAAAACAAAGGAAGACCACAGTATTATTAAAAACACATTCTAATATTATAAAAGCCTTAGTCTGTCTGTCTGTCCATAACTCTTTATTCGCACTCAGATTGGCTGACTGAAACAACCAGTCAGAGTGCCTCAAGAGCGTCCGGACAGGAGACGGCACAGCAGAGCACTGTCACTATGGCTAGGACACGGGATGGAGCCAGGGGGAGGGAGTGGGCCCCATCCTTCCCCCCCCCCCCGGGGGAGAGGCAGGGGTGGGGGAGGATATAGAGTTGCTGGGCCCTGACAAAAGTCAGCAGGGAGGGTGAGGGGGGCACGGTGGCAGTGCCCTGCCGCTACTGCTGCTGCACACGGACAGCAGCCCTGAAGGTGGGGGAAGTGGATCCAGACCCAAAGCGGCAGGGGTAAGGGTGGGGGGAGCAGGCCCGTTTGCCCCCTCCCCTGACCTGAGGAGAGCACTGCCGCCAGGCTCCAACAAAAGTTATCTGGGGGAGGGAACATGGGGACACACATGGTGACGGTGCCCTCCCGCTGCTCCTGGCCCCTGCCAACAGCCGGGAGAGAGGGGAATAGGGAAGAGAGGCAGGTGGACACGGGCCGGGCGGACCCAGAGCATGGGTGTGGGGAGAATGGGCCCAGACCAGAATTAGCAGGGGATGGGGGGGGAACAGACCCGCACTCAGGGTGGCGGGAGGGCTGGGGGCCAGACCAGGGTCTCTGTCCCATCCTTCCCCCACATCATTCTTGATGGGCAGTTGGCCTAGTATGTGAGAAAAGGCCATGCCAAAGAGTGTGATGGTAGAATATAATGATAAGCAGTACCTCTCAGACTTATGTGTCATTGAAAAAGGAGAACCTGCTCTATCGGATGATGAATGGTTAAAGATTTTTCTCTGGACTGGAATTCTGTAAAGATACTACAAACATTTTTTGATAGTCGCTGCACAAACAGTTGAACAACAATTAGAAGATATATTAAATCAGGCCTCAGAAGTGTTCAGGGAAGGCATAGAAATTTTAAAACATATCAAAGCTAAGTTAATAGATGCTGAATTGGATCACTGAGAAAGGGAAGGTATACTTTCAGAAGTAGCCTGGAGTGAGTGCAGCATGCTTATAGGGCCAAAAATGTGGTGCAGTAAGGTTATACAAGGACTTTAAGGTTCGTTTACTGTAAACCCTGTATTGAAAGTCAAGAAATATTCCCTTGTTCAAACTGAGGGTATCTTTGCCACATTAACAGGGGGACAGAAATTTTTAAAAAATGATTTATTGCAAGCTTATCTACAGATGGAAGTAGAAATGGAAGAGACATTTGGGGAATGCCAAATGTGCATCTTACCATAAATATTCACAAAGGGTGTTACCAGTCCATTAGACTTATATTAGGCATTGCTTCCACTCCCACTGTATAGTAGCGAGCAATGGATCAATGTTACAAAGCATTCCAAGAGTGTGACATTATTTGGCTGACATTATTGTGACTATTGAAAAAGATTAAGAGCATCTGAGACATTTGAAGAGAATATTAGAACATCTAGAAGAATATGCATTGTGAGCACATTGTGCAAATGGGAATGAATTTCTGTAGGTCATCTAGAAATTGTCAAAATTAAGGTACTAGCCAGAAGCTTTGTATAGTGGCCAGGTAATGACCAACAAATAGAACACCTAGGTAAAGAATGTAAAGGATGCCAACAGGTACATAATATGCCCAAACCAGTGTTGTTACACCCTTGGGAATGGCCTCCCATTCCCTGGCAATGGCTCCATATTGATTTTGCAGGACCATTTTTAAGAATGATATATCTAAGGGTGGTGGATGGCCAGCAGTTTTCTGTATGAGAACCATTCCAGTAGCACAGACAAATTGTGCAGTATATTTGCACAAACAGGATTGCCAGAACAAGTTATAAATGACAATGACCCTCAGTTCAGCTTGGATGAGCTTCAAAGGTTCGTGAAGAAAAATGGTATTCAAAATACTACTTCTGCCCCATACCAGTGAGGCCACAAATAGGCTGGTTGAGTGGTTTGTACAGTTTTTCAAAAATGCCATACTGTTCATGAAAGATGAAGCAGGGTCAGTACAGCAAAAGATGGCACGCTTCTTGCTTGCACATAGAAATGCAGTATATGCCACAATGAATGAGATGCTGGCAAAGCTGCTTATTGTCCAGAATCTCAGGTTGTGGTTGGGCTTATTAAAACCAGACTTGCAGCAACATCTTACAGATTGCAAGAAAACTAAGGCTTGAAAAGGGGAACAGGCATCTCTTGGCAACTACATCTAGGTCAAAGTGCTGGCACGTGATTACTGGGAACTTAAGAAATGCCAGGCAGCCTGCAGTTGTAAGTGCACAAACAGGTCCCTTGTCTTTTGCAGTGCAGGTAACACCTAATATTGTTTAGTACCACCACAGTGACCAACTACGAGATATAATAATGACTGCAGAATGGACACAGAAACAACAGTTAGAGCTCCACCTCTTAACTGAGCCATTGGCTTTGCAACCTACAGCAACATCCAGGAATGGTGTACCAGGAAGTAGCAGTGCTGACCTGCCAAATACATCTACATCTGAAGAAGAAGCATCTGAATTTAACGTAGATGAAGGGAGGCCACCTCCTCAGGACTATTCAAGGGAGTGGTAGTCGCTACCCAGAAAGGAAACGTAAATATGAATCTGTGCAGCACATCCTCAGAGAAGTGGTCAAGAAGATGATAGACCATTACTCAGAAAGGAAACACAAGCCACCCAAGAGGCTTGCAGCCTGGACATTGTGTTAATTTCAAAAGGGGTTGGGGGATGAGATGTGAGATATGTGAATGTGTTGAATGTGCATTTGAAAATCTAACTTATTTGTTGAATCTGCTAATGGCAGTTAATGCACAGCTTTACTTTATGCTCAGTGTACCCCATGTTTGTCAGCCTGGCAGTTTGCCTATGCTTGTGGTTGGAAATTTTTTAAATTTTGGAACGTCTTTGAACAAATACAGTACTGTCCACCAGAGCCAGCCTGCTTCACCCTACCTCGCTGGTACATTGCAAAACTGCTCCCTAAAGTCCATCACTGCCCCATAGCAGTGAGGCCTCATGGGAGGCTTGCTTTCTAGCTCCTGGATCATTTGTGTGACTCTCTTTTGAGTTCCTTACAGTTTTTCCACATCCTACTGGACATTTTTACCCCAGACACAGGGACAGGATACTAGTAGTTGTTTTCTAATGTTACAGACAGGTAAAAGATGATTCCTCCATTTCTGCTTGACCTCTGTGGCTGTCATGTTGAGGCAGTTATCAGTGATGACACCGAAGTCCTTTATTGACTTGCTCTTTTTCAAGGTAGACTCTCTTATCCTGTAGTTATAACTTGCATTGGCTATATCAGAATAAATTTCACTGCATTTTAGCCATTCTAACCATAACATAGCTTTATAAGGTTGGAAAGCACCTCAAGGGTCATCTGGATGACCCCCCTCTAGAAATTGTGTTTCTAAATCATCCCTGACTAATCACCCGGCAACAGTTCTCATGTCTTACTCTCACCACTGTCATCATCAAAGTTTACCAGCAAAAATGTGATATTAGTACCAAATTCACTGATAAAAATATTAGATAGTATTGGACCAAGAAGCAGTCCCTGAGGCAGTCTTCTATAAACAGCCATGATTGTTGCTACCTGCCTATCAACAACTACATTTTGAGGTCTGTCAATGAGCCAGTTTTTAATCTGTCTGCTATATGCCCTAATGCTAGGTTTCTGTTGAATTGTCGTGGTACCAAGTAAAGTGCCTTGGAGAAATCTAACTACATTAAAGCAGTGCAGTTGCCTTTCTCACCCAGGATTATAGTCTTGTTAAAAAGAAAAAAGGTTAGTTTGACAAAACCTGGTCTTGTGAAGCCAGGATGACTGGCATTACATATATTTTAATTTTAATTCATTGTTGGTAATCTCAAATTGACTGCTCCATTATTTTTAATTGGGATCAATGACGGCCTAAAAAGGTTCCTGGGTTGCCTCCCTTGTCCTTTTTTGAGAACTGGAACTATGCATTTTTCTCCAGCCTCATTTTCAGAAATGACTGAGTTGGCTGAAACTTCCTGCAAAAACTCAGCCCGAGGCAGACACTCAGCATGGAAAACTCTGTCCTAAATGGTAAATGCTTGGCAGAGTATTAATCATCTGAAAAAGTGTCTTATAATATGGAGTGTCGGGCAGCATTATTACTTAGAAATGCTGCCAGCCCTGTTCATAATGACAATAAAATACATGAAAAGAGCATTATCAAGGTAGGGAAGTCATGTACTCAGAAGTAGAAAAATGACAGCGTTAACTTTGTATTGACAATGTTAATTAGTTCCTCTTGTGCAGTATAATACGCTTTCTATACAATCACATACCATTCTTCCAAACTATCCTATTTTAGATATGAGGTATAGAAATCAAGGGGAGAATAAACACATCTTTGATGTAGTAACTGAACTTGAGTTGTCATTTATGCAGTCCCTTATTATCACATACGCTTTTGCTTATGGGAGAACCTACTCTTCTTTAGTTTGTTGCTACTCCCACTTTCTCTATTTCATCCCTTCTCATCCTCCTTTCTTATTTCACTTCTTTTTCTCACTTCTGCATGTCTTTGTTTTTGTCTCTACATTTCGTTCCCTGCACTAGTTTACAATTCCTACCTTGCTGAGGGCTTTACTTTCATATCTGTTCTAAATCAGTAATGGAGCAGTTAATGTTGACACTGGAACATGTTCAGATTTCAGAGCAAATGTTCCAGCAATTGGGAGGAAGCGAGTTCCTTCATCTGAGCCATTGTTTCAGGCTGCCTGCAGATTTAGGCAGACATTGTGCAGTTGGTTATGCTTGGTTTGTGTTTATCTGCAACCCTAAGAATAGAAACTTGTTTTACGTGAAAGCTTGAATTCTGCAGTCATAAATACATCATACAAGCCAGGTCCACAGAACTTTGGGGTCTCACAATTTTCATTCCTGTCCACTTTATGGTGGTTTTTTTTATTCTTACAGTAGTTAGCATGAGTGGTGCTGACCAAAACCCAAATGGACCATAAATGACCTGAGAATGTGGATAAAATGTTCTACTTATTGGTATCATTTCTATATCTGAAAGAAAACAGGGAAACATTGCAAACAAATTGCTGAAAGCACTGTTTGGGATGCAGAAGGAAGTATTATAATGTGTCACTATCACACCTGCTAACACCGAAGAGTGGGTGCTCAGTACGCTATTTATAAGGTTTCTAGGTGAATGAGCAGCAGTGGTGGATGAGCAGCCACTTTTGTAGGCACTATCCTTTGGATTTAAACAGGAGGAATTTTTCACAGACATAATCTTGGGGACTCAGGAGAATAGCCAAATGATAAGTCACAAGCCAGAAAGAACTCAGGTTGCCTCTCGGGTCCCTGCCTGGATTTTCAGCGCTGATTGTTAAAAATATGTATGTTTTTACTTGTAAATTGAGCAGGGTTTCTGTGGTAGCAACTGTAGCAACAACTGTTGCCACTTTGAGAGTTGCTTCTCAGGTAGAGCAAACCATTTCCCTGGGACTTGCTTCTGAGCCTTGTTGCCTGTCTGTGTGATACCTTCTGTCAGCAGCTCCATTGATTATTGCAACAGAACTCATGGAGTAAGGTACTACTACATGCGAGTAAGGGTGGCAGCCCTCGCCCATTGTGTTTGTAGAGCACCTTCAGTGTGTTGTATCCTCCCATTTTTCTTCCTCCCATTTCTCCCTTGGCCTCGCATTTATTTAAAACGTTAAGGTGTGCAGTGGTTCTGTGTGCCTGTAAATTCGTATGAGGTAGGATTCTCCTCATGCCTTTGAAACAAAAAGGCCAAGGGCAGCCACTGAGACCATCTCTACCTCCAGCTCAAGCGCAGTTTTGCTTTGTCATTCATTTGGCTACAAACTATGGCTTTGATTCAGGAAAGTAGTTGAGCTTATGCTTACGGTTCAGTATATGCTTAAACACCTTCCAGATCAGGGACATTTTCCTCACTCTCCCCTGCCCCTAAATTTCACAGAGAATGTCCTCCAGGCCATTAACTTAAGACTATGCCCTTTCTTCTGCCCAGATCCTGGGGACAGGTAAAGGAATAAAATGAAATAGTGCATCGGGAAATGGTTATGGCCACCCTAGTCCTGTTTTGTCCATCTTCCCTTCTGACACAGTTCTTTTGTTCCCTGTACAGGATATCTCTGCTTTTGGTTTGCTCTTGTTTCTCTATGTAATACCTGTGTTGTTTGCTAGTGGTCAGTTGGCAGCAGCTTGCACCTCTAGATGCACTCTAGACATGGGACTGATTATTCAAGCTTTCGACTGAGCTATTTTCTTGACTTTATTGTAGGGCAAAGGCTCTGTCCAGTTTGGAACTTTTCCTCCTGTGTCATCTTCTCAGATATGAGGTAGCAGATGATGCTACTGCTCAGATTTGTCTGCTAGGGTCAGTTCTTTGATCTGAAACCAAAGACTGAAAAAATCCTTTTCATACCCGAGGCAACTCTTTCCATTGATTTGGAAACCCTTCCTTGTCATTCTAGGCACCTGACAGCCACAGATGAAGTGTTTTGGTGATGGTGTTTTGGAAGTAAATGTCACAGTATCATTCCTGAAATTATGAAGTTGAAAGCTTTCCTGGCTTTTAAATGCCCTGGATTTTAAAGTCAGGTGCTTAGGACTTTCTGGAAAGTTGTTTTTTTATAATTAATCAAATTGGGAACCCCAAATTTCCCATCACTCTTGAAAATCTTGGTATGTGTCTAGGATATTTATGCCAGGGACATTTCTCTATCTTATTTATCTGCTGCTCATAAACTTGTCTGACTACAGCTGTCCACAAATCAGAGCGATCTCTTCAAGAAGAAGACTTAAGACTGAATGCATTAAGACTTGCCCTTGCCTTCTCACTATTTGTCAATGGGCAGAAGTCTTTCATAAATAAGTTAAGGAGAAAGGATGTTAATTTCTAGCAGTACCAGGTCTGGCTTTCAGAATAGGTACTACAGTAAGAAGCTGTTTGTCCTGATGGAGGGCAGCACTTGCATTAGTGGTTACCTGGCAGGGATGAGGCCACACACACAGATGTGGGCAACAGATATGCTGTTTGTAGTGCCCTTATATGCACCATGTATGTTAATCCTTTTCTGATCACACATTGTGCTCACCCTGAAGTATCATAATCACCTGCCTTGCATTTCTGTACTGGATTCTTCTTTGTTTGCTGTAGGTGAGTCTAGAAGAACGATAGAGGGAGAAAACAGGCTGGAGTTGAGTTGAGAGATTTGGACCCAAGCCTATTGATGATGGTGAGTACTCTTCTTGGTCAGTCGCGCTCTTATTTGTTCATCACACACTATTCTGCATCTTTCTAAAGTGGTGGGAATTCCAGGTCTTCTGTACCTGCAGGCTAGGTGAAACACAGCAGGATGGTTGCATGCAAGGTATTTCAAGCTGTAACGACATTTTTGTTATTAATGACAACAGCTAAGGAAGAAGATAAAGATGTCAGAGCTGATATGGTCTGGCCTAGGGTGCTGGGAAGTAGAATGTTCTCAGCTTGTTTCAATATGGGGATGTGGGGTCTGGAGCAAAGGGTGGGCAATTATTTCAGGCGGAGAGCTGCTTACTGAGTTTTGGCAAGCTGTCGAGTGCCAGATGGGTAGCCCCACCCCTTGACAGGTGCCCCACCCCTTGGTCGCCAATTTGGGACCAGAAGTGCCACCCCCTTAACTTCTAACCTTTGCCACCAGAAGTCGCTCCCCATGCCCCTGGAAACCCTCCTTTGGGAAAGAGGATTTGCCATCTTAGGGGGAAAAAATTATATACTAAAAATCAAATACACATAATATATTTTAATTTAATTTAAAAAATATATTTTTGTCCTGATTTGTGTGTGTTTGTGCTGTATATGTAGAAGTGCTTGCATAACTGCTCAAAATGCAGTCTTACTTGTATATTGTGTGGGGTGTGCACTGATATCGGGAGGGCGGTGGGTGGGTATGGGGTTTGTGGGGATGTGTGTGTGTGGGTATGGGAGCAATGGGGTGCAAAGCGAGTGGCAGATGGGTAGGAAAGTGGGGAAAGCAGGGGTGAGCGGAGTGGAAGTGAGCGGAGGTACAGGAGCACAGGGCCTGAACTGATGTCCTAGGGCCAGCGGGGCAGTAGGAGCATGGGGTGCAGGCTGGAAGGGGTCTATGGCAGGAGTTCCCAACCTTTTTATACTGCGGACCTGCAGACTGTATCATTTACAGATTTTAAATTTAATTTACATGTTTAAATTTCATTTTTGGGGGGGGCGGTGTTCGTGAGGTTTGGGTTGGGGCACTGGGGAACCCTGCAGGGGAGAGGGCTGCACAGCAGGTGGCCCAGGGAGGCCCAGCTGGAGCTGTCTGGGAAGAATGAGTTCTGCTGCCTTTCCTAGGAGCAAGCAGCAGAGCTGTCTCCCTCTCCTCTGCCTGGGGCATTTTCATAGTTTCATAGTAGTTAGGGGTCAGAAGGGACCTGAACAGATCATCTAGTCTGACCCCCGCCACTGGCAGGAGCACGTGCTGGGATCACACGATCCCAGACAGGTCGTCCAACCTCTTTCTGAATTTACCCAAGGTAGGAACGAGGACCACTTCTCTAGTAAGTTGGTTCCAGATCTTAACCACCCTAGCAGTGAAATAGTGCCTCCTAATCTCTAACCTGAACCTATTCTCCACAAGCTTCTGGCCATTGTTCCTCATCACCCCAGGTGCTGCTGGGGAGAATAGGGCCCTTCCTATTTGCTGATGATGAGTTTGTAGGCAGCCACCAAATCCCCGCTCAGCCTCCGCTTGCTGAGGCTAAACAGGTTCAGGTCCCTCAGTCTCTCCTCATTGGGCCTGTTCTGTTGCACTCCAAACCAAGCGGGTGGCCCTCCTTTGAACCCTCTCAAGTCAGGCCACATCCTTCTTAAAGTGCGGTGCCCAGAACTGGACGCAGTACTCCAATCGAGGCCAGACCAATGTCGCATAGAGGGGGGAGTATCACCTCTCTGGACTGGCCTGAGATGCATCTTTGGATGCACAACAAGGTGTGGTTGGCTTTGCTGGCTGCAGTCTGGCATTGGCGGCTCATTATTGACTCCAAGATCCCTTTCCACTTCTGTGCTTATAAGAGGGGAGCTCCCCAGCTTGTATGTATGCTGTGGATTCTTTCTCCCCAGGTGCAGCACCTGCATTTATCTACATCGAACCCCATCCTGTTACCATCCACCCACTTCTATAGTCTGTTTAAATCTAATTGCAGCCTCTATCTCTCTCCCTTCAAGCATGCCTACCTCTTCCCACATCTTGGTGTCATCAGCAGACTTCAACAACGTGTTTTCCACCCCATCATCCAAGTTATTGATGAAGATGTTGAACAGTGTAGGCCCCAGGACCGAGCCCTGGGGGACCCCACTGCTCACATCCTGCCAGGTCGAGTATGACCCATCCACCACCACTCTTGGGTGCACCCCATCAGCCAATTTTTGACCGGTCCAACTGTGTAGGCATCAGTGCCACAGTTGCTCAGTTTATTAATGAGAATGGGGTGAGAGAAAGTGGCAAAGGCCTTCTTAAAGTCCAGAAAAACTATGTCCATGGCCATTTCTCTGCCTGCATCCCCCTGCGGGGCACAGGCAGCCCTGCACAGGCTGCGAGTGGCGGCAGCAGGGAGCATTGGTGGTGGGAGGGGTCACTTTTCCCCTGCACTGAGCAGCAATTTGTTCCCCAGATGGGTGAGCATGGGGTTGGAGCTGCTTGTGGTCGTCCCTGTCTGTACTGTGGGGCTGGGGCAGGTGGAGCTGGGAGTGAGCGGGTGTGCAGCAGCCAGCAACAGCTGGACAGAAGCATGGGGCCAGTGCCGGCGGTGCCCAGAACAGGCAGCAAGAGCGTGGGGTCTCAGCTGGCAGGGCCTCTATGGAATGAGGTCAGCTCCTCCGCTCTCTCCCTGCTGGCACGGCCCAGCCTGGCTCTATAGACCCCTTCCAGTCCGCACCCCGTGCCTCCGCTGCCCCACTTGGCCCCAGTGGTGCTGGCCCTGGGACGCCGGCATGGGCCTCATGCTCCCGCATACCCGCACACTTCTGCTTCCCCTGCCCCCAGCACCACTTTCCCCGCTTTCCTGCCTGCCCCCCCACCTCCTTACCTGAATTTCCTACTCCAGCACAGGGAGGCGCAAACAGCCCCACAGTCCCAGGCCAGAAGCCCCTGTGCTAGGCATGGGTTTCTGGCTAGGGTGTGGGCCGGATGGGCCTTGCTATTGCAGAAGCCTGCCATGGCTTTCCTTCGGTCCTACTGGCCCTGTGTGCTGGCATCTTTGACAGGCAGCTGGGGGCAGATAAATATTAATTTTCTACATTTTTGAAGGGCCCCATGGGCCAGACATAATGGCCTGGCAGGCTGGGTCCAGCCTGTGGGTCGTATTTTGCCCACCCTGGTCTAGAGTTCAAGGGTTATTCATGGGGTCTCCAGCTCCTACTACAGAGCTGGGAATGGGAGCTGATGTTGCTGTGATTTCAGTTAAAGCAAGAGTCGATTTCACCCTCATTGCAATGGGAGAACTGTGCAGAGCATGGGATTTCAGGGACTGGAAATGTGTTAGCTCTGAAAAATACAAAATAAGTCGATTTGATTTTTCAGGTCAAAGAAATCCAGGTCAGAGAAAAAAATAAAAACCAGCACCCTCCCTCCAAGCCCAGCCTTCAGGGAAACCATGCATGCAAATAGCGAGATGTGTCTGAAGTAGTGTGTTAGAGTAGGTGTGTATGTGAATGACTGTCTCTGCAGGAGGGAGAGTGTTCTGTGTGAGACAGAAACTGCATGGATTTATAACTGAAAAGTCTATTTCCAGTGGAGCTGGATCTGGGCCTGATCATATGGTGTGCAATCATTGAAGGGTAAGTGATGGGGCTGAATTAGGAATGCGTGGTCCAGCTTCTAATTTACTTGATCATTTGCTTATGCTGTCCCATGCTTTGAACACAGACTCCTGGGTGTAAACAAGGGGAATAGCAGCAGTGTATCCAGTAAGAGGAGATGCCTGCAGGTGCTACAGAAGTCAGTGTTTGGTCTGCTCTTGCTACTATCTTCATTATCAGTGGCAAAGATGAGATTGGGGTAGCCATTTGAGTTAAAAATGAATCGTCTTCATAAAGTTAATTTCTCATAGTGTAGAGAGAGTTTTTCCTACTGTGGCATGTGGAATAAATACATGTTTAGAATACCAAGGGAGAGGATGAATATAGTCCATTTTTATTGTGAATCCTTGCTCCCTTTCTCCAAGGTTCAAGCAGAACATTTGAGTAGCTTCATTGTGGAGGGTCTCCAACATGGTTTGGAAATGCCATTTGGAGCAAATCAAGGCGGGGGATGTTATTTGGACTCTGTTTAATTTATCTTCCATAGCACTTCCAAAATGACAAGCTTTTCATAAGCTTTGCTGACAAAGCTTATAGTAATAATCAGTAAAAAGCTTAGCTTAGTTCAGGGGCTCTTGCCTGGGCCTGGAGCCTGCTGACTATAGGCTTTGGCCCCGTGATGGAAGTGGGAGAAGTGTGCAAAGGGAAGGATGCTGCCCTGATTTCCAAGTCATGTTAGCTGCAGGGTCCCAGACCTACAGACCATACATGCCACTTGTGAGAGGAGAATCTTCATTTCACATGATGTCCTGATTTCCAGAGCGGTTTCTTTGGGCCAGTCAAAAGCCTTGTTTTTGCTTTTCTTCCAGCCATTTAAAAGTTTGTGGTTTCTGCATGGGAGCGAGAAGAATTTGTTCTGTATTTACCAGGCACAAACTGTTCAGGAATATGAACACTCAGGTTGCTGCTGGAAGGAAAAAGCATGGGATCCACCAAAGTTGGTGTGTTGCTCAATGTGAATGTTAGTGGCCCTTGTTCAGTGGCTCATTATAAACTCATTCAGGCATTGAATGAATTTACTGAAAAACCCCATTTAAAGAGGTCCATACATGTTACTCTTGAATCAAATGCCAGCAGCGGCAATACCAGCACATGCTCAAAGCAAAACTAAATGACTTTTGTCCTTAGTGGGACCACTTCACACCCCCTGAAGGAAGTTGCCCAAAGCATATCCAGATGGGGGTTTTTTCTTTGCTCAGTCCTCTGGAGGCATGCCAGGACAGCTAACAGACCCCAAACCAGAGCTGCTGAACTGAGTCTTTGGGACAGGACCAGGTCTCCCTTCAGGGGCTTTTGGTAGTTTAGGATTACAAGTTTTGCCAATATTTGCTTCTGTCTATTGAGCTAGCTAAGCTGCCGCCTTTAAAGACTTTAAGAAAATGCATTTTGTGAAACTTCCCTTTCCTGACCTTTTTATGCATCCTGTCCATTGGGTACCTCGCCTCTCATATAACCACCCAACCATTTGTCACTCACTTGCTTCTGTCTGGATACTGCTTTCCTTCATAGCCAGTTGCCCTCATATTTCCACGTGTTTGCAAATGTTCCATGTTCCCTCTCCCCACATACCCATGGTGTAGTTTTGCCCTTGTAACCTTTTTTTCCATCCTTTCTTTCTGGGACTTTTTCCAGACATATGGGGGAATTTCTTGATTTCTTGTCCCTTTTCTGTCTTTCTCTTCAGCTGCATTTCCTCTGGGGGCCTGGATACTTGGATATTTTAACATTCCTGTCATTGCCAAGTGGGAACGCTAAGCAGCTTTGTCTTGAATGATTACATGGGGATTACGGAAACGTGGTGGGACGCAACGCATGACTGGGCGGTGAATGTCAAGGGCTATAGGCTGTACAGGAGGGACAGGATAGGAAAGAGGTGGGGGCGTGGCACTCTATATTAAGGAGGAATACACATCCTCGTTAATTAGCAAGGAGTCAGGGGAGGGGCACTCTGAAGTGC
>NW_017728934.1:8239348-8258215 GCF_001723895.1 Crocodylus porosus | reverse complement strand
GGCTAGGGTCTGGAACCAGCTTCCAAGAGAAGTGGTGCAGGCTCCTACCCTGGGGGTGTTTAAGAGGAGGCTGGATGAACATCTTGCTGGGGTTGTTTGACCCCAGTAGTCTTTCCTGCCATGGGAGGGGATCGGACTAGATGATCTGCTCAGGTCCCTTCCGACCCTAGAAACTAACTATGAAACTATTCTAGTGTATGAGTGTTATGATGCTCCACTCACCTTAGTCCCTTGGGGGCAGTAATGATGCTGGGAAGCTCCCTGTACTTCCTCAGCTAAAGACTGTACTGACTTGATGGCATTTAGGAAGCTAAGCTAGTGTGGCAAGCTCCAGGAAGCCCTTCCTTAGGGATCTCTGTTGTCTCTGACCTCATTCAGGTGCTATTCTCATTTTCCTGGCTAACTAAGTCTTCTGAGTGTACTGCCTGGTTAGTTATGTGGAAAACTGAGCAGGTGTTTCATTAGCCAGGAAAGCAGCATCAATACATTCTTCCTAACCTCAGAGCTGTCTGAACTGCTTTGTGGGTTTGTTGGGGTAACACGTGCATACTCATTCTTACACACCAAACTTCAGTAACTCAGGGTTCCTCAGTGAAACTCATCTCTTAAATTGCAGGGCAGCAGCATTGTAGTTAAAGCACAGAAGTGTCTGCTAATTAGTAATTCAGTTCCTTGGCTCTTTTGAAGCTAGAATTCAAATAGCAGAAATTCAATGCAAAGACTTAACAGGCAACCTTTGACCTTGCTTCAACAAACTGTGGAGGTGCAGATATGAAGAGAAGAATCCATAATGCCCCTCACTGGCCACATGTCAGTCACTGTGACAAGCCCTGTGTTACATGTTTACATCCAATGTTTGTCAAACAGGAGTCCTCCCCCAACCCAGAAAACTCCCAGAGATCTGCCAAAGTAAAGGTAGAACCGCTGCTTGCATTGTCCTTGTTGAATTTGTCATAAACTTCCAGTACAGATTTCTATGCATGTGCCCACCAGTCCTAACTGAGACACTACTATGCTTCAGGCATCAGCTGATAATGTATAGCTTGCTTCTTTCGCCTGGTACAATTCAGTAAAGTCAGTGGTTTGTGGGTTCCCCATAACTGCCACATTTCCATGATACAGATTTAGTGTATCATTTTCTTTGAGAAGCACTGGTATCTTCATTTTTTAGAGCAGAGCTTAGATCTTTATCAGGAAGAAACCCCCTGAGGACAGAGAGGTGCTTTTCTGGGTCCAGCAACATTCCTGTGACAGAGAGTGGTAAAAATCACCATTTCCCATCACTCTCTCACCTTCCAAAGTGCCAAATGTTCTGAGGCTGGGCCCTGCTGCTAAGCAGTAGTCTTTGAATATTGGTTTTTGTATGAAACGCACATACGCACTTGTATGGGCCTGCTTTCCAGGACAGTAGGAGCTCTGGATGTTACAGTTGCACCTGTAGGGCAGTGATATAACTAAAAAAGAGGTGACCAGGGCAACCACTCCAGAAGATGACTGTGAGAGTGAGGGAAAGGGGGAGGGGGCAGAGTTGCTACCAGCAGCTGCACAATCACAGTTGCGAAGTTGCCACTGCCCCTGTGCCCTGGATGCCCAGCCCCGTGTCTGTGTTGCTGCCTAAAGGACACAGGTGGATAGCTGTGTGGTCTCTCATGCTGTGTGATCTGTGGTGTACAGAGAAGAGGGTTGGGATGGGGTAGAGCAGGGGCGGGCAATTATTTCGGGCGGAGGGTTGCTTACCAAGTTTTAACAAGCTGTCAAGAGCCACACGAGTAGCCCTGTCCCTTGACTGTTGCCCCACCCCTGGTTGCCATTTTGGGCCCAGAAGTCCCACCTCCTTAACCTCTGACCTTTGCCACCGGAGGTCTGTCCCCTTGCCCCTGGGAGTGCTCCTTTGGGGAACATGGTTTGCCATTTTAGGGGGGGAAAAAAAACAAATTATTTACTAAAAATCAAACACACGTTATAATATTTTTTAATTTAATTTAAAAAATATATTTTTGTCCAGATTTGTGTGCATTTGTGCTGTATATGTAGAAGTGATTGCTTAATATCTCAAAATGTATACTTGTATATTTTGTGGGGTGTGCATGGGTGTCGGGGGGGTATGGGGTAGGTGTGGGGTTTGTGGGGAGTTGTGGGTGAGTGTTATGGGGGTTTATGGGGTTGTGCATGTGTGGGTATGGTATTGTGGGTATGGGAGCCACGAGGTGCAGAGTGGCCGGTGGGTGGGCAGGAAAGTAGGGAAAGCAGCAGCAGGGGTGGGGGGAGTGGGCGTGTGGAAGCATGGGGCTTGCACCGATGTCCCAGGGCCAGTGCCAGTGGGGCCTGGAGCGGGGCAGTAGGAGCATGGGGTGCAGGTTGGCAGGGGTCTGTGGCAGGAATTCCCGACCTTTTTATACTGCAGACCTGCAAACTGCGTAATTTACAGATTTAAATTGAATTTACATGTTTAAATTTAATTTTTACGGGGTGAGGGGGCGGGTTGTGAAGATCGGATTGGGTTGGGGCACTGGGGAACCCTGCAGGGCAGGGGGCTGTGCAGGTGGTGGCCCAGGGAGACCCAGCTGGGGCTGTCTGGGAAGAATGGGCTCTGCTGCCTTTCCTAGGAGCAAGCAGCAGAGCCACCTCCCCGTCCTTGGCCCTGGGCATTTCCCCACCCGCATCCCCCTGCTCCCAGCCACGGGCAGGGCTGGAGGGTCCTGCCTGGCCCAGCAAGGGCCCCAGTAACTGGTGCACGGGCCGTACCTTACCTGGTGTAACCATGGTGGCAGGAGCAGGATGGGGCATACAAAGCCAGCTGCCTCCCTCCCATGGCTGCTCCACCACCCACTCATGACTACTGGCAGTGGAAGCCACAGCACCCATCCAGCTGCCATGCACCCACTCGCTCCTGGGTCTGCCTGCTGTAGCCCCACAGTACAGGTAGGGATGACCACAAGCAGCCCCAACCCCAAGCTTGCCTGTCCAAGCCGAGCAGCAGCGGCAGGGAGCAAAGTGCTGCTCAGCCTTAGGGAAAAGCAGCCCTCCCCCTCCCATTGCCAGCATTCCCTGCTGCAGCTGCTCACAGCCCACGCAGGGTTATCCTGCCTCTCCATCATGTCACTGCTGTCCCGCAGGGCAGCGGTGGTAATGGAGAGCAGGTACAGGGCTTTGAGCAGCTGTAGCAGGGAGCCCTGGCAGCAGGAGTGGGAGGGGCTGTTTTTCCTCTGTGCTGAGCGGCAATTAGTTCCCCAGCACCACCGCTCAGCCTGGATGGGCAAACACGGGGTCAGGGCTGTTTACAGTTGTCCTCGCTTGTACCATCGGGCTGGGGCTGGGAGAGCTGGGAGTGAGCGGGCGAACAACAGCCAGTGGCAGCCATACAAGAGTCTGGTGCCTGCACTGGTTTCCTGGGCCCCATGCCAGTGGAGCCCAGAGCAGGTGGCAGGAGCGCAGGGTCCCAGCTGGCAGGGACTCTGTGGAGCCAGGTCAGCTCCCTTCTCTCACTGCTGGTGTAGCCCAACCTGGCTCCTTAGACCCCTGCCAATCCACACCCTGTACTCCTGCCACCCCACTTTGGGCTGCACTGGCGCTGGCCCTGGGACAACAGCATGGTCCCCACGTGCCTGCATGTTTCCACTTTCCCCACTCTCTTCTTCCCTGAATTTCCCACTCTGGCACAGGGAGGTGTGAACAGCCCTATGATCTCAGGCCAGAGGCAGGGGACTAGGCTGAACAGGTCTCGCTACTGCAGGAGCCGCCGTGGCTTCCCCTGCCCCTGGCTGCTGTCATCTTTGACAGGCGACTGAGGGCAGATAAATATTAACTTTCTAAATTTTTTAAGGACCCCGTGAGTTGGATAATATGGCTTGGTGAGCCAGATCCGGCCTGTGAGCCATATTTTGCCCACCCCTGGGGTAGAGCTAAGTAGATTTATCAAACTTTGTGTTTTGTCTCCAGATTTTCTTTTTTTCTTTTTCTTCTTTTTTTTTTTTTTTTAATATTTCCCTTTTTTGTCTGAAATTTCACAGCCTGAACTGGGAAGTGAACTCCTGCATCCCACAAATTTTTTCTTCTCTCAGCAGAGATGGTTTCTTTAGTGAGCTTGGCATAGGACACGCACCCCTGTGATGACTGTGGAGTCAGCAGATCTGATCATTGTGTAGCTGTCCCTTGACCCAGCTCTGGTGTTCATTTGTGTAACCTTTAAAATCCTCTATGGAGATGTCCACTAGGTTTCATTCTGTTTGCAGAAAAATGTCTAGATCAGAAATGGGCAAAGATATGGCCCGTGGGCTGGATTGGGCCCAGCAACTGATTGGATCTGGCCCATGGGTAATTGCCCACTACTTGATTGTATCTGGCCTATGGCTTCCCTCACAACACTCCACATGGGGTAAAGCCCCGCCTGCATCCTCCCAGGGCAGCCTGTATTGTGCTCTCACCCTGCACCTGCCAATGGCACCACACCAGCCCTGGCCAGCATGCACAGCTTCCTGGTGGGGCTGCTCCTGGTACAATTGCAGCTGCCTGGGTACTGCTCGACTTCCTCCTCCTCCTGGCCCAACTGCATTGCTCCGAGCAACAGGCAGTGCAGGGGAGGGCAGCAGCTGTGGGGATACATGCTGGAGACCACGTGCCCAGCCAGGAGGGGGGAAGCTGCAGCCAGGTGGCTCCTGCCCCAGTGTGTGGGGCTCCAGCTCCCAACTGCTTTCCACCTACTTCACCCACCCAATGTGATGAGCAGCCACCAGTGGGCGGCCCCATGGCTGCCACCCTTCCCTGGGAAGCTGTGCACACTGACTGGGGCCAGGGTGGGGACGTTGCTGGGTGTGCTGTTGGGTCACAGGTCGGGCTGCCCCTGGTGGGAGTATGAGGGGCTTGACTCCATGCAGAGTGCCACAGTGGCAGCTGCAGGCCAGATGGTGGGTGCGGACTACACCTGCACCACCCAGGCAAGCTGTGCTATATGCACCCCTTGCCCCCCACCCCTCCTTGGCCAGCTACCAGGACATAGCAGGCAGGCAGCTCCCCGTACACATGTGCACCCCCTAGACATGCACACCCCCACATATACACACACAAACACACCACACCCACTGTCGTCCCCCCTCCACACACTTGAAAATTCTTACAAGAGTAAGAATTTATTTTGATCTGTTATATAATTGTCTCTATATACACTACTCAGAAAAACATAAATCAGGGAAAATATATTTTTTCAAATAAAATTAAGATATGGTAGATATTTGATTTTTATCATATGATTTGTTTTTATCTATAATTCGTTAAAATATATTCTAAAAGATTTTATATGTTCAGCCCTAGAGATATGAAGGCTCAGAAGAAGCTAGAAAAAACCTGTCTGTCCCCCCCCCTTTTCCTAGGATTTTTTTTGTTTGTTTTTTTTCTGAAATAAAATAAAATTGAAAATATTTGGAAAAATTAAAAAAACCCTCTTATGAAATATTTTCTTTTAGACTGATGAATAAAATGTTTAAGATACCGTGTTCAGCTATTGCTACCCTTTACTTCCGGAAAAGGTTTTCTAATAACTGTGTAATAAAAGATTTTTAGGTAAAACTATCCAGAGTAGCAGATCATTACAGTTCCTGGACACTGAGGACAAGCAGTAGAGTATAGCTTTGAAATGCAAGAGCAAGACACATTTTTGCCCCCAGGGGGCACTGCCATTTTCACAAGAGAAGGAAGAAGGATTCAGTGCCTTCTTTGCTTGTGGACTTCCTCTGTTGTTGACTTTTGATCTAGCGGTTGGTGGATCTGCTCCTGTCCTCATGACTAGGCCTCAAAGGACTGGAAGTGGACACTGGCAACAGCATCCATTTGTTCCTGTAGAGAATAGAAACAAGGAGCTTATTGCCCTGCTTGCTCAAAAGGAGCAGAGCAAGTCTAAAGGTTTTGGAGTTGGAAGGAACCTGCCTCCTCCTGGCCCCGTGACCTTGAAATCCACAGAAGTACAGAAGCAGCACAAAAGAGCTGAAAGAAAGTATACTTCTTTATTGGAAGGTAAGAGTTTAGATTTCTCTGAATTCAGTATATTAAACTGTATTTTAGCTGCATTCATATATTTTCATAATCTATGTAATTCATAATTGAATTCATACTAAGTTGATGTTTTGTGACAAATCACCCAACCTTAGCAGTGAGGTGAGGCCTGCAGGGCAGGGAAGTTATTCACAGTTAACTTTGAGGAGGCCTTTCCTCCATCCATTACTAAATTTGTACATGCTATATATAGCTTAGTGTTTATATATGCAAGCTAGCCACTAAATTACATTTTTCTTTTTTCTTCCTCAGCAAAATGGTGTGACCAACTTCTAGCCTATGGAAGCATTTCCACACTGCAAGTTATTATGAGAAAAAAATGTGATTTGCAAATACTGTCAAATGAAATACGCAATTCCAAATGCTGCTTACATCCTTGTATGTAAGAAGTGTCCTGCAGACATTAAAAAATCCTTCATGGGTGTAAGTGAGGAAGTAGATCACAATGATGAAAGTACAAGTAGCTGTTTCCAGTGTTCTCGATCCAGAAGTCCTCCTACTGCTACTGCTTCTTCTATAACATCAGCATCACAAGGGTTGCCCAATCAACATCCTCAAGTAACCAAATATTGCAAGCAACTGTATGCAAAAGCCTCTCAATAGCTTCATTTATAGACAAGATGACACCTGAAGGTCAGGAAAAAATTGACCAAGCTCTTGCAAGAGCAGTATATTCTTCTGGGACACCATTGTCAATAACTTAAAATGCATACTGGCAGGAAGCTTTTATATTACTAAGACCATCATACCTTTTGCCCAGCAGACATTATTTGAGCAAGCCTCTTTTAGAATCAGAATATGAACGTGTAATGCAATCTGTGCAAGGAAGAATCAACAAAGCACTGTGTCTTGCAGTACTTGCAGATGGATGGACAAACGTGTGGGGAGAAGGAATCATAAACTTTGTGATAACAACACAACCAGTTTTTTACAGAAGCACTGAAACAGGAGAGAACAGGCATACTGCAGAGTATATACTGCAGTAGTAAAATATGTGAAACCCTACAGAAGATTGGCAGTGGTAAAGTATTTGCTTTGCTGACTGACAATGCAGGTAACATGAAAGCAGTATGGGAGATCATAATGGAT
This sequence comes from Crocodylus porosus, assembly GCF_001723895.1. Classification (NCBI taxonomy): domain Eukaryota; kingdom Metazoa; phylum Chordata; order Crocodylia; family Crocodylidae; genus Crocodylus; species Crocodylus porosus. The sequence continues at coordinate 8,251,081 of NW_017728934.1, read as the reverse complement.
AATCCACATACTACTACAATAAGATTTGCATCCCATGAGCTAATCTTGTTTTTTAATGACATCATGAAGTTGGACGCTGCAAAAGATCTGTAGAAGAGCAAAATAAGTTATAAAACATGTAAAAGCTACTCATATTGTAGCTGTAGTCTTTAAGAAGTAGGGAAAAAAAGAATGCAAAGAATACAATAGTGACACAAATTCTGTAGTAAAACTAGATGGGGTGGAGTGATGATCTCATTTGGAAGTTTACTAAAGAACAAAGAAGATCTTCAAGAAACAGTAAGAACTGAGGAACTTAAAGTAGCCAGAAGTGTAAGGAACGCTGTACTTGATGAGGATGTCTTCTGGGTTCAGCTGCAGAACTCCCTGAATATTCTAAAGTCAGTTTCTTCAGCAATCACTGCATCTGAATCAGACAGTGCACTTTGGTCAAACATTCCTTACCAAGTGGCCCAGATCAAATCAGCTGTTTTTGAGAATCTAAATGTATCTCTGCTTACAAGTACAGAATAAAGAAAAGTGAAAGACTTTATTAACAGCCTGGAAGTATTTTGTCAATCAATTCATGCTCTTGCAAATCTCTTGGATTCAAAGGCAGAAATGTTAGTGATGATGGCACTGCTACTGCATTTGACTTGATTACAAAACAAACAACACACTTAAGACTTGATGGTAGAAGGTACTTTCAGATGTTGCAGAATACAGAACATCTTCAGGTATTTGGTCCAGGAATGCAATCTGGGACTCTGCCAAGCATATCCCTCTAAGCATGGCACAGTCTCTGACTCCTGTTGCTTCTTGCCGCTTCAGATTCCTCCATCTTCTGCAGCATGTGTAAGAAACTGGTCTGTTTGGAAATAATCACGCCAAATCAAGAAATAAACTAACATGTGAAAATGTAGCTAGAGAAGCTTGTCTCAATCTGGGAAAACCTTCAGTTTTCAGAAGTCCATGAAGATGATAAAAATGAAGGTTCAGAAGAAGCAGAAACTGCTGATAGTGATAGCTCAGAAAATGAGACTGACTAGACAAAGTTTCATGTAGCAAAATTTGTATTCAGTGAGTCTTGGGTTTTTTCCCCCTTTTCAGCTCTTTTTTTTTCTAAAAATGAGTGCTTTCTGTATCTGCTTGACACTGGAGGAGAGTCTAGAATGCATAATAACTATCTTTGTTTTACTGTAACGTTGATGGTTTCTTCTATTTTCAACTTCAGTTTTTGCCTGCTTCTCATAAACTGGCAAAAACTAAGAGATCCTAGGTTCCTTAGAGTTCAGGAGCTTGTAGCTCCATTTGTAACAAAAATTAAAAAGATTTGGATAAATTTGTAATTATTGTCTGAATATACTTTTAAATTTAATAATATACCAAATATGATAATTTTATGAGAAACCAAGATATATATAATACATTTTATGTTCTTAAAGTAGCAAAGTGAATTTAGATCTGTAAGGGGTGCTAAGAAAATAAGTATTGCATATATTTCCATTTTCCCCAAAATGTCTTGTTTTTTCCCATGGCTTCAAAATTTCCGGAAATTTTACATCTCTTTGCAGCCCTCGACAGTTCACCAAAATTTGTTAAGGAGCCCTCCAGCCAAAATAGTTGCCCACCCCTAATCTAGATCCTCTTTGTTACTATTTTTGCTGCCTGGTGGTAATAGTCTTGAGACAGCTGTGTGTGTATGGCCTGGTTTGCTGCTTGGGCACGCTTGTGGCACAAGTGAGCTCCAGTATCTGATGCGTAGGAAGACAGGCTACCCTTTGCCTGAGACAGCTGGCTGTGACTAGCTTGGTCTGAGGGTCACTGAAACACAGTCTCTTCACTGAGTTTTCATTCTTGCTTTCTAAGCTGAAGGGATTCCTCCTTCGGTCTTATGTGGGTTTCCTGCCCATTTCTTTATTTTGCCCCCCAGTGAACCACGTTCCAGTAACCCAGGGGGCACGGATATTTACTTTGAACAGGGAAAAGCAGGAGGACCAAGATGGTTTATAACCAAGGTTACAAACCAGTTTGTCAAGAATTACTGATGCCCAACCAGACCATGGGGTTGGGGAGAAGTATCAGGTGAGCTTATTGCTTTCTGGGCAGTAGGCTAACAGCTGGTGACAGAAGTGTAGCAGAAACTTAGGGCCAGATCTTAGAGGGTAGGCACCTAGGGAGAACTGTGATCCTGTTCCACCCTGGCCAATTGCCTGAGAAATTGCTAATACGAAAGATGTGTGGGTCGTCCTTGCCCTTGTTTTTTATGGCTTAGTTTTAAGGCTAAGATGATGGTGTGGATAGAGGCATTAATGAATTTTCGGGGACTTGAGCTGGGTGGAATAGGACCTCATCTAAATACCCAAGTTCACTTAGGCATCTAATATGTGGAATAGGACTTAGCCTTTTATGCTTATCTTGTGAATGTTCTTCATACGGCTTTTGACAAAGGGTAAGCCTAAGATCTTAATTGTGACTTTGGAAAGCTTAGCTCTTTTGTGGCTCTTGAAAGCCAGTGCTCAGGAGCACAGCATTTTGAGCTGTTAAAACAATGATAGTTCTCTTCTGCCACATTTCCTGCTTGAGATACTTTCTATACATTTCCCATTGTTGTTCCTTTAAAACAGTTCAGCCACATTTGAATTAGCAGCTCTGAGAACCCTAACAGAGAGGGATGGATCCCTTTTGAACAGGCAGGTTAAACTAATTCAAGCAGTCATCTCTAACCATGCTTACAGTGGGGATTGGGATCTCAAAGGTCACAAGCATGGAAATTCACATGCAGGAGCTGGGATCGCACCCAAAGTGGGGTTATGAGCCTGGAAGGATGGGGACTTGTGGATAAAACAATACTGTGATAAAGATGCTGGCAGCCTTGAGTACTGCATGCACAAGGGCTTTCTGAGAAGCTAACCCCTGAGCAGCTGGTTCAGTTAGTGGCCTGACATGGACTTTGTACTCTGCTTGAACTAATGTCTCTGAGATGGAGGTTGCATGATTGTGAGGAAGCTGCAGGCATGGCAATTTAGGAAAGCCTGCAACCCGTGGAGGGGGAGGGCTGTCCCTTTATCCCAAGACAATTTCTCTGCAGGGACTTGCTGTGCTGGCTGGTCCAGTTTGTGGGTAGCAGTTTGTTGCAGTCTTAGGGAAGTTCACAAACCAAGTTTTGTGGCTGTGGGGTGTGAGCTGAAGCTGAGTCCTGTAGTCCCTTTGAGGGAAGGAGGGGCTCTCTGTGAGCACACAAAGCAAGCGGGCTGCTATTGTTCATGCACATTCCTGCACATGCTGTCTGGGTTACACAAGGCATGTAGCAGGTACTTCCCGGGGTGTGCTGCAGGCGGGGACTGCATCTCCCAGCAAGCTCCTCTCAGCTTCCTTTGAAAGGGGATGCGCCTGTAGGGTTTGTGTGTCAGCAGAACACCAGCTCTGCCTGTGCTTAAAGCCCTCCTGGCTAGCTGGGCTGGTCTCTCCATTTTCCACAGGGTCTGTTGGGGAGGCACTTAGATGGCAGAATCAGACTCTGCTTCCTTCAGTGGTAGGTGGAGTCTCTCCAGCTCCTCCTTCCCTCCCCTCCATTGTGAGCAGCAGCTGAAGCAGCAGGCGCACCTGCTCTGGCTGCTTGCAGCAGGGATGCTTTTGCCCTCCTTTGAGGGCTGGGAAAGCTGTGCAGATCAGCATGTGATTGTGTCTGAGTTGCTGCAGGCAGCAGCAGAGAACCGGGGAAAGGAGATGCTGCTTGTGTGTGCCCAGCCCAGGCGCCACCTCTGGAAATGAACATGAGTCTGCCAGGCCGTGTCTCCTGCTCTATGCTCAACTGCTTTGTAAGTGCTTTTTTTTCCTCCTCTCCTCTGTGCTGTCTGTCTGTTTTGCATCTGCATGCAGGGCTCTGGGCCAGGGTTTCCCTCCAGCCCCAAGACAAATACAGCTATCCCAGGTTTGGCCTGTCCTTGAGGCCCAACATCATCCTGCAGATCTTCCCTCCCCCCCTGCTCTGAATCTCCTTGGCCTTAATGTATGCTCTTTCTGCCCAGCTGGTTTTCCCTTTGGGGAGGGGATTTCCACCACACATGTCCAGTACACTGATCCCATGTGTTCCTGGTCCGTGCCATTCCAATGGTGACTGCCTGAATGGCCCCAAGGGCACAATTATAAGTAGCCCAGAGCTGTGACTTGGGCAAGGGAACTAGAGCAAGTGCACTGTGCTGGGCAGGCTCCCATCCAGCCCCTGGGTTGCAGCTGGAAAATTACAGTAGGAGAGCATCCAATACATAGGAAATCAAGGGGGAGTTCCTGATGTTGCCTGGGAAGGAGTCAGGATGGGGTGAGGATCCCAGTGTTCCCTGCCCATTAAATGTTGCTGCCTGGCAAGGAATTGAAGAAATCCCCCACCCTGGGGTGGAGGGAGCAGGTCTGTGCGTAGCTGGAGTGTGTGTGTGATGAGGCCTGTGCTCTATACCTGTGCAGGGTGGGTGGGAGAGTGTGACATGAGGCCCACTCTCTGTGTGCTGAGGGTGAGGTGTGAGGCCTGTACTCTGTGCTCTGAGAGAAGAACAAGTCTGCTCAAGTTAGTTAAATTGTATGTGTATGAGGCTGACTGCTGAAATTGTTATTTTAAAAAGCTGCTCTAAAATAGTATTTAGTTCAGTGGATGATTTTAAACACTAAGATCATTGGTATGTCAGAGACATTCCTTGGGCTGTATTTCCCCTAAATGACTCAAGTATTTTTTTTTCATTTTACTTTCATATATTAAAACCAACAGTTTATGATTTGAAAGTGAATATTATTTTACCCCAAAATAGATCTCTTTGCGGACCAATAAATCAAACATATAGGGGAGACTCTAAAATACATTGATTTCTAGGTGATACTCAGAATAAATTATCCTAAACCAGTGATTGTCAGCCAGGAATCTTGGCATCTTGGAGTTCCTTGAGATCCTTTAAAGGGTGCCCTGGGGTTCCATATAACATTAGCACTGCTAGGTGTAAACACATGATTCACAAGATAAACCCAGAGATTTCAAATAGGGAACCACAGTGTTAAAAACCTTCTGACCTGTTTTGGGCTTCCTGATTTCTTTGAAACAGAAGAATTCCTCTCATATTTCCATTGTCAGAAAATGAGTGAAAGCTAAGAGCTAGCACTTCCAAGGTATGCCTCAGGTGTAAATGTTTTTAACATGGTGGTTTCCTATTTGAAATATCTGTGATTATCTTGTCAATCCTGTTTGCCCACTAACAGTGCTAAGATTGTGTGGTATTCTGTGGCATCCCTGAAAAATTCTCAAGGCACCCCAGGGTGCTGTGACACCCTTGAAAATCATTGTTCTAAGTTCAGAATGCACCTTCCAGTGCCTTCTGACTTGTTGTGGTCTTTCTGGATTCTTTGCAACAGAAAATTGCTGTATTGTTTTTCCATAGTCAAAAATTGAGTGAAAACTAAGATCTGACATCTTTCGAGGGGTGCCTTAAATCTATTGAGGGGTGCGTGGGTCTGCCAAAGGGTACCTTGAGTCTAAAGAAGTTGAGAACCATTGACCTGGAACAAGGGTTACAGACATGATTCCTATGTTTTGGATACTCAGTTTAAAGGGTCCTGGTTTTCATAAACCAATCCTTTGAAAACTAGTTCCCTTTATAATAACACATGTGAGAACCCCAAATCGCTAATCACTAATTTTCACCAACCTTTACATTGCGCAAAACAGCACTTTTTCCCTTTTATTATTTAAGAACTTTCTTCCTTTCTCAACAGAATCAACTTGGGGGAGGAATATTAACTGAACAGGATAAAAGAGTTTGGGAGTGAAATAGTTTAGGACCAGCAGCTTTAAGCTGTGGGGCCATGCAGGTGCATGCTCATGCCGCGCTGACGTGCGCCTCTGTGACCATGCACACCACACAGCTTAGAGGGAGCGCTCTTTAAGACAGTGGTTCTGAATCTTTTTTTAGACTTTAGGTACCCCTCATTAGACTTAAGGCAATAAGAGAGCAATTCTTCTGTTGCAGAGAACTCAGAAAGCCCACAACAGGTCAGAAGGTTTTTAATACTGTGGTTTCCTATTTGAAATCGCTGGGCACATCCATTCCCCGGGGACAAATAGCACCAGTGCATCTTGGACTGCCACTGCTTGTCCCCAGGGAACACCCATGCCACACATGCTTTGGCGCATGGCAAGTTACCCCAGGTGGGGTAGGGAAGGGTAAGGCCAGCACCAGGCTGTCTCCAGCAGCCTTTCCTGGGGTCCTCCTGGAGCTGCAGCAGCAGCAATTCTGCCTCACGGAGCCTGACCAACAGCTGCAGCATGGCTGTGGGTAGCCCAGCTCCACTTTTGAGTGGCGCGCGCTGCCTGTGCATGCACAGCTCTGCCTTTTTTTTACCCCGTGGGTTTTTTTGCCCCCTAGATAGGGGGCAAGCACAGACTTGTTTGTGGCACTGCATACCACATGGTTGTACTCGTCTAGAGATGGCCTCAGCATTTATCAGGGTTTTATTTTGCACACCTAAAAGTGTAAACACTGCATGGCATTCTGTGGCATCCCTGAAAGGTTCTCAAGGCACCCCAGGGTGCTGCACCACCCTTCCTGAGAGTCATTGTTCTAAGTTCAGAATACAGCATGCGCTCTGTCTCTCTCTCTCTTTCTCTCCCCCTGCCTTCTTTTAGCTGGTTATTCCATGGTATTTACAAATGCTACAAATATACTCCTGTGTGTGTAAGCTTCACAAGGCCTCTCAAGCAGATTAAGTGTTCAGGCAGTTCCATGGAGCTCCCCACGGTTCAAGCCTTTCTCATCTACATTCAGAAGTTTTCATCAAATCCAAGGAAAATTGTATACTGAGCAGTTCTCACTGAGCACTTGGGCTTGGGGAATGGACCATGATGTTAGTGAGGTACTTAGGTTAAGAAGCTAGTTGTTGTTTTTTTAAGTTAATTTTGGAAAAAAAAATTAGATGGGGAAGAGACATTGCCCCCAAAGTTGGGAATGACAGTGGAGTCCTTGTCATGACTCCGAGATGCAGGTAAACAAAAGGGTTTTTAAAAAATGATGGAAAATCCCATGAAAAATTCACTCCATCTGCCTTCTGGGTGGTATCTGTATCATACGTCATTTGCTTATTTCTTCTTGGCTCATCAAATGCTGCTTTGCTGTACAACTTTTAGCCAGAAGGGCTGCATTAACTGTTTTCTTATGCTGTTGCTGTTATGTGATGATGAGGGATGAGGGAGGGCCTAATGTGGAATATAGGAGCTGATTAGTGGAATCCATGCAGAGTGCTGGGTGCTCTTACATGGAGAATGGGGTGGGGGGTCTAGCAGGCAGTGATCTTCCAGTGAGAGCCTGCATACTGCCTTTTGACAGCTTATACTGACATGGAGTAAGTGGCCTGCCTCTTAGCGTGTGTTCTGTTTGGAATGCAGGGTGAGGAAGGCCCTCCCAGTTTGGAGTACATCCAAGCCAAGGACTTGTTCCCCCAAAAAGAGCTGGTTAAAGAGGAAGAATCTCTGCAGGTAAGAATTGAAGAACCCAGGAAACACCCACTTTGGGGCTTGGTGGGCTTAACTTTGACAGTACCAAACCTGAAAACGTTCCTAGCCAAAGGAACATCAACGCCCCTGGCAGAGGCATAGCAGGCTCTTTTAGTGCTTGGGTTGGGGGTGGGATGGAGGATAGGAAGAGCGGTCTTACCTGGCTTTTCATGCTGGGGCTCTCCTCACTTGAGTGGCAGCTGCAACTGATGCTGCCTTAGCAGCATGGGTTTGGGCTGCTGCCACTGAGGGACAGCCAGTGGTAGGGGCTCCCAGGTGGCTGCTCATGGTGCCCCATTTGCCTTCCTACCCCAGGGGACAGGGCTGTTTCTCCCCTGGTAAATGCTCTGGGAAGAGGGTGTCATTCCTTCCTTTTCCCCCCAGATGCACTGCTGGACATGGGGTTGCGCCTGCCTGGCCCATATAGCCAGGCTGTGCTTGCTGTGGCAAAACCTTCTGAGAGAACCAGACCTGCACTCCCTTTAAGTCAGTGTCTGGGGCTGGTGCCCCCCTTACCCTGCCCCGCACAGGTCTACTACTGACTCTGGGCCCCTGGTGTGTGAGCAATCTAGGTCACTGCCCATGTGCTGGAGGGCTGCTGATTTTCTATAGCTCTGTGGTTCTTCCTTCATCTCTTCCTTCCGCACACAAGGATGTTCTGATTTGCACTGTGCTGCAGTGAGAGTCATGAGAGTGTCGCTGAGGAATGATATAGTGCAAGGACATCCTGGCAACACCCCTGTAGCGGTGCCAGCATTCAGGGGGGTTAAGCATTGTAACAGCCTCTGTGTTGACTCTCAGCTGCTGAGAGATCCTCCCTGGGCCAATTAGACTGCATCAGAGCCAGACTACCCATGGCATGGCAACAAGCATCCCTGCTGCAGCATCTGATCTAGTCAGCTGGGTTGTGCTCCTGAAGCTCCTCTGCTGTAGACCTGCTGGAAGGAGAGGTTTCCTCTCTGAGAGCCAGCCCATCCTTGAGAGGGTGGTGAGGAAGATATAGGTATAGCTGCTGCCATGGATACAAGCAAGGACAATAGCACAGACTGATGCTGTGACCAAAGCTACTACATTCGCTTGCTGTTTTCTGTACAGTAAACTCCCATGTAGTCCCACCCAGTTGCTGTCCTCTGCCTGTAGCTGGAACCAGAATCTGGTTGTACATTTCACACTCACTAGAGCACTTTGAACATCCTGGATGTTGTTGGCAGTACCTTGCTGAACTACATTGTTTGGCTTTGACCTCAGGAATGAAAAAGGTGTTGAAAATATGGGGTCTTGGGAAATGGATATGAGAGAGATGGGATGAATCCATATAACAAGGCATTTTGCAGAAGAGCAGGGGTTAGGACAACCAGTGCAGTGTTTCCCCCCACCTCTGAGAGCTCTGTCCAGTTCATTCCATCACTGCTTTCTTTCAAGTCTACTGATTTACAAGCTGCTTCTAAAGCTTCTGTCTGTTGCCCTGAGAAGGAGCCAAAGAAGCACAGAAAACTATAGCTAAACATAGCGTTGTCAGTGCAGAACATAATATTTTCCCCTTACATTTCTGCCAGTTGAGACCTTCAATTTTGCCCAGAACTCTTAGTCAGTTTCAGTCCATTGAAGATTCTAAAGTTATCTGTAAATGTTAACAAAAAGGTAAGTTGTTCATGAAATGTTATCTAAAAACAAAGGCCAAGAGCCAGGGAAGTTGGTATGCAGGTAATATGAATGTAGGCCATGGAAGTATCAGAAAGTGGAAAAAAACAGAGTTTTTAATGGATAACTCCACCAATTTCCTCATGCAAGCAAGTTAGAGGCTCAGAGTTGAAGTCTGTATGTGCCAAATATTTTGATTGCTGTTCTGTGTTTTGAAGTCAAAGCTCTGTGAAGAGAGAGCCTGCCTTAAACTGCTAGGCTTTGAGTCTGCAAAGCACAGAGAGCCAGGAGGAAGCATAAAGAGAAAACTAAGTTTAGCTTGTTGCCTCCCATTTTTACCCAAGAAGGATATTCACATCTGGTTGCCAACCTGGACCCCACATACAGCAGAGTCAGTTCCTGAAGTACGGGGAGGGAGTGAAAGATGCCTGGTTTATGGCTGTCCGGTAGTCTTTGCATTCACTTCTCCGTGTTCAGTCAAAAATAACTGCTTATGCAGATTTATGCACAACACTTTTTGCAGGGGTTGTGGCCAGGGCCTTGTCTGTCCCATGTATTTGCCTGGACTGTAACCAGTGGGTCTCAGGATGCTACTAATTGTCCAGTTACGTATAGGGGATGCTGCAGGATCATGTACAGACATGGCACTTTGCCTTATGGAGAAAGGGGAGTGTTAAGGTCATGCAGACCCCTGGCATAGGGTTCTGAGCCACCTGCAAAGTGTCTCCAAACAAGAGACATGTCTCTGCCAGATCTGCATCCTAAGCTCCCTCTGCCTTGCTTTGCTGCTCAGGCTGATGTTGGATTTGTTTTGTGTGAGAATGCTAGTGATTAAACCCCTTTCCTTGCCACCTGACCTTCTTGCTACCAGACATTTGCCGCCAAAATGCACAGCCAGGGATGGCCATCACTTGTGTTGTAAATCACTCCTCGTCATGTTTCCAGAAGTGTATCTGGTCAGACACTTTCCTGAAAGAGTACATTTCAGAGGTCCAAGTGTTGAAGCAACAGACCTTTTCACTACATCAGCCTGCAGGCTTATTTGCCCAGACCCCTCCCAGTTCTGTGATGTCCAGGGTTCCCAGTTTTCCCCAATAAAAAAATTCCAAATTCTCTGATTAAAACCCCCAAATCCATGATTAAAATGAAATACCACTATATATATAGGACTCAGTCGAACATAATGTTTTATTGATATATTTACAATTTTAAAGCATTTTGGAAGCCTAACAGTGCCTCAATCAATATAATAAATTCTAAATCCATTTAAAATTTTGTTATTTGATTTCAGGGGTTTTTATCATAGAAAAATCAGAGCTCCCTTTGCTCCTTTAGCTCACAAAACATAGGTCCAGGAGTGTGCGTACGAACCAGGAGCCAGACCCACCCCCCGGACAAGCTGCCCGCAGCCCTGTCCCACTCCCTGCTGGGGCCCTGCAGCCATGCATTCTAGCCCCCTGCCCAACACACTTCCCCCCTCCCTTCTTATGGGGGCCTCAATCCCTGCCCCACCAGACTTACTGTGGGAGCTGCCCTCCAGGCTGCCTGATCACCCTCCTCACACCCCTCTCAAGCCCCTTGCAGGTTGGAACTTTGCAAAAGAGCAAAATCTGTGGGTTTCTCTGTTAAAATGAGAAATCCGCATTGTCCTCAGGTAAAGGGGGAAATCCACATTTTTCTCTGTTTTTCCTTGGGAAATGGAAAACCTGGATCCCTGGCAATGATGACACTGCCCAGTACCCTTGGAGAAGTGGGTTTCGGTGTGGATATCGTATCTTAAACAGAATAGCTTTCAGAGGGGAACCCAAAGGGTGGAGTGGGGGGAGTCACTGGAGTCTGCATCCCACCTTGCTATTCACAAGGAAGGGAGAAAGGCAGATTGCTCTGTCTGACAAGCATCCTTGCGGAAGTTGCATTCAGAAGGCAGTAAGAGAACTAGCTGTTCTCACGTCTGCTGTGCAAATTGCCCTGCATGTGTTTGCCTGAGAGTTTCTCTGACTGTGCAAATGTGTCTCTCTCCTCTAGGTCCCATTCACTGTGTTGCAGGGTGAGGGGGTGGAGTATCTTGGCCATGCTAATGATGCCGTGATCGCCATCTCCAACTACCGGCTTCATATCAAATTTAAGGACTCTGTGATCAATGTAAGTCTGCATCTGTCTGTCCCTGGTTTGTTTTTGATCTCTTGAAGTACTCTTACAGCTCTGTCATCACTTTTCACTCAGCCAGGAGTCTCTGCAGTTGTTAGCTCTTTTACCTGTGGCACAGAAATTGCATCTCTCAGGAGCTCCACGGCCAGGGCATTTTCCATAGCCATGGCTGAAGTGGCTGTGCTTCTGGAGTGAGCGAATGCCCCCTGTCCTGGAATGTGGGCTAGAGTTCTTGTTTTAGTGGCAGTCAGGTTTTTCCCTTTCCTTTTTTTTTCCATATGCATTCCACCCTTCCACCAGAATCATAGAAAATATGGTTGGAAGGGACCTTAAGAGCAGGAAGAAATTCTTCAAGTGAGGGTTGCCAAAATATGGAATGGGCTTCCAAGGGACCTAAGCATCAGGATAGGGGAGTACTAAGGCCTAAGTGGGGG
>NW_017728934.1:8197249-8239248 GCF_001723895.1 Crocodylus porosus | reverse complement strand
TGCTCTTTCCTGCCAAGGCAGGGGGTCGGACTAGATGATCTACCTAGGTCCCTTCCGACTCTAGCTACTATGAAACTATGAAACTATGAATGCTTGGAGTATGGGAAATAAGCAGAAGGAATTTGCAGTCCTGCTTGCAGACAAAGATTTCAACCTGGTTGGGCTAACAGAAACATAGTGGGACCCTACCTACAATTGGACAGTGGGCATTGAGGGCTACAGTGTATACAGAGAGAATAGATTGGGAAAAAAGAAGGGGAGGGGGCATTGCTCTGCACATCTTATGTAATAAAATGGAGACAGAAGAAGGACAGATCATAATCCTATGGGTCAGGTTACAAGGGGGTAGGGCTAAAAGGGACTTTGTAGTGGGGGTCTACTACAGACCCTCACACTGGGAGGAGGAGTTAGACCTAGAATTCTTGAGACAGCTCTCTAGGGCAGTACACTCAAAGCACCTGGTTGTCATGGGTGACTTTAATTACCTGGATATCTGCTGGGAGGAGCAGTCAGCCAGGTCTGCCCATTCACATAGGTTCCTAATCTGCATACAGGACCTGCACCTAACAGAAGAGAGACGCAATCCCACTAGGGGAAATGCCTTCCTCGACTTGGTGCTGGCCACAGGGGAGGACTTGGTGGGGGATCTGCAGGTACAAGGTAACCTAGGAGATAGTGACCACCTGTTGATAGGATTCACTATCTGGCGGAAGGTAGGAAAGATAACTAGTAGGGCAGAAGTGCTAGACTTCTGGAAGGCCAACTTCAACGAGTTCAGGAGATTAGTTGGAGTGGGACTGAGGGGTAATAACATTGGTGAGTTGGGAGTCCAGGGAGGGTGGGAGTTTCTCAAGGGACTGGTCTTGCAGGCACAGAGGGGTACCATCCCAGTACACATAAATAAAGGGAGGCAAAAGAGCCAAGAAACCCTCTTGGCAGAGCAGGGAAATCCAAGAGAGCCTACAGGGGAAAAGAAAGGCTTACAGGATGTAGAAGCAAGGGGCAGCCACGCGGGAGGAGTATACCTGTTTGGCTCGCAGTTGCAGGGAAGTAATGAGGAAGTCCAAAGCAGAAACAGAACTCAGGCTGGCAGCAAAGATTAAGGATAACAAAAAGTTCTTCTTTAAGTGCATAGGGAGAAAGAAGGTGGCGCAGGGTAACAGGACTGCTACAGGATGGACTAGGGCAACTTGTAACGGATAGGATAGACAAAGCTGAGCTCTTAAATGAATTCTGTGTTCCCAGATATGGATACAAACATGCCTCTCAATGAGATTTTAGTCTGGCTTAAGAGAAATACCAACCCACCAGTGGTTAGTGCTGACCTAGTGAAGGGGTACTTGGAAGGGTTGAACATATTTAAGTTGGCAGGCCCTAACGATCTTCACCCAAGTGTAGTAAAGGAATTGGCCAGTGTCACAGCAAAACCACTGGCGCAACTGAGTGCTCATGGTGCTCGGCAAGTCCCAGAAGACTGGAAAAGGGCCAATGCGGTCCCTATTTTCAAGAAGGGGAGGAAGGAGGACCTGGTTAATTATAGGCCAGTTAGCCTCACCTTTATTCTTGTCAAGACCTTAGGAAAAAAAATTAAGGATCACATTTGTGGGGGGCCAGTGATTAATACAATGTTACAGGGCTACCAGCATGGGTTTGTAGCAGGCAGGTCCTGCCTGACTAACCTGGGCTCTTTTTATGACCAGGCCACAAAGTGCTTAGATGCAGGAACAGAGGTAGATATTATTTACTTGGCTTTTAAAAAAGCATTCGACACAGTGTCACACCCAATTTTTACAAGTAAACTAGCTGTAACGTGGATTTTTTCAGTCAGGTGGGTGGAAAACTGGCTTATGGGACGAACCCAGAGAGTGGTGGTGGATGGGTCGGTTTGTACCTGGAGAGATGTGGGCAGTGGCATCCCCCAAGGCTCTGTCCTTGGACCAATACTGTTCCATATCTTCATCAGTGAATTGTATGCGGGTGTAGAAAGCACTCTGTCCAAATCCGCAGACGACACCAAACTATGGGGTATAGTAAACATACTAGAGGGTAGGGAGTGAATTCAGGCGGATTTAGATAGACTGGGGAAGTGGGCAGATCAGAATAGGATGCAATTTAACAAAGATAAGTGCAAAGTAATGCTCCTGGGGAGAAGGAATCACCAATACACCTACAGATTGGGAAGTACCATTCGAAGTAGCACAGCAGCGGAAAGGGATCTTGGAGTCACAGTTGACTCAAAAATGAATATAAGTTGCCAATGTGACAAGGTAGTAAGTAAGGCTAACCGCACTCTTTCCTGCATTAGTAGGTGCATCACAAGCAGGTCTAGGGAGGTGACGCTTCCCCTCTATGCGGCTTTGGTGAGGCTGCAGCTGGAGCTCTGCATCCAGTTTTGGGCGCCGCACTTCAAGAGGGATGTAAATAACCTGGAAAGGGTTCAGAGGAGGGCTACTCATATGGTTGTGGGCCTGCAGGTAAGATCCTATGAAGACAGATTGAGGGACCTGAATCTCTTTAGCCTCCGCAAGAGAAGGCTGAGAGGTGATCTCGTGGCTGTCTACAAACTCCTTGGTGGGGTCAACAGTGAATAGGGGATACAGTCTTTACCAGGGCGCCCCTTGGGGTTACTAGAAACAACAGCCATATAAACTGAAGGAGAGTAGATTTAGACCGGACATCAGGAAGAAATCCTGTACAATGAAGTTTGCCAAAATATGGAATGGGCTCCAGGGGGTGGTGCTTTCCCCTACCTTGGAGGTGTTCAAAAGGAGATTAGGCAAGCACCTGGCTGGGGTTACTTAGCCCCAGTGCTCTTTGCTGCCTAGAGCCAGGGGGTCAGGCTTGATTATCTAATAGGTCCCTTCTGACCTTGGAAATCTATGAGGTCATCTAGTCCAACCCCCTGCTCAAAGTGAGAACATCAACTAGATCATCCTAGCCAAGGATTTGTCTAGCCAGGTCTTAAAAACTTTCAAGGATGGAGATTCCACAACCTCTTTGGGTAACCTGTGCCAGTGTTTTGCTATCCTACTAGTGAGAGAGTTTTTCTTAGTATCTAACCTAAACTTCCCTTCCTGCAACCTGAGATCATTGCTCTTTGTTCTGTTATCTGCCACCACTGAGAACAGTCTAGCTCTGTCCTCTTTGGAACCACCCTTCAGGTAGTTGAAGGCTGCTGTTAAATCCCTGCTCAGTCTTCTCTTCTATGGACTAAATAAACCCAGTTCTCTCAGCCTCTCAGAAGTAATGTGCCCTAGCCCCCTAACCATTTTCATTTCCCTCTGCCAGACTCTCTCCAGTTTGTCCATATCCTTTCTGTAGTGGGGGCCCAAAACTGGACACAGTACTCCAAATGTGGCCTCACCAGTGCGGAATAGTTGGATTGTAAGACATGTGAGAAGGGCTTTTGCAGCCCAACCTAAAACTCACTTCTCTTGTATTGAGACTAGGGGCAGGGCACCCGGATCTGTGACCACACTGCAGAAGTTCAAGACTTCCTCCCACAGCATTATACACATGAGGGTCTCTCACCCAAATTTGCCTGCTTATCTTGCCCCCTCTCTATCTGTGATCCCCTTTGCTTACTAGGATGAATCCAGGAAGCCTGTATCACTAGTATCAAGTGCCATCAATGTTCTTTAGTACCCAGTGAGTCCTTCCCTGACAGTGAGACCATGACCAGGGGGGATGGAGGGAGGTCTTGGTGTTTCTCCTTAAGGGAAACTCAAGCTTCTCAATTATAAAGCTGCATAAACTCGGGAACGTCCTGTTGCTTACTTCAAACCCTGGCACTGGGAGTTGCTTACAGAGCCTTGACCAGGGCTGGGGTGCTGATCAGTGTGAGAAGTTTTATGATGTCCTATGTCTGCCTGCTTTAGGTGCCTTTGAGGATGATGGAAAGTGTGGAGTGTCGGGACATGTTCCAGCTGCACATTGTCTGCAAGGACTCCAAAGTGATCAGGTAGCTAAACTGTCCCATGATCTACTGCCACAGCATGAAGGCTTCTCCAGGCCCAGATACAGTCATCAGCCTTGGGGAACCCCTCTTCTCACCATCGCAGCTGTCAGGCTCCACCATCTAGAGGTGCCTTCTGTGTACAGGTGTGGCTGAGCCTTCCTTAGGGGAGGCCAGAGCCCCTTGGGCCTTCCAGGAAAGTTGGACTGTACCCCCCTCCCCCAGTTAAATTGCAAGAGAGTGGTGTTACCTGCAAGTATTTCCTGCCTGGGCCCTAGTGAGTTTGTGTCTTTGTGTTCTGCAGGTGCCATTTTTCCACCTTTAAGCAGTGCCAGGAGTGGCTGAAGAGGCTTACTCGAGCCATTGCCCGCCCTGCTAAGCCTGAGGACCTGTTTGCATTTGCCTACCATGCCTGGTGCTTGGGGGTTTGTGCTGATGAGGAGGATCAGCATGCACATCTGTGCCGCCCAGGTGAGTTGCCCAGGTAGAGCCTGCCTAGATGGAGGCAGACCATAGGGGTCCTGTTCACACCCTGTTATCAGGCTGCACCTTGTCTTCTCTTGTGGCTTTACTAATCCTTCCAAGAATCCAGTCACCCAAGTAATCCATGGCACTCCTTGCTATGAATGAGGTCAAGGATTTAATAGTTTTATAGGGTCTGACACTGGCCCAGGTAATGGAAACATCTGGAGTCATATTGGACAAAAGTGTCAGAGAGAGAAACTTGTATGCACTGGGAACAAGTCAACTCTGCTTGAGGAATCTAGAAGAAATATTCCTGGGACATGATTATTTCACAATTGACCACTAGGGGGCTTCCTTGTTTCTTCCTCTGAAGCTGCTGCTATGGTAACTCACAGGCCATGTCCAGATGAGCACAGACGTTTGCTTCCCTGGGGACAAATAGCAGCATTGTACCTTGTGCAACAGCTACTTGTCCCTGGGGAACACCCGTGCCACATGTGCCAAGTTACCCTAGGAGTGGTAAGGGAGGCAGGGGCCAAAACTGTGCTGGCCCCAGCAAGCTTTACTTGGGGTTATGGGGGCCTCCCGGGGCTGCAGCTGTGGCGATCCTGCAGAGCCTAGCCAGCAGCCACAGAACAGCTCCAGGCAGCCCAGCTCCACTTTTCAGCAACATGGAAAACACGTGACTGTGCAGTATGTGGCACTGCAAACATGTTTGCAGTGCCACATGTCCGTGCTCTTCTGAACATGCCCACAAAGAGGGGGTGGGATCAAACCATCAGTGCTTTGGCACGTCTCCATGTATTTGTGCTATGACACTGAGAGGTACTTTCTGTAAATCAGAACAAGAAATAAACACCATGGAACCAGCTGTAACCACTTGGAACTCTCAGTCCTCCCACAAAATACTATGAAGATAACATGATGTGGCTTATCTCTCATCTAGCCCTATGTTAGTGGTCCTAAAGCTTCAGCTGACAGAGTTGTTTCCTTGGTCCTGTTCAGTCCTCAGTAACTGCCCTGTGCTTCTACTATTCCAGGAGACCATGTAAGATACCGGTTTCAGATGGAGTTAGCAAGGATGGGCTTTGACTTGCAGAATGTCTGGAGGGTCTCTGACATCAACAGCAATTATAAGTGAGTAGTATACCAGGTATACCCTACCCAACTCGTCAACTTACCCTGGACAAGCCTCAGACAGAGAAGTGCACAAGCCAGACCCCACCAAATCCATCCCCTCAGATCAAGTAATTTGAGCAACACTGCACTTAACCTGCAGGGCTAGCATCACTGCAACAAATGCTGCCATGTCCAGTTTGTAATGTAATGGGTGTGGTTCTTCAACTAAAGCATTTTGGAACCTTTAAAACGATTTGCCTGAGAAGTTCTTTAATGTACAGCTCCTTTTTCTGATCAGTCCTGGGCTCTGAAGCATTCACATGGTAAGAATTCCCAGGTTCCCATGCCTGACTCAGTATTGCTGTGTTCTTAGTATCATATTCTTTGTTTCATTGTTTATATGTACATCTGTGTCTTGTGTGTCTGTGTCTACCTGATGCCTGTGGTGTAGAATGTAAGCTGTTTGGGCTAGGGATAGTCTTTTATTTTGCTTCCTAGTGAACCAAGTAGTAGGGCTCCTGGGCACAGTAACAGACACATAATAGTTTGGGGTCTTGACAATAAGCCAATAAAAGCTTTTCTTCATGTGTCACAATCAACACTAAGCTCAAAACAACATTTATTTCTGCTGAGCCTAAGTGCCCTATTTTGAAATCCAGCAAATACTTCCCTCAGTTTTTCCTGCAGCTGTCTTGTGTCAGCAGACATCCTCATCTCAAGGTGAAAGACATTGTGCGTGGCCTTTTAGGAAGCCCCTAGAGCACTGTGAATCCCAGAGGAATCCTACAGCTTGTTCAGTTACCAGAGGAAATCAAGGTTGGCAGCTTCCTGAATTGAGGGGAAAATGGCAGTAGCCTGTTTGAAGAATGCTCTGTCTCTTGTTTTGACATTGCCCTTATACTATCCATCCTTTCCCCTGGTGCATCTCCTTGCAAACTCTGGTATCCAGCAACTTACTGAGTTCCTGGTTCACAACTTCCCTGCTGGCCAAAAGACCATGTCACTGCTTTCAGGTAGCTGAAGTGACTTAATCATATCTTGTCATGTGGTGGCTGTATTGTGAATTTGTAAAAGATCTTTGAATAAGAAACAGTGTGTCTGCTTATCTATCAGAATGTTCTCTGGAACTTGCTGTCCACTTCACTTAACTCCCTCTGGGCATGTCCCCACATGCAGGGCCGCTACTTCTTTGCTGCTGTGCATGCCCTTGCACGTGCGCTTTGCTGTGGGGCAAAATGCCCCACTTTTGGGAAACTGCCATTTCCCCACTCCTCCCAGCTCCCTATGTGCTAGAGGAGCCAGGATGGAACTAGAGGAGGATAGATGTTCTGGTTGGCAGCCAAAGTATCTCCCAAGAGAACCAAGCCTCTGTGTCTGTGGCTGCATGTTTTTGTGGCACATGCCATAGTGCTTTTTTGCACAGTGTTTTAGGGGTTTTTTTGCTACCAGGTAATCCCGGCAAGGCAGATTTTAATGTGCTGGACCTACAGTTTGTGGTGCCAGAGACTGCACATGCCTGCACGTCTGGATCCAGCCTCTGTGGTCTCTGTATAAATCAGAACTGTTTTTCTGACTTACAAGAATTCAGTGTTCCCTATATTCAGTGTTCTACTATAGTTACAGGGCTGGCTGCACCTTTGACCTCTCTCAGTCTCTTCAAGTATTGTGCATACTTGGTCTCAAGCTAAGAGCTGTCATCTTCTTGGGATGGAATTCTGTGGTTCTCTGCCACCATGATTATTACAGTAGGCCTGGCTTAGGATCAAGACCTGCAATTACTTTGTTCACAATTATTGGCCAGAATCATTGGCAGCCACTGACCAGAGTGTCTTAAAGCAAGGTATAATTTTATGATAACCAAAGCAAGGAAAAAAGACCTTAAAAAAACCCGATGAAGAATTCTTTGCATTTGAAAGTTTGTCTGATTTTTATACCAACTGTGCAATTGGTCCAGTAAAAGATATCGCCCGAAAACATTCTTGCCTGTCTTAATAGATAGACTATATACATATCCAGCTTGGCTTACCTGAGGTCTTCCTGTCTTTTGCACAAGGGGACTGGAAAGGTGAAACTTCCAGTACACTCCTTGAAACCTGTTAAGGTTTGAGCAACATAAACTGTTCCCTTAACTCAGAAACCAGTTCCCTCTCCCTGCTTCAGGGAATTTATCTTCAAATACTGCTCAGCCTTTGATCTTTACCATCCCCACCCCCTCCACAAGAGTCAGGTTACTCTTTACCTGTTTATAGCCCTTTTATCTGTTAGTTCCCAGCATTGTCAAAACCAATTTGCTGGAAACAGGATATAGGATCCTCAGAGTTAATAACTTTGCCATTAACTTTCAAGTGTGTGTGGGATGTTCTTATCTGGGAACCATCATATCCTTCCGGGCAATAGGCCTCACTGAATTAAAAAAAAATAAGCGTAAAATAAACATTATACTATTGCTAACATGTCATTTTTCTCAGTAACTAGGTCACATAGAATAGTCATAATTATACAGCAGGTCCCTGTCCATCACACCCTAAATAGTATTTGTATAGCATCCCACACACTTGCTGGAAAATGTAATCTGTGTTCTGAAATATCCCACACAACAGTCAGAACTTTGTTTTTTTTAATAAAAATAGCATCTTTCAAAAGCCAGGGCACATTAAAGATTCATTCTCACCCAGTATCCTGTTTCATTTCCAGCTCTGTTCTATTTGCAGTCTTGCTCTCCCTTGCTTCTGATTTCTCTGCACTGCTGTTGCAGGCAGGTCATGTTCTCCTGCCTCTCTTCTGTCCTTCCAGCACAGGGCCCTATTTTAATCCAAGTCTGTCATTTAGCACCCATGACCATTTTCCTTGCAAGTATGTAGACACTCCACAGTGGTTGCAGATACCATTAAAATACACACTGGTGCCTGTGCTGAGATAGACTCTTTGAAATGACTATTGGTTGTAAGGTGAAAATGTGTTATTTAAATGCTCACCTGAAGGTCTAGAACACTCTAGGTTTTGCTCATGCTGACTTACATAGTTGTGCTATTGTACCTGTGTTTCCTAGGATTAAACCCTGCTCATTCAGGAATCTTCCATGCAATACTTTGAGCACATGAAACCCACTGTGGAGTGTAAGTCTGCCATCTCAAATAGAGTTAGCAGAGGTGGTGAGTGTGTTACACACCCAGCTGGGAAGGTATGGCCTCCTGCTTGTAGCTTTGAAGGTCCCTAGGACATTCACCTGTAAGTTGGCTAAAATGGCAGCCATAGTACATGCACTTCTCTATGAGCTGCCTTTTAGTCATGTCTGACTCAAATATGCCAAAATTACAAGCCTTGACTATTTCCCTTAGTGCAGTTACAAGAGTCAGTGGATTGCTTAGGTATGTGCTTTCGATAACTTTGTATCAGATTTTATAACTTTATTAACAATAAGAGAAGAATTAAGTTTATTTTTGCCTGTTCAGATGTTCTTTCCTCTCCTGGAGAAATGCCCCATGCAGTGCAGTGATATTTTTCATTACTGTATCTGCCTTATTCCACCTACTGGCAATCTCTCAGGAGGAGTAGCTCATCCCTCTGCATGGAAACCAGTAGTATTCAGCTTGAAAGTTGATAGTGAGCTGACTTCTGCTGATCCTCCATTTGCACGTGAGAACTCTTTTCACCTAGAATTTCTGTGGGTAGGTATGACTAGTAAGGTTCTGCCCATCATCTTTCCTGCGGGTGAATGCTAGAGTTCAGTTCTGTGGAACATAAGACAAACAATGGCTGTCTCTTCATTTTTCCGCATGCCTGCTTATTCAGACAACCCACTTGCACACCACTCCCAAGCCCTTTTTGGTGCCTTTTTCTTCTTCCTCCTCTAATACCACCAAAAGTCAACAAACCAAGGGTCCAAATAAGAACCCAAAGTGAGATTGTAGCCGGGCAGAGCTGGAATAATGAGCTACTGTTTCTAATGGCTATTGCTGTCCTTATAGAAGAATCCCACAGGCCAAATTCAGCCCATCAACATATTGGATCCAGCTTGTGGGCAGGCACGCATCAATTAATTGCATCCAGCGCACAGTGCTCTGATTGGGGCCAAGCCCTGACCAGCATGCACAACTTTCTGGCAGAGCAGCTTCCAGTATGGCTGCAGCCACCCACATACTGCTTGGCTCCCTCAGCCTCCAGTGGTTCTCTTCCTCCTGCCCCTGCTGCACCACTTTGGGCAGCAGGTAGCATGGGGATGCGTGCCAGGCACCACATGCCCAGCCAGGAGGGGTGGGAAGCTGTAGCCAGGCAGCTTCTGCCCCAGTGTGCATGGCTCCAACTCTCAGCCACCTTCTACTCAGCCCCCCCCACTTCCCACCCCCACTGGGAAGAGGTGGTGCTGTCCCCAGCCTGCCTACAGCAGCAGCCTGCCCTTGCCCTGCACACAAATCCTGGGGCACACGCCCCACATGTCCTCCCAGGGTGCATGCAGTGGCAGGAGCCACCCTGCACCCTGTTTGGATGAGCCACTCGCTGCTTTGTCCTGTGCCCCACCCTGGCTGTGCAGCACCTGCCTCTGCTCCTGCTCCTGCTCCAGCTCCCCTCCCTCCCTCACCGCTGGGGCCTTGATCTGCCTCCTATTTCACCTCTTCCTTCCCCCTTGCCCCTTCCCCCACAACAGACTTACCAGCTGGACACTACTCTCCAAGCTGCCTGGCTGCATATCAGCAATCAGATCATAGTTTCATACTTGGTAGAGTCGGAAGGGACCTGAGCAGATCATCAAGTCCGACCCCCTGCCATGGCAGGAAAAAGTACTGGGGTCAAACCCCAGCAAGGTGTTCATCCAGCCTCCTCTTAAAGACCCCCAGGGTAGGAGCCAGCACCACTTAGCTTGGAAATTGGTTCCAGATCCTAGCCGCCCTGTATCAGCCAATATCGCTCATTAAAATCAGATCAGTATCAGCTGATATGGCCATAGGTATCAGCTCAAAAAAATGTCTATTAGTGCACCCCTACTTTATTTTGAGCTATTCTTCAATTGCCTCTATACTATTCAAGAAAACCTAAAAATAATTTTCCCTGATTTAGAAATAAAATTGAAATGTTACAATAGCTGTTTGGTTTTTAGTATAAGATTTGTTTTTTATCTACAGTTTGTTAAAATTATATCTTCTGAAAGATTTTATGCATGCGGCCCTCAGCAGCTCACCAAAATTCATAAGTGACCCACCAGCTAAAATAATTGCCTACCCCCAAGTTAGAGGTATGTTGCAGGCATTCTGTGTAAAGTTTAAGCTTAACCAGTCCCCATGTTCTAAAATGGCACAAGGCAGCACTGGACAACCTTTGCTCTTGAGACAGATAAAAACTGTGGTATCCTTTTGGTTTTGGCTCCATTTTTTCTAATTGTTCTAGCTCTGTTCAACTGGGATCTTGCTTTGGGTTCTTACTTGAGCCTTTGGTTTCTTAGCTTTCGATGGTGTCTTAGCAGGAAGAAAAGAGGCACCAGGAAGGGCTTGTGGAAGTTGTAGTTGCACTAGGAATAAAGAAAAATAACCCACTTAATAATAAAACCCTTTGTCCCCGTAATAAATGAGTAGGGGCCATTCTCATCCTCTTTCTGGCCCTCACCATCTACTAATTTCCTGGTGTGTGACTTGCCTCCTTACACCTGTAAGGATTGCCCAGGTCTAATGGGATGTTCTCTTGCCCTGTGTTCCTTTGGGGAGGGCAGGACTTCTTACCAAATGCTCTGTGATGATGATTTGTCCTGGGATGTCCAGTCTCACACAGCCCAGTCCACGTCTCTTTTTCTTAAGATAGCTGTTTAAACAAATGATTGTTGGTCTCATGGCAGCTGGGAATAATCACCCAAAGCTCATTGTGGTCATTAGTCATGTTTGAATAGACCTGTTCTCCCTGTAGAGAGATGGAAAAATGCATATTCAGATTGCCCAGCTCTGATCTCTGCCTTGTTACCTTCTCTTTCTAGACTCTGCACCAGTTATCCCCAGAAGCTGCTAGTTCCGGTCTGGATCACAGACAAAGAGCTGGAGAATGTGGCCTCCTTTAGGTCTTGGAAAAGGATCCCTGTTGTTGTATACAGGTAAAAAGAATCTGCAATAGCTGTCCTTTCCCTCCTAGCCTATGATACGTAACATCACGAATCCTGCCCTAGGGTCAGTACACTCTGGGTACTGTGACTGGAGCACAATTAGAAATCAGGTTGTGTGCTTGTACCTCCAGCCAGCTACTTTGGAAATTTCTTTGTGCTCTCTCTGTTGGGAGCCAACACAAACACACATCATCCCCTTCAACAACTATGAACCTTGATGGAGGGCACTCACACAAACACACATCATCCCCTTCAACAACTATGAACCTTGATGGAGGGCACTATGCAACGAGGAAAGAAGATATAATTCCCCATCAGATGTCATAGTTTCCCTACGTACAGTCAGAGCTAAGGCTGCTAGTTCTGTCCCTACTAGAGGTGCCACCTGGAACTAAGGTCTGCAGAGCAGTTGTAGCCAGGCACTGTAATTTTCTTAAACTTTGTAGGCCTGTTTTTTGCTTAAAGGTAACTTAGGAAAAGGATTAGACAAAAGTGGTTCAGCTGCTTTTTAAGAACGTGAAGAGTAAAATGTACTCCCTCCCCCCTAGGGAGAAAAAAATCCTCCCCAGGAGTTTGACACTTTTGAAAGCTCTGGTGGCTTGTATAAATTCTGCAGTTAACAGAGGCACTGGCCCTTGGGCACTAGTGGTACCTTTTAATATTCCAGGGCAAATTGTTTTTGATTGAACTGAGTTCTCTGAGTTTTTGAACTGTGTACTTCATTCATGCACAGTAACTCTCTGACAAGGCTGGAACTTTCTGACTACAATGTCCGCAGGCAATGACACTTGGGCACACAGGGGCATTTATGTAGTAAACTTGTAGTGAATCTGTTGCATGAGCAGAATAGCCCCATCTCATTCACTGTGCAGTGACCCATCCTACCATGGTACAGTGCACAGTAACTATAGAACGTAGCAACCCTTGTCATGAATGACGCAGGGCTCTGTGGGAGTCCTGTCTGATTAAAAGTAACACACATGAAATAGATTGTTCCCTAATCAGGTACACAGCGAGAGGAGCAGCCTGTCCCACTCCATGTGCACCTGGCAAGGTGTGTCCTCGGGGTCTCTAGCCATAAATTTTCTTCAGTCAATTTCTTCTTTAAAAAAAAAAATCTCAGGAATTTCATACAAGGTCCCCAAAAACACCAGAGCCCAAAGTCAGGAGGTTCAAAAGGAGATAGCACTTGCAGTGTTAGCTCTGTTTCCTGGTACTGTTATTTAATAACTATGGAAGTAAGCTGACAAAAGGATGTAGCAAACTGAGCTTAACCTAAATGTCACATCTCACTTACAGCAGGGTCATAATAAACATGGTTGGCACTAAGTCCAGCTCTTTCCATTGTTAAGTTGGATTTAAAGCTAACTGCATCCTACATTGAAGGAAGGTGGGTTTGGCGCAAATGAGCGCAGTTCTGTTACCCTAATGCTTGTCTTTTTTAGAAATGATAGGTGACTGGGAGCTGTGTCTATCTTTTGTGTCCCCACCAGAGATGAGGTGTGATGTCTGATTTTCTGCCTTTCTTGACTGAATGTTTATCAATGTAATATTATGTTGCGATAGTTTTAGTATAAAAATGTTATCACACAACTCCTTTGGTACATCATACTCATAGCTGTAATTCTTGGCAGGCTTCAATGAAGTTATGGGAAAGAAATATTAAATAAGTTATGTCACAGGTGTCAAATATACGGCCCATGGAGCTGCTCCATTTGGTCAGCTGGACTACTGGAAGTAGGGAATATAGGTGTGAGTGGTGGTGGGTGTGATCTGCTGTAGATTCTGGTGCCCCCTGTGGCCCTCAGAAGCAAGTGGGCAAACAAGGGCTGTGTCACACAGCTTTTGGTCATCTGACCTGCTGCCATGGCAAGAGGCTGTCTGCCCATGGCTGCTTACTCTGTCATCACTGTGGTGGCTGCAGCCACCACCACTGTTGTTGCTGCCACCACATGGATCTCTGTCATTGCTACCACTGCAGCCCCGCCAGGTAAATTTGACACCAATAGGTTATATTCTTTCTTGCACGCGTGTCATGCTTGTCTGTCCACATGAGTGCTTCACATGCACCCAGGATCAGAAACTTTTGGCTATGGGATGCTTAGTGTGACCCTAAAAGAGGGTTCTGGCCAAAAGACTGATGTTGAGGCTGTGCACACCAACTTTAGAGTTCAGACCATAGGTTGTAAAGAACATTAGGTCTTGCAGAGACAGATAACTTTTTTCCCTCCAAAGCATCTTCCTAGTCCTCAAAGTTTCTTTATTGTGCCTAGGTGAGAAACTTCTAGCCAGGGGCTTAGGCTGTACAAGTTTTGACATAAATAACCATTGCAGTTGAGCATCCTCTGTCATTCCTGAGTTGAGTTTGATTTGACAGACATTTGATTCAGTTTTATGAGCTTTGTTTATGCTTCTCTGCTCTGGACATAGCTGTACCTCAGAATCATTCAGTAACAGTCTTCCTGTTCTCTTCTGGCACACTAAGAACTAACTTTGGATTTGGTCACACCGACACTCATCTCTAACATCCACAGCCCCAGCAGCCTGGGCCTCATTCTGTCTGCTGTATGTATTTGGTGGTATCCTTCTATGCCTAGTGTGTTCAGTGCTGAGACAAGGAAATGTACTGTGTCTCCATTCTCGCCATGCTGATTTCAGGTTTCACTGCTGGAGTGGTACATGGAGTAGCTAAAACTTGCTGACACCTGTTCAGCATCCACTCAGCTGGTGTCAAAAGCATGTATTTTCTTCTCCAGCATGCCCTTCCCTGGCCCAATATGCCCACATGGATTGTTGCCCTTTGTAGTCTGGTTCTTTCTGGGGATGATGGCCTTGGTCAATAGTTGATGTGTAGTGGTTATAAACAGTGTCTCTGCTTGTCCCACTTGTATCTGAAGTTGGTGAACTTCAGGCTAAACATTAGTTTGGGAAGGTCCAAATATTAGTTTGGAAAGACCAGAGAATCTGGCTTAGTCTTCTTTATTTGTGGGAGCAAAGCCATGTGTCCTGTGCTGGTAACTGCCTTACAGGGCAGGGGAGTCCCCAGAAGGAACAGAGGAAGAATGCTCTGGCCAGAAGCCTCCTTCCTTCTGCTCCCTGCATAGTGGGGAAGTCCTGAGCACTCCTTTTGGAAATTTCTTAGGCCAAACAGGGGAGCCAGGACTTTAACACAAGCTTCTCTTTTCATTAACTGCCCACTCTTCACCCTGTTGTACCCCTCCACTGTTCCCTACATTTAACCTGCTGTGCACTCCTCATTGCTGTCTGGGGCAGGCACTGAGGGAGACAGTTCATGAGACGAGACTTTGGCCCATTGGAGTACAACTGCTCTGAATGCTGTTGAGTTCTCACAACTGGACACCTGTCTCTAAAAAGGGTCAAGGATGACCCAGTGGCTTGTGTGCTAACCTAGGAGACAGGGCTTAGAACACTGGTCTCCCAGACACCATGTATGCTTACCTAATGTCTCTGTGTATCAGTTATATGTGGCAAGAATGACAGTCCCGTCCTACCTCACTGGGGGTAGGAGAGTTGAGAAAGAGCATCACATGTGTAGGCAGTTCAGCCATGGGAACAGATGAGTACCTGTAGTAGCTGGATGAAGAGGGGTTCATTTGCTGGGAGATTGCCTGGTGTCTGCAGAGGGCTAGACCAGACTCACTTGCTTTCTCAGACATCTGCGGAATGGGGCTGTGATCGCTCGTTGCAGTCAGCCAGAAATAAGCTGGTGGGGCTGGCGCAATGCTGATGATGAGTATCTTGTGACCTCCATTGCCAAAGCCTGTGCCTTGAACCCTGGAGCAAAAGCAGCCAATGGAATGGCCCAAAATGGAACCAGTGAAGGCAACGAGGCCTGTGACACAGACTTTGGTAAGATGTCCCCCATCTCCCACCACCTGCTTTCCAGACACAGATGCTGCTTAGTTCTCTGCAGTGATTTCCAGACCTGGGGCTTACATTAGAGCTACAGGCAAATCCAGGCAGCTGGCTTTCCACATGGTGGGGGGGGGAGTTGATGCTCTGTTTAAAACAGGCTCCAAGATTAGTGGTTAGGCCTTTTCAGACTTTGACTGCATTGCACTGAGCAGAGATTTTAACAAGCACTTTTTCAGAGTCTGGCAGCACTAGCTTAGTGAAGTGGGAGCACAGCCATGGCACAGGAGGGAGGGGCACCCAACCATAAAGAGGCTCAGCCTGTTCTTGCTCTACAGATTCCTCACTGACAGCATGTTCAGGTGTGGAGAATGCAGGTGCTCCGCAGAAACTGCTCATCCTGGATGCCAGGTCCTACACTGCAGCTGTGGCCAACAGAGCAAAGGGAGGAGGCTGTGAATGTGAAGGTATTCAACTATATTTGGGCATTGTAGCAAATTTCATGGCATCTACCTGCTTTACTCTCTCCCATTTGTTGGGGTCCTTCAGTACATGGTGTGGGATGGGGCGGCCTCTGAGTAGCGTTTCCAACGCACAAATCTTTTTGAGTTTCCAGAGTACTGCAAGGTTGTTGGTTGTAGCCATGTTGGTCTAAGGACATGCTCAGGCAAGGTTCTTTCGGTGGATGTGATGTCTTTTATTAGACAACTGAATAGTTGGAAAACATGCTGCAAGCATTTGCCAACTAAGCTGCCTACTTATCCTTGAGACTGCTCTGGGACAGACTGCCTGCTTATGAGCAGGGGTCAAGAATGCACTTGGGTAAGAGGCAGCAGCCCCTGTTCTGCAAGTTGTGTCCAGGTTGTGATAGAACACCTGCAATGACACACTGTGTAGCAGATCTTATCTGAGCTTCTCTGCATTATGTTTAGAGTATTATCCCAACTGCGAAGTGGTGTTCATGGGCATGGCCAACATCCACGCCATCCGGAACAGCTTCCAGTATCTTCGTGCTGTCTGTAGTCAGATGCCAGATCCTAGCAAGTAAGTGTTCATTCTCTTAGTTCATCATGACATCATGGCTGCTACTCTCCCTGCTCATTTCTTTCCTTATCCCTCTAGAAATCCTCACTGCCTTGTTCCTGTTCCAGGCCAACAGAGAGTGGGAGGGAAATGTCAGCACATTTGCTGTGCTTGAGCATTACACACTCTGTGATTGCCAGTGACCAGCAAGGGAAACTTCTGAAGGAATGTTGTTGCTCTTTTTCATGGGCATGGGACTGACTTGTTCATACACCTGTAAAACACTATCCCCAGAGAAAGTTAGACAGAGTAATCCCTGATAATGTGTCTCTTCTGTGTGTTTCGGTAAAGAGTAACAAGGAGTAATACTGGGAGTAACAAGGAATAATGGCCATAAGTTGATGGAGAGTAGATTCATGCTAGATATCAGGAGGCACTACTTCACAGTCAGGGCGGCTAGGATCTGCAACAAACTTCCAAGGGAAGTGGTGCTCACTTTTACCCTGTGGGCCTTTAAAAGGAGGCCAGATAGATACCTTGCCAGGGTCGTTTGACCCCAGCATTCTTTCCTGCCCATGACAGGGGGTCAGACTTGATGATCTGCTCAGGTCCTTTCCGACCCTACCAACTATGAAACTATGACCACCAAGTATTTGAGTCCCAGAAAAAATGGATTTGGTGGCTGTCTTCTGTATAGTTCTTCCTGAGCTGGCCAGCTTGCCTCAGTAGGAGATGATGTGGGGAAAAAACAGGAACATTTTCAGGACTCTAGGGAGTCTTGAGATAGATGTGTCCTTGAGCAGATAGCCAATAAACCACTTTCTTTCCTATGCACATACTTTAGCTGGCTTTCAGCCCTGGAGAGCACCAAATGGCTGCAGCACCTTTCTATCATGTTGAAGGCAGCAGTTCTCGTCTCCAATGCAGTGGATCGAGAGGGGCGTCCAGTGTTGGTTCATTGCTCAGATGGCTGGGACAGAACCCCACAGATTGTAGCACTGGCAAAGATTCTTCTGGACCCATATTACAGGACCATGGAGGTATAATGGTGCTCCTATTTCAGCATCTGTTTAGTTGCTTTTGCCTGTGATGAGCTTCAGACAGCAGAAAAAAGTCAGAGTGGAATTGCTATTCACTATATTGCTCTGTAAGAATTTCCACGACTCGTTGCAGTGTGGTTTTCTATCCACCTTAGACCTCTTCTGTAATGCATGTTTCACTGGGTGGAAACCATGGGCTTTAGTAAAGAGGTAAAAATAGGACGGCTCAGCAGGTTTCCCACCATGTTCTCTGCATGTCACCCAAAGGGGTTTGCTCCATTGATTTAGTGGCCACTCTTTTATAATCTGATTACAGGTTCTAAAAAGTATCTGTTCAGTTCTTTTGAATAAACCACATCCTTCTAGAAAAGCATGAGCTTTCAAGTTACTTTGCTCCTGAATTGAGCGCAAGTACAGTATCCTCTCTAGCCCTTCAGAAGCCTGCTGAAGCTGCCTGCATTACTGGAGCTGCCTCATGCTGCTCAGTGCTGCAGCCACCCCACCCTGCAATTAAATTTCTTCATTGTTGACAGGGTTTCCAGGTGCTGGTTGAATCAGACTGGCTGGATTTTGGCCACAAATTTGGTGATCGCTGTGGCCACCAGGAGAAGGTGGAAGATCAGAATGAGCAGTGCCCAGTGTTTCTTCAGTGGCTGGATGCTGTCCATCAGCTGCTCAAACAGTTCCCCTGTCTTTTTGAATTTAACGAAGCTTTCCTGGTAAGAACTGTGCCTATCCAACAAGAGCTGAGGCAGAGGGAAAACTGGGCTGGTTAGAGCTTGTTGTAGCTTAGGAAAAGCAAGGTGGACTTCTCTGAAAATGAAAAGCACTTTATTATTAGATGGATTTTTTTAGTGGCTATGGGGTAAAGGAGGTCTCTACCAGTGAGGCCTCTGGGCAGTGGAGGCAGAATGGGGGCATGCCTGTTTGGCATTATTTGATCTTTTGGATTAGTATAAATCCTCAACCTAGTATCCTCACTGTGGCCACTCGGCTGATGCAGTCTGCCCTGACATACGTGCATTTGATTGTACTGTCAGTTCACCTCTAGCTCTTTACAGTTACGCAATGCTAATGGAATTCTACAATATGCCTTTTTTGCTGCCACAGTGGGGTGTGAGTCAGTTTGATGGTTATGTCCTGAACATTTCAGTGATGATAACAGGTTAAACACTCTAGTGTGAAAGATTTAAAAATATCTTTTCCACCCTTTTTAGTCAATAGTTGACAGACCTGCTTGTTCATCTGATTTTGGAGATGTTTTTTCAAATAAATATGGACCTTCTTGTTGGTCTCTACCTCACTATAGACACATTAGAACAGTTTTATCATGTGAACTGATTATTTTTGTCTGCTTCATATTTTATGTTAATGAGGAATGTCACTCTTTTTATGTTTTCTGGGGTTTTATTGCAGTCAATTCCAGTAATGATTGATTTACAGGGTCCTAAAAAATCGGCTGTAGAACAAATCTTGGTAAATTTGCCAAAATTGATTCCTAGGCATTGATGAGTATTTGTTGCTTCTTTGCAATTTATACTGAGTAAGACAGCCTCTGGCGAAGGGGTGGATTTAATTATATGCAAGACAGTTCTCCTTATGCATGGAGACCCTTTCTAGGATATAATATCTCTAATGTAGCAAACCAATCTTGTCTCCTTGTTTTACTCTTGTAGTTATATGGACTGGATCCAAACATGCAGTCACATGTGGTTTGTGACACTGCAAACCTCATGAGTTGCACATTAATCAGTGTGCGATGCTGCTAATTTCCAGCGCTGGGGCAAAACTTGCTACTGGGATTTCCCAGTAGCAAAAAAAAAAGCCTGGAAAAAAGTGGCGTCAAAGTGGAAGATGCTAAGACAAATGCAGAGATGCATTCTCTGGAGAGCCCCCATGCATGCTGTGCTGTGGAGCCCCCATGCTGAGGCACCCTGCACCACAACCAGCCACTCTCTGGCTGGCTGGGATGCAGGATGCCTCAAAACAGGGGAATAGGCAGCCCTGGGCTACTGCTTCCCTGTCTCTGTGTGCCTCAGTGCAGGGGCTCCACTGTGGAGCTGCAGGCTGCCTGCTCCCCCATCTCAAGGCATACTGCCTCAGAGTGGCTGCTCCACCTGTCTCAGTGCAGGGGCTCTGCAGTGGAGCCCTCATGCTTAGGCACATGAAAACAATCTTGAACCACTCTGCGCCCTAGCCAGGGACTCTGCAGCACAGAGGGACTCCACAGCATGTGTAGATGGGGGTGCAGGCAGTCCTGGGCTGCCTGCTCCCCCATCTCAGCATGCTGCTTCCTGGCTGGCCAAGGCACAGGGTGCCTCAGTGCAGGGAATGGCTAACCCTTATTGAGGCACCCTGTGACCTAGCCAGCCCCCCACTTCAGCATGTGGAGGAGTGGGACAATGTGTCCCACTGCAAAGCACATGGCAGGTGCGTGCACTGCGGCACAAAGTAGTGGCACAAATTTGCACTGCTACTATTTGTGCTGCTGCAAAGGCATGCCCCTGCTTATGTGGACTCAGCCATGTATTTTAAACAGACTCAGTTTTGTTTTTTCACTACCTGGTAATGCTTCCATTTACCAGCACACCCTTAACTAGCTCTGTGATTGCTGTTCCTAGCAAAGCCAAGTCTTTTATGCAATATCCTTAACCAAGTCACCAGTGTCAGAAATTGTAGTTTCTAATTAGCCCATATGTCAATTTTTCAAATTCAGGTGATTTAACTACGGTTTATTTGGCATGCTGGCCTGAATCATTGTCCATGGTGCTTCTGAATACCTTGGTCTAGAAATTTGCAACCCCTCAAGTTCCCAGTAAGTCAAATTGCAGATCTGCAGGGCTTCTGTATCTACGACATAGAGAAGAGTGAAGGATTTCACCTCCTGTGGTTTCTCAGTTATCCCATGTGCTTCTAGGAAAACATAGAAGCATAGTAGCTATAGCTGCTGCCAAATCCTCTTCCTGACAGAGAGATTCAGATGGCTTCATTTATTCCATTTCGGCCAAAGTCTTAATTTATACACCTGACACCAGTTGCATGAGACACAAGTAGTACTAGGAGGAGACCAAATGGTGCTTTCTAACTCACATAAGGCAAGCCAGAATTACAGAAGGATGACTGCCTGGCACATGGCAAGGTAAGTAGCTGATTTCATCTTCTCGCAGGATGGATGAGGAAAGCTGAGAGGCCAGGAGTTGGGTTAGGATAGCATGGTTTAGGGTGACCTGAACCCCAAATAGGGTGGGAGGTCATGTTCCCACTGGGATGTGAGAAGCATTGTGGGCCCTGGCAACTGCTCGTTTCTCTTGGTGACACAGGTGAAACTGGTACAGCACACATACTCCTGCCTGTACGGGACCTTCCTGGGCAACAGCCCTTTCGAGCGAGAGATGCACAACATATATAAACGCACCTGCTCGGTGTGGTCGCTCCTGAGAGCTGGCAACAAGAACTTCCACAACCTCCTCTACATGGCCAGCTCTGAGCAGGTGAGCAGAACTCCCAGCCCAGGTATTTGAGTAGAAGGGCATGTTTGAATAGGGAGGCAGGATCTGGGAGGTTTTGGGTGGGTAAAAGCCTCCTGTCTTCTGCTGTCTCCCTGCATGTCACTTTTCCTGAAGGTGCTGCACCCAGTGTGCCATGTGCGAGCGCTGTATCTCTGGACAGCAGTGTATCTCCCAGCATCATCCCCCTGTCCTCTAGGGGAGGAGGGCATGGACCTCTACTTGCCTTCAGGATCCCAAAGCCAGGAGTTCAGTGGCAGATCTTTGGACAGGTAAGAGAAAACAGCTTCAAGCTCAGATTCCCTGCTGTTCACACAGTCCTGCATTTCCTTCCTGCTCCCACAGACAACCCCTTTGGCTGACACAACACATAGCATTGCGTCTGCCCTGATGAGCACATGCCATCTTTGTGATGCCTTTGGCTGTCCTGATAGTGTCCTGCACTTGCCAGCCCTTTTTGTCTCTCCAGGTTCTTAGGGGGCCACCTAGAAGAGAGTGAACACACCTCCCCACCATATCAAGTTTAGGAATGCTACATGTACTGATCCTGAGGCCACCTTCTAACAGTGCAAATACCAGTGTCCTGAGTAAACAAAAGCTCCTAGGTAGGGTGTTATGTGAAAAAGAGGTCACAAACTAGGATTGTCTGCATCATTGCAGCTCCACAGTTAGTTGGCTTGGCATTTTCAGCCTACCTCTGATGCTGCCTTTGCCTTCAGTTCCATGTGTGAGATCCTTGATGGGCCAGCTATGCACAGGTAAAGAACACCCTTTCAGACAAATCCTTCTGAGTAGAGAGAGTACCATGCATACAATAATACCTTTGCCCAAAGACTCAGCCCCCCCAAAATTGGGGGGCGTGTATTAATCAGGGAAGCTGATTTTCTGCCCTGGATAGAAATGCACCCTGCTTTGATTCATGTTCCACAGTATGGGTGACTGCTGCGTCCTGAGTCAGGGGGGCACTTGCCCCCACACCAGCCAGTCAGCAACTTGCCGGGGGGCGGTCTCCCCACAGCTAATCCTACCAAACGTGTGGGGACCCTCCCCCAGTTGGTGCAATCAGCCGTGGGGGGACTATAGGAATCGCTTCTCCTGGTACCCGCACTGCCCGGCCAGTGCATTCAAGGGGTCACCAGTGCTCTCACCTGCCCCCCCGGCCTATTGCCTAAGTGGGGAATGCTCACTGTCAGGGGGTGCACCAGCGCTCTCAGGGGGTACACATGCACCCCCATGCAACCCCTGTGTGTTGTCACTGTGCCACAGTGCAGCAGGTATGACATTACTATTCAAGTAGCTGAGGGAGGAAGTAGTCTTAATGGCTTATTGTTCTTTACTCCATAGGTGTTAACAATCATCTTTCTTTTCTAATGATCTTGATGTTCCACTACTTAGGCTAACCTTTCCTAGGGCAATGTTGCTGCCTGCTAGCTGCTCCTTGTCTCACTCTTCTGATTTCACAGCCTCTTTAGCTCTTCAGAATCATAGATCCACCCATAGAGACAAGTCTTCAGCAGCAGCTGGGGCTTCAGCTTCAGTTAAGACAGAAAGACAGGGCAAGCCACCCCATAATTAGGTTTTGTCCTTGCTGTTTACAGCTATAACTGTAGAAAAATCTTGTTTCCTTCATTCTGCCTTTCAAAAACAAGGTGAATATAATATTTCAGGATATGTTGTATGAAAAAAATACAGTAACATCTGAGGAACTGGCAGTGGGGATCAGAAGGGAGACTCCTCCTAGCGCTGTACTTAAGCAGTTATCTGGGTACACAGACCCATTCTAAAATCCCATCCCAGCCTCAAGTAGCAATTACAAATTGAAAGATGTTTTTGTTGGCTGTAATGGGCCTCTAAGGTGATGTCCCAACTGTGCCATGGTACTTTATAGATGTGAAATGGCTAGGAAGAACCCTAACTTTTGCTTACTTGTCACATACTGGCTATAACATATATTTCATGTGATGAGTGACAGTTCTGTTGATGCTTCAGTGCATCCTGCCACCAGCTGATAACAGCCATGTGTGCGGTGAACAGTTCCATCCCCCATCTTGGGCTCCAAGGTTTCCTATAGCAAAAGCAGCCAACAAGATTTATTGTAGTAAAAGGGCCTTTTTTGTGATTTAGACCTTTCCCCTGAGGTCAAGGCTTTGCCTTCTTGTTCCAGGTTACCAAAGACAAGATCCATGGATGACCTGCTTTCAGCTTGCGACTCCAACAGTCCGCTGACCCGTACTTCTAGTGATCCAAACCTGAACAACCACTGTCAGGAGGTCAGAGTGAGCCTGGAGCCCAGATATGCCAGCACAGATGGCAGCGAATTGCTTTTAGAGGAAGGCAGTGCAGTGCCTGTGAGGGAAACACAGAAGGTACAGGGAGAGCAGAAAGAAACTTCCCCCTTGCATGCCAGCAACAGTAAATTTGACAGGAGCATGGATCATCCAGCACAGCAGTGTGAGCCACTAAGCAACTGGGTGCCTTCACCACTGAATAACATCTCTCCTGAGGCAGAAGTGGGAAACAGGCCAAATCTGAAGGATGTAGCTGGTGTAGGCCCAGCTCCAAGCTCTCCTCAACAGGAGGACTTTTACAGGACTTGTGCTAGTTCTGGGGAGCAGATTGAAACATGTTCTGATGAGCCTTCAAAAGCCAGCCTGGAATCCCATGGAAGATATGGCCATGTGAGACCTCTTTATCAAGACACTTTACCTCCTGCCGCAGGCATTTTCAGTCAGGACCCCCCAGCACCAAATGTTCCTGGTCAGGCTACCTTGGGCCGTAGGCTAAGCATTCCCTACCAAGATGAAAACACTGGCAAAAGCAAAAATGGCAGGATTGGGCTCTGTGAGGAAACAGGCCGGCTAGGAAAAGTGCCACTAGAGCTGTGGCGAAAGCCAATTTCCCAGAGTCAGACCAGTGAATTCTCCCTTTTGGGTTCCAACTGGGACAGCTTCCAGGGGATGGCAACATCACTACCCAGTGGAGAGCCTGCGCCCAGACGGCTCCTTTCCCATGGATGTTGTTACAAGAGGTTGAGCAGCAAACAGTTGCGGACACCAGGGCTCTACTTCAATGGTCCGTGGTCTCCAAGAGAAGGTGTAAAGCCCTCAGTCTGCCCTGGCCACCCCAGTGCCCACTGCACAGGCCCTGTGGTGAAGTCTAACTGGCCATGGTTACCTTGCCATCTAAAGCAGGTATCTGGCCCCAAGCATGTGCCACCAAAATGCCCATCTCCTGTGCCTCCTGTCTACCTAGATGATGATGGACTTCCTTTTCCCACTGATGTGATCCAGCACAGGCTGCGGCAGATTGAAGCCAGTTACAAACAGGAGGTGGAGCAATTGCGCAGGCAGGTGCGAGAGCTCCAGCTAAGGCTGGATATACGTCACTTCTGCATTCCCCCAGCTGAGCCCCAGATGGACTACGAGGATGACTTTGTAAGTGATAAGTTCTCAGGTGCCATCTCCCACAATGCAGCAGCTTCTGACCTAGCAGTGATCCTTGACTGTTTGGCCTTCACCAGCCTTTCTTTTGTCCTCCTTGGGCATATGTTGGCTGACTCACATACCTTTGGGGGCAAAGATTGATGTCATTCCTGTGCTCATCATAGTATTGTTCTCCCTTCCCCCAGAGCTGCAGTGTCCAAGAATTTACTTCCCAGAAGCAGGTACCCCTTTCATCTGGATATCATATCCCCCTGGCTGTCACTCTCTTACTACCTAAAGATTCCTTCATCAACTCTCCATTTGCTTCTGAAGAGTCTAGGGATCACTCCAGTCTGGTCCTGTATTCTCCTGCCTTTGTTCCCTGCTCTGGAGAGTGACAGGCCCATTTTCCCTTCATGAGCTCTTTGGAGAGGGGCTGGGGAGTGAGAACATGCTTGGGCCTGTGTTGGAAGTGGCTGATGGCCTTTTTGACTTTGGTTTCTCTCTGCAGACCTGTCTGAAAGAATCTGATGGCAGTGACACAGAGGATTTCTGCTCTGATCACAGTGAGGACTGCCTCTCTGAAGCAAGCTGGGAGCCTGTTGATAAGAAGGAGACTGAGGTGTGTGTCCCTGTACAGCAGTGGTACCCTATAGCCATGATGGGTTTGTCCACCATACGGCAGTTCTGACAGTGATAGATGCTGCAGTGTAGCAGGTCTTGCCCTCCAACGTGACACAGGGTGGGATTGCTTTCCTGCTTCCCTTGCTAGCTGTGATGTAACAGGAGGAAGTGCAGAGTGAAGCTGTAGGACATGCAATGGTACATAAGGTGTGGGCCCACTGCAAGGCAATGTTTAACTCAGACTCAAATCTTGAGGTGTTGGTGTGCTTAGTGATATGGCATTATGGACACACTGCTTCTAGTGTGTGGTGCTGATATGGGCTGATATTTTCCAGGTTACACGTTGGGTTCCAGACCACATGGCCTCACACTGCTTTAACTGTGATTGTGAATTCTGGCTAGCCAAACGGAGGCACCACTGCAGGTAAATGCAGCCACTTCTTGTACAGCTCCACCCACCCCTGCATACCCTCCCCCTAAGGCCACTGACTCTCCCTTTGTTTGCCTATCCCTGCTGTCTCTGGGGTCTCTGATCCTCCTTCTGGCAATATCTAGACTACAAAAAGAGCCAAAGATTTGGGGGCAAGGGGGGTTGATTAGCTTGATCTATGCATAGATTGTCTGTGCTTTCTGGAGTTATGACTGTCTCCTTCCCTGCCATCATTGTTTTTTTCATTAACCTTTGACAGGAACTGTGGAAACGTGTTCTGTGCTGGCTGCTGCCACCTGAAGCTGCCCATTCCTGATCAACAGCTCTATGACCCAGTCCTTGTCTGCAACTCATGTTATGATCACATCCAGGTGTCTCGTGCCAGGGAGCTCATGAGCCAACATCTGAAGAAGCCAATTGCTACAGCTTCCAGCTGAACGATGGATAAGGGACCCTATCGAAGCTCTGCCTTTTCACTCACAATTTGAGGGAAGGCCCTGCCTCTGCTGTAGTTTTGAAGGCCTTTGGTGTGGCACTTAAACACCAAGCTCAAATGCACTGTCTTCAGCAGTCCCATATCAGTCCGGAGCAGAGGAATTCAGATTAGAGAAAACAGTGGGGCCCCCCACTTTGGTAACAGTGTGGCCACACGCTATGGTCTGACCACCTAGGCCTAAATAGGGGACCACAACCTCCTACCCTATGGGCTGGACAGCAGTGTTTTCACAGATACTGCCTGTGCAAAGTACCCTAAAAGCAATAGAATGGCATGTTTAGAACCAAACTTTCCCATCCAAAGACAGGCAGTATTGTAGAAGAAGGAAGAGGGCAGACTCTGGGCAACATCGAAGCAGAAAGGCTCAGTCTGTAGAGGTTCTGTTGGTTCTCTTTTCATTGAGTTAGGTTTGCAGCTGGCTTGGTGGATGAGGGGTCTGGACTCACTAGCCACCACTGAGCTGACTTTCTCTTGATTGTAGAAAAGGATTGCCTTCTGTATGAAAGCGAGAAAGGGCTTCTCTCTGAGGCCAAGCAGATCTTCACTGATGTCCATGTCCTGCTGGGAATGGGGAATGCACTAGACTCTGCCCTCCATCATTAGTGTGTGGGGAGGAGGGAGACTGGTTTGTTCACTTCCTGCTCTAACTTTGTTTTCCTAGACTCTGGCAGTGTCACAGCCTAGTGCTAACACAGGAATGACCTTGTGATCCTCTCCAGGCATGGAAACACAACAACTTGTGCTCCTGTGTTGCTCTTCCCCCTTTTGCTGCTGCCATCTCCTCAATTTCCTGTTGTTCTTTATCCTGAAAACTTGACATCTGGAGGGTATAGACCATAATGTGTTGTTTTACCTCCTGGAATGTGCTGTTTGGTGTATGTGAGGGTTTCAGTCCAAATGCTGCTATATTTTTCTGTGCACTTAATGTCACCCGAAGAAGGGAGAATGAAGCATTAATACCAAATGGGGATGGGGGAGAATGCCAGCCAATGGGGACTTTGCAGTCTGTGATTTCACGTTAGTATGTATAACCAAAAGATACAGTAATAGGCATCTGCTTCTACACAACAGAAACAGTCTCTGATTCATGCTGATACCACCTAGAAGTCTCTCTTGAATTTGTCTTCCTTTTATCTGCTGTACAGAAATCAAATTTAGAGTTGCCCATTTTGAAATCTATAGTAATTGCTTCTCTACTGCTTCCATACTCTAGATGCCAGGTATCCCAGCTCATTTAAGGAGAACTAACTGGGATTTGAATTTAGAAAGATATGGATTACAGATGAGTTTCTGCCCTATCCTGGATCCTTATAGGCAATTTCCATGCTACCTTATTCCTAATAAACCTGCAGAGATGTTGATGGGTGTGAGGAGGAAAAGCATGGAACCAAGGACATTTCTTTATAGCAGTGTAGATTGTTTCTCTCAAAACTGAATGAGAAGACCCCACATATCTTACACTTCAGGAGCTGAGACTCCATAAGGGGAGGGGCTGTGAGCCCCTGCCTGATCTAGTAAATAACTAGGCAAACTCTTGATATCACACTCTGATTGCCCAGATATTTATTGCCAGTGGTTTGTAAAGTTCAATTGAAGGAGTGGAATAAAGATTCCTTTCCTGTACTTTTACATGCCAGCCTCTGTCCCTCCCTCTCTCTCTCTCTCTATCTCTCTCTCTCTCTCATATCCCAACAGTATAAACAAAGCTAGTGTCATCTGAAGAGACTGTATCTGCTCTTCCATACTGGGAGCAAACAATGTGGCTTTGAGAAGGGAAACAGACACTGTACTGCTGATTCTCCCCTGCCTTGAAATTTG
The DNA here is from genome assembly GCF_001723895.1 of Crocodylus porosus. Lineage (NCBI taxonomy): Eukaryota > Metazoa > Chordata > Crocodylia > Crocodylidae > Crocodylus > Crocodylus porosus. Next base: position 8,211,395 of record NW_017728934.1, on the reverse strand, counting down.
CAGTAGGTTGCATAGGTGAAAGTGTTTGCTGGCATCAAGGCAGCAGAGAATCAGGCCCCGTAACCCTGGACCCTTTGATTCAGGCTTGGTTAATCCAAACTGCTTTTGGGCCCAAAACTCCAAAATCAGTTCAGTCGGGTTGTAACAAATGATATGTGCTGTAAAACTCTAATACAGTTGAAATAAAGTCTCTATATTAGTGCTGCTGTGTTTGGGCCCATCATTGCTTTGGACTATGGGACTACTATTCCTTCCTCAGACATATCCTCAGCTATTGTTTGCTGCCTCTTCCAATGATTAAGATGTCTTGGACTCATGATTCGTCCCACAGCCAATGGCTAGAAGTGGAGCAGAAACTATTTCCACCAAGCCACGCTGCCTTTTTCTCAGCAAATTGGGAGAGCTCTCCCAGAGAGCTCTCCCTAGGCTGTTCTCTAGATAGCTGGGTGAGGAGTTTCAACTTCTCACCAGCACTCCTGAAGTCGGGGTGCATGTGCCTCCAGCAATTAAGTTTAGATATGTCTGCCCAAATGGTACCTGTGCAGTGTGCCCTGTGCCTTGCCTCTTCTTGCATTCCTCCTGGCTAGTTTGGCTTAAGATAGAGCTTGTCGTCTATTTCATTAAGAACCAGCTTTCTTCAATTTTTCGTCTGATTTTCTCTCCCCTTGTTGGACTCCTAGTGTCTTTTTTCTTTCTTTCATTCATATATTTTCTATCACTTTTCTTGTGAGACTCTGAGGTTACTTTGACTTAGCTGAGTGAGGCGTCAGTTGCTTTGCATGGGTCCTTTTTCTGATTGTTGATAGGGCTTCCTTCGGGTTACCTGGTTCAAGCTATGTCTCTCAGACACAGAGGAAGTTTCCTTAATCAGATTCTTTATTCTGATGAGCACAGCTCCAAGTACCCAGCCCTTGCTACCAGGGTTGTGTAACCCTTTTGAGAAAGAAGCCTTGAACCTCCAAGCTACCCATCATGACATGTCTTCCAGTTTCCAGCTCAGCAGTCTGGGGGCCTGTCTGGTTTCTGGCTGTAGTCCTCCCATTCAGCTTAGATCATTCTGCTTGGATCTGTTTCACCTTTTTCAACATTGCAGGCCCTCCCTGCTCAGTGTTTGGGTCCCTCCTCTTTGGATCAAAAGTATTCTCAAAATCTGAGTCTCAGGATGGAGGAGATTCCTGCTTTCCTCCTCCCCCAGAAAAGGCAGTTTTTCCACTTTCAACACCTCATATGCTTCCAAAACTTGAAGTAAATGATTCAAGCCCTGCAAGTTCCCATCAAGAAGGTTAAATAGCCCATGCACAGGTTCCTGGATATAGATAATCTGCATAGTGCTCCCTATTCATAAATCTAGATTGGGCCCCACAAGAATTGTGTGACAAGCCTACCACCTCTCCCTGAAGAGGTGGAATGTTGACTGGCAATGTCTGATCCCTTCAAGGGGTTTGGAGGTATCTATACTCATCCTACATCTTTGCTGCTGGTTATTGTGGCCAATGAAAAAGCAAAATGGTTCTGCTTCACCCCACTCCTCTACCCTCCAGTTGAAATGACTGCAATTTCTGGGAAACAAGTTGTACTCCTGCCAGCTTGTAGTACCAAGTTGCCAACAGCAACCTTGTTGACCAAGTACAACTTTAGACTCTACAAGCACCTCATATCCTTTACTGATAAAATGTCACCAGACTTCGGAGAAGCATTCATTGCCTAGATTAAGGAAGGAGTCTGTGGTCCCAGCCTCTCTTAAAACAGTTCCTTCTCAGTCTTGTACCTATAAGGGACTGGGGCACAGGCAGTCTTGCCTAATGGTTAGAACATTGAGAGAAAGCAAGGGCTTAGGCCTGGGTCTGCGGACAGGAGTCATATACCAATACCAGAAGGAAATCCAGAAGTAGAGTCCACAACACAGTCCGAAGTCAGGATGCAGAGATCAGATACCAAGTACCAATCCAAGGAGCAATCCACAAAGCAAAGTTTGAGCCTTCCTGACCAGCCAGCCAAACCACGGTCAGGAGCCAGGAAACGGATTCACAGGGAAATCCAAAGCTAAAGTTCAGAAATAGGCCAAAAAACCATGGTCAAGAACCAGGAAGCTTGTCACAGCACAGCTTTTGACTGGCCTTCAAACTCACGGCCCCAGCATGTGTTAAATAGATAGGCAGCACTGCCAGCTGCCAGTCAGGATGCTCACTGCTCCTAAATGGGGGCAAAGCTCATGAGGTGAGATTTACTGAAGGTGCGGCTGTTGCAGTACTTGGCTCAGACTGGCCTGCCTGCTCAGAGTTCCTGGCAGTACCAATCTCCAAGCTATCTAGAAAAGTACCAGCATGCTTGTGTGAAAGAGCATTCTCTGGCAATCCCTTCAACTGATCATTAGGGACCAGCCAAAATCGCAGTGGTAGGAAGGCTCTGCAAAAAAGCACAGGCTCTGCACTTTTGGTTGGCTCCCTGGGAAAAAAATAGTTCAGTAGGTTTTAGACATGGCTATGTCTATACTATTCAGTACAGCATAGTGCCCATGCTGATTTACCCCACTTCACTTTTCAGGGCCCCTTCTTATAATCTCATGCTTTGGACAAGAGGACTCCTCCCTCTTAACCTTAAGGGCTATAAAGAAGTTAAAAAATGACTCTTGGACTTAAAGCTCAGCTCCATCACATGTTCAAATGCTTTATGGTAACCCTAGCTACCATAGGCAGATCCAGGATTTTGAAGAAGGGAGGTGCGAGTGGTGTGGTGCATTGACACAACACATACATTTCTCTAGTTAAAGAAAAACTAAAAGATTTACTAAAATGCTAGGAGCCCTCAGCTATATTATTCAGTTTTAGATCAAAGCAAAACTAAATACAGCTTTGTTAGAATGCAAACTAATTTGCTAAATTATATATTCAATTAACAAAATGAACTAGACAGAAATTCTCAAAACAGACTATTTTATTAGTCCTGTAGTCTTTATGATTAAGTGTACATCTTTTATTTAGATTTGCCACCCATATGATTAGGGACTTGCAAGACAAGCCATACGAGGAGAGGCTGAGAGACTTAAGCCTCTTCAGCCTACAGAAGAGAAGGCTGAGAGGGGACTAGGTAGTGGCATACTGCTACATCTTGGGAGTACATCAAGAACCCAGTGAACAGCTGTTCACTAGGGCACCTCTGGGGAAAACCAGGAGCAATGGATACAAACTCCTGGAGGGCTGCTTCAGGCTTAATACCAGGAAAAACTCCTTCACAGTCAGGGTGTCCAGACTGGAAAAAACTCCCTCCAGTGGTGGTGCAATCACCTGCCCTGGAAATCTTCAGAAGGAGACTGAACAGTCACTTGACCCCAGTTGTCTTTTCCTGCCTAGTGGAGGGGGGCTGGACCGGATGATCTACGATGTCCCTTCCAGCCCCTAATGATCTATGAATCTATAATACAAAATCTAGCCTTCTTGAGTATCCAATGCTTCCCTGTTACTCATTTCTACACCTGAGTTAATGTACACTTGGGATGGATTCGATTTAAATCAAATCAATTTCAATTGGGGCAGGAAAATATTTTGGCTGGAGGGCTGCTTAACAAGTTTTGGTGAGCTGTTGGGGGGGCTGCAAGGGTAACTCCACCCCTTAACAGGTGCCCCACCGCCTGGTTGCTATTTTGGGACCGGAAGTCCCACCTCTGATCTTTGCCACCAGAAGTTCCTCCCCTTGTCCCAGAAATACTCCTTTTGCAGGGAGGGAGGGGGGGTGCTGCCATCTTGAAACCGGAAAAAAAATTAAATCATATAATAAAAAGAACCTGTAACTTATTTTAATTTTTATTTTAAAAAATATTTTTGTCCTGATGTATTTGTATTTTCATGGTGTATCCAGAGGCAATTGCATAATAGCTTAAAATACAGTCCTACTCTTGTATATTGTATGGGGAGGATAAGGGGGTGGGGTGGATGTGGTGGGGGGGTGTGGATGGGTGTGGGTGTAGGGTACATGGTTGGAGTAGGGGTGGTGGGAGAGCATGGGGTTATGGTGGGTGGGATGGGAGTTTGTGTGGGAGGGTACGTTTGGAGGAATGGTAGAGGGTAGAGGGGTGGGAGTGTGTTGGGGGGGATGGAGAGGCTGTGGGTGTGTTTGGGGTATGGTGGGAGGTGTGGAAAGGTGTATCTAGAGGCAGTTGCAACCAGGAACTATGTGGTGCTGCCCAGGGTGGGCTGGCTTTGGCAGGACGTAGTTCCCATCTGCATGACCAGGACCGCATGGAGCCAGCCTGGCTTGGCCCAGACCCTGTGGAGTGGAACAGTCACCGGCAATCCTCCCCCCTTCCCTCCCCTCCACCCGTTCCTATCTGAAACCACTCTTGGATGGATGGAGTGGTGGGGGTGTTGCATTTAAAAACAGGTTTTTAAACCTAGTGCCCCAAGAATTGACATAACACCCGGTTGATCAATAGCAGAAAGGCTTTAATAACAATACCACAAGCAAGCTATAAAACTAAATGACAGAAAAGACTCCTTCCCAAAATAAAATGAGCTACTCCACAAAGTCCTAGTACATATTTAGCTGCAGCAGTGTTTTCTCGCCAATACAGGTCGAGCCTTGCAGCTTCACCAAGCAGGATCCTTTGCTGGTTAAACTGTGTGCAGTGTTGTAGTGATCTCCTTCAGTTTCTCCTGGAGTGCACACCTTGCTGGCAAATTTGCCTAGTTCTTATACTGTTTAATTATATAGCTTCAAAGCATTTTTCCTTGATAGTTGGCCGATTAGAGTCCAAACAAAATCAGGAGGAAAAGGGTGACCATCATATTACGATTGTTAAAATGCCTGGCTCCTGTTTTTGGATTTGTCTAAGTGTGAAGACTTGTGTTTCTCTGCAGCTCCTGCAGTTATAGGTCAGTTACAGGTGATGGGCCTGGAGTGGTCAAACAGGACGCTTAGAGGCATTGGTTACTGGACCTGTCTTTGAGTATGTGTTTATCAATGCGGCAAATTTGCAATAGCTTGTACCAGGGAAGGTTTATTTACAAAACTCTAGACATGCAACGGAGAACCGAGACATCTGTAATTCCTTAGATAGTGCATGCCTGTTTTGAGAAATGTGAGCAAACTGCATTTGTCATGTACCTATACCTATACCTTTTACAGGTTTCTCTTGAGATGCATATTTTTAGTCTTCTGTCTTCTTCAGCTGCGAGGTCAATTGAAGTGCATATGTAGTTTCCTTGCCTTTGCTGGCTCAGCCTTTTTCTTTGGCTTTAGATACACACATGATGAGCATGTCAGGTCTCTGCTAAAAATATTCTTGATTTGACATAATCTAGCACAGAATAAAACCAATTAGGGTTGCTTTATTTTGTATGGTCTGAACTGCCACATTGCATTTTGGGACAAGATGCACTGTTATTTTAATTTGGTCATAAAGATTTTATGTGTAGGCCTGGCCAAGCTGTTACTGTTTTCACCATCAGCAGGGAACAGCCCCAAGGTCATCAAGCCAAAAGCCTCTGCTAGCCAGAAACTTCCATTTGGGGGCTGGGGGTAGGATGGGCCTTGCTGCTGCTGCCTCTGGGTCCTGCTGATGGCTCCCCCTGCTGCTGGCACCTCATCAGCTTTGATAGGCAGACACCAGTGGGTAATACTTTTCTAAATTTTAGAGGGGCTTTATGGGCTGGATAGGATGGCTTGATGGGCCAGATCTGGCCTATGGGCCATATTTTGCCTGCCCTTGATTTAAATCATTATTCAAATCACTGGTCAGGAAGCTTCAATTTAATCATTGTTTTCTACAAAAAGTGCATTCTTGTTGTTTGATTAATACATATTATTGTTGTTTGATTAATACATATTATTCACAACTCAGAGATAGATGTAGGTTTCATTTTTAGAAGATACACACTATATAAAGCAGTGATTTATTTTGATATTTTTTCAAATTAATTTTGCAGCTACATCAGAATACTGAATTATGATTTGGTTATTTTATTTACCAAAGCTAATTGAAGCAGATACTTATGAAGTTATCTTATCTTACTTATGAACTATCTCCAATGCACTAGATTAATCATAGATGTTTTTGCCACTCTGTATTAGGAGGACAACAACTGTCACAAAAAACAACACACATTTAAGTTGTTTTGTTTAATTAAAACAGCAAGCTTATGTGCTGGATATTTTTCAACAACAAGCATATAATTATTTTAACAAAACCAATATATGTATTTTGAATTTGTAACTATTTTAGTTACAATTGGGCATGTTTACACAAGATGCATTAATGTGTGCTACACGGAGTTAATGGGCATTACAAGTGCGCATCTACACGTGCACATTAACTTAGGCTAATCGCACCCAAATTTGATACGTGAAAATGCAAGTATCAAATTTAGGCATGATTAGTTAATGCGCATTAACGCATGTGTGGACATGAACCAGCACTAACTTTAGTGCTGCGTTTGCCCTGCCACTAGGGGGCCAGCCTGACCCCAGTACCAGGAAACATCCAGGGGTTGGGGTACTGGTCACTTGCCTTGGGGCCCTGCCCCTTAGCCCCCACCCCTCCTCCCATGCCCCTCCACTCTAGGCTTGAAAACCCAAAATATTGTATATAGTTTTCCCCTTGTAAGCAGGTTTTTTATTGTTGGTGGGTAGGGAGGGTAGTGGAGGGGCTCTGTTGTTTGAGGGGGGAGGTGGTTCTGTTGGTTGAGTGGGAAGAGGTGAGGGATGGGGGTGGGTATTGTGCGGAAAATGACTTTTTTTGTTTCACTCATGCATATGTCCTGAGAGAGGCGCTGGGGGGCGGGGGGAGTAGAGGGTGTGTGGGCACAGGGACAGGTGAGCTGGAGCAGAAAGTGCCAGAGGAGGTGGTCAGCCAGGGCTTCCCACAGCCAGTTCCCTGGCCCCCCGCTGGCAGGTGTGTGGCTGTCCTGGGGCCTGACATGCTGGAGCCAGCAGGACCAGCACCCTGGCCAGCAGGAGCGTGGACACTGGTCATTGCTGCCAGGAGCCAGGCTAGAGCAGTGGGGTACTGGACATTGGGGCAGGGGCAGGGACGGGTAGGATTAACATACATCCGGGTTTTCCCAGACATGTCCTCTTTTTTGGCCCTCTGTCCTCGTGTCTGGGTGGGTTTTTAAAAGGCAAGCAAATGTCCAGGTTTTTGCTCTGCCTCTGCTTCTCCCAGGCATGAGCAGCTTGGATGCTTGGGGCTAGGAGCAGCGGGCAAAGTCACTGGCTGTCACGGGTCACGTGCTCTGTGCGTGGGCCCCAGCAAGTAAGTGAGTGTGTGTGTGTGTTTGCAGGCAATAGCTGTGTGGCCAGCAGCACTGGGAGGGGCACAGCTATGAGTCAGGAGTGAAGGGCACTGGCAAGGATGGGGGTCAGGGGACTGTAGGTTGGGAGTGAGGGGCACTGGCAGGGCTGTGGGGGGCAGGGGCTTTGGAGTGAAGGGCAGAAGTGGGCATAGGCATATCACTGCCCCCCCATCACATACCCCTCCCCTTCTCCCCCCACCCCCGCTGGTTCCCTGCCCACTCTCCCCCACAGGTATCCTCTTTTATGATCTTGGACATATGGTAACCCTAGACAGGGACTGGAGCAGCTCTGGTGCAGGGAGGCAGGGTGGGCAAAGAGGGAGCTGCTGTGTGCTGCCCCTGTGTTGGGCACGTGGCTCTTGGGCAGGGAAGGGGCTGGCCAGGGATCAGGGTTTTCCAGATGGTTGCCAGTAGGGCTGTTCGAAGCTTTGGACAGAGCTTTGGATCGACGCTTCAGGGTCTGAAGCAGCATGTCTGGGTCTAAGCACTGGTCTCAGGCTTCCCAAAGCAGTTCGGAGCCACCTTGGAGATCCAGCTATAGGGTATAATGGGGAAACAATAACATATCTATAACTTTGTTGTTTTCTGTCCAATTTAGATGACATTTTCAGGGATGATAGACTATGCAGAGAGCATGAATTCTGCCAAGTTTCACGAAGATCGGTGCAGGGGCTGGGGGAAAACTTCACCCCAAATTCTTGAAAGCAAAACTTATATGTCACATCTAGCCATTACAACATAGGGAGGGTCAAAACTGCAGGGCTGGTAGCTCTTGCTGAGGCTACAAAGCCTGCCAAGTTTCCAGATCAGTGCAGGCGTTCGGGGGGGAACTGCCCCTCAAGCTGCGAACAAGCAAAACTCATGCCATGGGTGACACTGCATGCGTTAAGGTGCAGCAAAGTGACTGTCTCTGTCTCTGAGCATGGGAGACACTACTGCAGGCCTGGCTGCTAAGCTACTGTGTTCCCAGCTACCAATCAATCATGATTCACTCAGGGACCAGCTCAACACAGGACCTAGCTAAGGTAGCCAGTTAATTGCCATCAATTAGCACCTACAAAACCAGTCTAAGGAGAGGAAAGAATCAATACAGACAATCAACTGCCCCAAGACAGACACAGTCAGTCCCACAAGCACCCATGGCACGAGTTTTGTCTGTCAGCAGCTAGGGGTGCAGGGCCCCAGACCCCACTTGCACCAATCTCCTTGACAGCTGGCAGGCTTTGTGGCCACAGCAGGGGCCACCACCCCTGCAGCTGTCACCTCGCTGTGCCTTAACACACGCAGTGTCACCCGTGGCACGAGTTTTGCTTGTCCGCAGCTTAAGGTGCAGTTCCTCCCAAACCCCTGCACTGATCTTGAAACTCGGCAGGCTTTGTGGCCTCAGTAAGAGCTACCACCCCTGCAGTTTTGACCTCCCTGTGGTGTACACACAGCCATGACATGAGTTTGGCTTTCAAGAATTTGGGGTACAGTTCCCCCCAAACCCCTGCACCGAACTTGGCAGGTTTCATGCTCTCAGAAGAGGCTACCATTCATGCAAGTTTCATCCAAATCAGACAAAAAACAACAAAGTTATAGATATTTCATTGATTCCCCATTATACCCTACGGCCAGATCTCTGAGGCAGCTCCAAAGCTTCGGAGCCACTTCAGCCGGATTGAGGCGGAAACCCAGTATGGAGCTCCGGATTGGATCGCTGCCATCCAAAGCGGCTGGATCCGAAGCCAGATCGGATCTCTACCAACTGGCACAGGCAGCTGCCTCTAGCTTCAACATGGCTGCCAGGTGCTGGCAGCCATGTGGCTGGAGGCTGCCCCCCCTCCTCCCCCAGTGGCCACAGGGGTACATGGCAGGGCTGCAGGGACTTGGAACTAACTTTAGTGCCAAGTCCCTACACAGGTAGACGCCTGTCAAAAATCACTTAATGCACATTAAATTTAGTCCTGCTTAAATGCATGTGTAGATGCACCCAATGTGGAATGTGTTTTTAACAATAGATTTAATAGATTATTATTTCAGTCAAGTCAACATAAGAAACCTAAAATACTGGGTTGTGCAGCAAACTCCAGCTTTCACCTTCCTCTTCCTGTTTATTCATAGACTGGAAAACAAAGACAAGCTTTCCTGCTTTTTCAGTTCCCAAGTGATTTCTCAATTTAAAATGAATTAGAAAGGAAGAAAATACTCTTTCTATACTGGCAGAAGAAGATACAAGTGTTAAAAGCTGGATTTTCACTTCAATATTCTCTGGTGGATCCAGGTGCTTAAGTGACTTCCACCAGTTCAATGGTGTAACTTTCTTTAAAACCTCATTAGCAAACATCTATTTCTTGAAAGGTTCACCCTTAGACCTGAAGCTTATTATGGCTGGTATTATGGAGGGATGATTGCTGGAGGCCCATGTCTTGTCAACTCCTCTTTTTCAGCAGTTAAGAATTGACCCTGGTACCGAGTATTGAGAATGTTGGCAAGAAAAGGAGCTAGAGATGGTGCTTCATCCATTCTTTTTAATGCCTGTAATTTAACTCTGTCAATGAGTATGTCTCTTTTAAAGATCTCAGGTCCTTCCAAATTTCAACAGCATCAGCAATAAAACAGCGATTTCCCTGCACTTTGTTCAAGGCTATGGAAATAGACTTCAGGATAGTTAGCATAATTCTACATTTCTCCTTAGCCCAGTGTTGAGAACTTTGGCTATGGCAGTTCCATCTATTTGGTCATGATTTTGTCCACAAATTGTCATCAGATTAGGCCTGTTCTCAATATATCACTCAAAACAGTCCACTACTGAGTTCCATCGCACATCTTGTGAGAGAGTTAGTGTGGTTCCTCCTGTTTTCTTCAGAGCAGCTGCTGCAAAGTGATTATTGCAGAAGTATTTTGCAATTTCAAGAACATTATCCTTTATTCTGGTGTACAAATGTCTTTGGCTAAGAGGTGCATCAAATGAGCACTGTAGCCATATGTTATTAGCTTGGAGCTTTCTTCACTTTTTTCTAGATTTCTTCTTATCTTTGATATACTTGCAGCATTGTCTGTGACAAAGGTGCATACTAGGCATTGGAATTTTTTTCATAGTTTGTTATAGCTTTTACTGCTACTTCTTGTAAGCATTCTGCCATGTGTGCATTTCCTGATGTGTCAATTGTTTCTGTAAGGTAGACAGTTCCTTCTTCTGTTGTCACACAAGCACATATTACTGGATCATTGCTCCACCCATCAAGACTCAGGTTAACAATTTTCCCCTGTAGACTTTTTGCGCACTGTTCAATTTCTTTCTCATATACTTTATCCAGCAATTTGCCTACTATATCTGCTCTGCTGGATACAGTCTTGGTCATAATGACTGAACCATGGCAATGATGTGTGTGTTCTCAATAACATGGAAAGGAGAGTTTGTTGCAGAAACAAACCAAGCAATGTTTTCATCAATTAACTCTTGCTGTAATCTGCTGGTTCTTATTACAAAAGTATCTAGGGTTATTTCTGCATGATGACTTTTTCTTTTTGCTACAGGTGATATACTATAGGTACATGTCCATGTGCCAATTTAAGGCACTTTAGCTATTTTTAAGGTGCATTTAGGGCTCAGGCCTACACATGCGCACCCTTAATGCATCTATAAAATGGTGATTTTAGACTATGCCTGCCTAAATTCGATACCTGCAGGTATGCACAAATAGCTGAAGTACCTTAATGTACATGTAGATGCACTAAGGCGCATTAATGCTGTGTATGTCAACTGACTTGGGACTAATTTATTCCCATGTTGGTCCTCACACCATATTAATGTGCCTTAGTGCATGCAAGTGTAGATGTGTGCCTAAATCACCTTAATGCAAAAAATAAGTTTGTTGCTGTCCTTCATGGGTGAAAATGACCGCATCCAGTGGAGAGAGGGGGAGGGGCAGAAGAAGAGAGAAAAAAAATGGGAAAGAAACAGGGAGGGAGAAAATGAGAAAAAAAGGAAAAAAAATAAAAGAGAGAGAGGAAAGAGAAGGGAGGGGAGGTGGAGGCTAGGTCGCACGGACACATGGGTGACTTATAAGCCTGATCTTTGCCTTGAACAATCTGCTGCAGCAGGGGTAGGAAAACAATGAGGACTGGGTACAAGAAGTTTTCGTTTTCTTAGCCACATGTTTCCTCATTGTTTCTGCCATGTGTTGCTGTTCAAAGGCCAGTGCTCCATTTTGGATTGACAACCTCCAGGATGGACAGTCACAAGCAATTTGCTCCCATGACTCCAGACCAATGCCAAAACTCTTTAGAGTGTCCTTGTACTGCTTGTTTGGTGTGCCGCAAAAGCATACTCCATTTGACAGTTCGCCATAGATGATTTCTTCTGGAGGCAAGTGTCAGGCATTCTTGAAATTAAGTTTAGGTGCATGTAAAAGCACATGTAGACATGCCCTATGTGACATACATTTAACTGGAACACTGGTATCATAGGAGATAACACTAAAACTGTAGACAGTGATGATGTTGTTGAAGATGGATTATCAGAATCCTGTATGTTGAGGATGGATCTTCTGAACAAAAGAAGTATAGTACTGCTCGTTTAGTATTGTCACAGGGTCACGCAGGTGCCCTATTCCTATGAAGGAATGAGGGTAGCTGAAACTCCTGAAGACAGCACAGGTGTTAGTTGCCAGGGCAACTAGGCTGGTCACATGAGCAGAAAGGGGCCGGGCCTGGCCTTTATAAACAGCCCAGGCCGGAACCTAGTTAGCAGTTCCCTTCTGGCAGCCTGAGATGCAGGAGCTGTGCAGCAGAGCAGAGACGAGACGAGACGAGACGAGATGAGACGAGATGAGCGGTGTGGCGCGGCGCGGCGCGGCCTGAGCACACAATGGGCTGCACCATGGTAAGGGTGGAGAGAACCCTGACTGAGAGGCCTTTGCAAGAGAGCCAGGTGGGGCTAGATCCTATGTTATAGCCAGGTGGCTTATTGTTGTGTTACAGCCGGCTGGCTTATGGTTCTGTTTAGTTATTGTTAGACCGGAAGACCGGGTGAGGCTATAAGGGGATGGAGGAGGCCTCATTTAGGAGCGCCCCAGTACAGTGGGGGTGCTCCCAGTGCCAGAGTGTGGTGCTACGTTGCGGGGTGTACTACCCCAGCCCTGGGGAGGGGCACAGTGCCGGTGAGGGCACCGTAGTTGGGGTATAAGACCCCAGCCCTGAGAAGGGCAAAGAGGATTTTGGGGCCAGGCACGGCTGAGGCCACCTGAGACCCACTGGCAAGGAGCACCAGTGAGAAGCCTGAGGGGCTCATGTTAGGCTCCAAGGGGAGAGCCACACGAAGAGAAGCCCAGGGTGGGTGCTACTAGAGAGACAAGCCCGGAGAGGGTGAGTCCATGATTACAGAGAGCCCGGAGAGGGCAGAGAGAAGCCCCAGGAGCGGGCGCGTACTTGAGGGAAGCCCCACGAGAGGGCGTGTACAGAGAGAAACCCCAGTGGGGGCAAGTTATTGAGCAAAGCCCCAGGAGTGGGCGTATACTATTGATAGAAACCCCAGGAGGGGTGTGGACTGAGAAGGATCCCAGAGGGGCTCCCCAGTGGTGGGGACCCCGAAGGGTCAAAGGGGCCAGGTAAGGCTCAGGCCACCTGGGCCCAGCTGGGAAGAGTACTGTCAGTAAGCCCGAGACGGCTAACGGATGGAGGGGTGCCGGGTGCATGACAAGCCCAGGGGCGCCAGAGAAGGGGCACCGGGTGTGTGACAAGCCCAGGGGGGCCAGGCAGGGCGCAGAAAAGAAAAGGACCTGATAACGTCTGGAAGAGCTGCGAGGCTTGGGGCATGCTAAAGGGGAGGTAGGAGGCACGCATAGCCCATAAGGCTGGGGTACACCGAGTCACCCCATACGAAACAGGGAATAGTTTCAGCATAACACCGTGTACAAGGGGATCAAAGGCAGCCTCCCATAGAAACTTTTATATATACCAACAAGACATGGTGGGCGAGAAAAGAGGGTGCTGGATCGCCTACTTGACAGGGTAGGGGGCGCTAGAGGGATCACGGCCGCCCCTAGGCCCCACTCCGTGACAAGTATTATTCATTGCGTGCAATACTATTTTAGAAGTGAAACTGTAAAAGGAAGATCTGCCTATTTCAGCCATTGTTTTATATCACAACAGCATTAAAAATGTGATACTTCCATAAAGTAACAACTATATTTTTACTTAAATTTTTTTTTAAGAATTCAAATAGTTCAGAAGTCAACCTAAAAAATATGGACAGGGAAGACAAGCAGTCCTTAAGAAAGAAGTATGAAGTAAGAAAATTTACTAACCTGGAGATCCTGCATGTTCAGACATATTCCATTCATTATCTTCAAAACAGCTGCCTCCTAAAAAGGAGCACTTCTTGTGATCTTTCATTCTGGCAACAGGCCTTGCATTTCTTTGTTGCACTACAGGCAGTCCTCAACTTAGGACTTTTTGAGGTACGACAAACAGCACTTACAACCTTTATAAATTGACACCATGTTTGGAGGTTTTGATGCAGATTTTGAATTTATGATGCTGGATACAGCTGCATCCGGCTGGTAAGTCTGGAAGGGGAGGGAAGGGGCATGGGGATGCAGATCAACAACCCCGCAGCAAAGGGGGGATCTGGGGCTGGGACAAGAGCTGGGGCAGCACGGTGCAGCCCCAGCCTCATGTGCCCCATGCATATCCAGAGGCACATGCCCCTACCCACCATCCCTGTGCCCTCCAGGACCAGCGGTGGGAGCAGTGACAGGACCTACCACACAAGCAGCTCCCAGACCAGTGGCACACAGGTGGGAACCACCCCTGTGCACACCCCTCGGACGAGCTGCACCTTCATCCCATGCCCCCCACCCCAGTTGGGCAGCACT
>NW_017728934.1:8184263-8197149 GCF_001723895.1 Crocodylus porosus | reverse complement strand
AGCCACTGGATGAGTGCCAAACCAGTGGGCGAATGGCAAACCAGCAGCTCCTGGACAAGCAGCACACAGCGGTGGGAGCCACCCCACCTCCCCCCTGGATGACCTGCAGCTCTGTCTTGCACCCACCCTACTCCTACCAAAGATGACAGGGATCTGTGTGAGGTGAGTGGGGCCTTTGTCCTGTGCACCCCCTACCCTAGCTGGGCAGCACTTGCCCCACCCCCAGCCCCAATCCCTCTTTCACTGTGGGAGCCTTGATCTGCACCCCACCCACCAATGCTCCCCTTCCCTTCCTGGTCCCCTTCCAGCTGGATGTAGTTGTATTCAGCATCCTAAAGGAACTAATCACCCATTTATAACATTGTTCGTATGGGAAAATTCGTTCCGAGTTGCAACGTTTTGACTTAAGACATGGTTTTCAGGAGCCAATTGTGTTGTAAGTCTGAGGACTGCCTGTATTTGCATTTTGCACACATGCCTGTCTTACCCACAGGTAGAGGAACTTCATTAAACTATTTTATGGACTGGCAAGCCTGCTACCATGATAGGTTTTCCCTTCTACCATACCATTCCCCCACTAGATCTCAAATCAATGGAGAGGTTATACTCAGAAACATATCCCTTAAGACTTCTGGAATATTCTGCTCAAAATGTTTCTCTTTTGTTTCTGCTGACCCTCCCTTCTTGCATGTGTCTCCAGACTTCTCCTCCTTGCCTAGATCTACTCCACCCCTTGCAATCCTCTGTTCAGAGAGAGATAAGGGCTTGACTCTGTGTACAAAAACTTGCAAAGAGACAATAAGCTGATGGGTAGGTTATCAGGTCTGTTATCTCTTATCTCATATACTGCTGTTAACAAGGATGTTATCTCTGGACACACAAATCCACAGTTTAAGAACTGAAACTAAGCATCACAGAGATGCTTAATGGGATCTTCTAGACTGAGCGCTGAGTCCCATTGGATAGAGTGGTTTTCTTTAATCTTTACAAATCTATAGAGGAGGCTCTGGGATCCCCATAAGATTGGGCCCCTAATATAGTCCGTGGCCTGTTGTGACCTATTCATAAAAAATTTCTAAAAAGGTTATGTGAATATATTGTCTCGAGTAGTATATAATTAGAAGTTATAGTCCCTATTCCATGATGATATCTTTGACCTTTAACATATATTAAATTGAAACGATCTTTATAGAGGTTTATTATTTTTTAAAAATCATTTTAACAAAAAAATCAAAAAATAAGATTTTTTTAATCCAGTGTTTTTATTTTAAAAAAATCATTGTTTTTTATCTACTTTGTTTATACTTAAGTTAAAATTACCACACCAACATTAAGGTTTTTAGCTAGAACTAAGAACAGTGTGCAGAGCTGTGAAATAGAAGAGATATTACCAGAAATGGCTAACAAAAGATTGCAGAAGAAAGGACAGCTTGATTAATGGAGCATCAAAGTCATTAAAAAAGGAGAGAGGGTCATTTAATGTGGAGTGGAGAGAGATTATCAGGAGCCAGGTAGATTATAATGAGCTGTGAAGTCAATTGCCCCCCCCCCACCCCCAGCACTGCCTGGGTAGAAATGCTGCTGCGCCTCCCAGGCAGTTGCTTTTAAAGTTTGGGCAGAGCAGGAATCAAAGAGGGGGCTGCAACTGAATGACTGCACTCTATCTGGATTTGCCCCTGCTAGCTATCACAGTCCTATTCTTTGAAGCAGTGTCCTGGTCTGCCTTTCTCAACGCTCAGGGCACTTATTTCACATCATCATTGTGCTTTTGAACAAAAAATACTTCAACTTTGTTGGAGGCCAGGATCATTGCAGATACAATGTCCTTCCATTCAGCCTCTTGATGGTACTGAGAGTCTTTGCCAAAGTTTTTGTAGTGGTGGCAGTTCACCTTGGAATGAACAATATTGCTACCTACCTTTACTTAGATGGCTGGCTGGTGAAGGTTTTTCCAGAAAAGGTTCTTGCAAACCTCCACAAAACCCTGCATTTTTTTGCACACCCTATACATAAAGTTGAACACCTGGAAGTTCAATTTACTCATGATTCATCAACTAAAATTTGTTACTGTCATCTTGGCCTCTGTCACCCAAATCTTACTTGATACAAAACTGATTCTAGTCCTTGCTGGGTATCATTGTGCAGGTGGTCATCACCTTCATCAACCTGATGATAATGATCAGAATCTCCCTATACATCCTGAGTCGCATTGCCCTCCTATACCTGGCTGATGCCATCTGCCAGACTAGACCTTATATCAGAGGTGGGCAAAATGGCAGATCTGGCAGGCAGCCAGACTTCATTTCTCATCAGTCCCTGCTATGTCATTGTGGCTGGTTTCCATGGAGATACCACTAGTGGTGCCATGAATGCACGGGGCTGGGGTTTCCATGGAGAATGGAATAGAACACACATGATTCAAGTCCAAAATGAAGATTCTTGAACCTCATGCTTACCTGCCACCTAGCCCTGGAGATATTTCAGTATTCATGTTAAAATTCTAGGTACATAAAGCTCAAATCAGTCCTTGAACCCTTGAATAAACCCCCTTAATCTGGTCCCAGCCACAGTCTTTCTCTAGGCTCTGCAGCACGGGTGATAATGCCCTGGGTTCTTCTGCACCACAGAGCTCAGGAGAAAATATCTGGGTGGGAACTAACCCATGCTTGTGGGTGTCCACAATGAACACCCACAAGCATGGGTTAGTTCCCACCCTGTGTCCTCTCTCTCCTTCCTTGGAGAGAGCTGCCTTTCCATGCAAACAATTCCCCCTCCAGGTCCTCTCTCTCACTTCCTCTTCCTGTCCCCTTTTATTTCTGGGTCAGCCAGTCAGCTTCCTCTCATTTACTGATCCACTGAACCAGCCGCAGCCCCTTAGGTGGGCAGCCTGTTATCAGTTGGCTAATTGATCCAGACTGCAAGCCTGCAGTCTGTTACATTGGGCCTGTATATTCCTGAATGAGACAGATTTATTCACCAAGAAATCATTGAATCAACAAAAGGTGATGCTGTCTTGGACCTGGTTTTGCCACGTACAGTAAACTGGCTAATTACATTAAACTGGAAAGAGTAATTTTTTACACAATGCAGATAACTTGTGGAATTCATTGGCACAGGGGAGTGTGGAAGCAGATAGCATAGGCAGATTCAGAAAGGGACTGGATAAATTTATGAATGATGGATTTAGTAAAGGCTATTGAACAGAAAGATTAGAGATGGCACCTCTAAACCATCACGTCCCCAGTGCTGCCTGTGGGTCTCAGAGTGACTCATAGGCAGCATGCTGGGCACACCAGATGGTCCCAAATGCTGCATGCAGTCTTTGGTCCAGCTTGCATCCCAGAACTGTGGAGCAGCCTCTGTATTCAGCATAACCTCGGAGCAGCCATGTAATGTATGCAGCAGTGGCTGTGGCTCCAGAACTGTATAGTGTAGCCCTGCAGTGGGTGGAGCAGGACTGACTGCCTGAGGCACCCGCTGCAGCCACTCCATGACAAGTGCTGAATCTGGAATCTGGGGCTGGTCTGTGAATCCAGTCCAGCTCACAAATTGGCCCTACCCCAATCATGCAGCCTGTGGGGCCAAATGAGTTTGACACCTCTGCTTTATAGTCCACTCCAGACACTGTCCAAGATAGGGTACTGGGCTAGATGGACCATTGGCCTGACCTAGCATGGAACTTCATGTTTGGAATTATTAACTACTATGGTTTAATTCATTATAGTTCCAACTCCCCAAAAGGGCTTCCTACTTAATCAACTCCTGATAATTGGTCACAACTGGGTAATTCATTGTTATTTACCTTCCCCTTAGCATGGTTTATTAACCAGGGCTTACTTCAATGAATGGATTATAAAAACCCTTTTTCTTCTTCTTCTCATGTTCTTGTTATAAACTAGATGTTTTTTCAAAATCAGGCACAAGCAATGGCTCTTTCTGCAGCAAGGTCCTCCTTTGTACAGGTCTCACCAAAGAGCTGGCAAACAAGCACGTGCTCCATATTACTCTGCACTTTTGCATATATTTGTGTAGTTAAAGTAGCCTCATTTGATCATTCATGTTTATTTTTGATCTTCCAGTTTCGTGCACAGGTTGGCCAGTCTAGATCCATCCCTGTTTGAAGGTCATCCTGGGGTTCCAGATCCATTTCAGAGCACCTGATTCCACGTAATCTTTCCTCCCCTAACCTCACTCACACACTATCAGCCGTGTCCAATGGCACAACACTGGTCACAAAACTCTTTTGCATTTTAAGCCTTTTAGTTACTTCTGTGTGACCACAGAGTGGATACCTGGAATCTATGATCTGCTGTGATCTTTCTTTTTAACTCGCTACCTTTCTTCTGATATCAGGTTGGTGCAATGCCAGCCAATAAGTACAGGTTATCCTTTGGTGTTGGCTTTAGATGTCTTGTTATTTCGTGACAGCTGTCATCTAGAACTGGTTCTATTTTCTTGGCTTGAACTGATGGTTCCCATACTGGACATGCAGACTCTGCAGTGGAGTAACACAAGGCATTAGCAGTGGTTCATAATGTAGCTGGATTTGCTCCCCACTTTGAGGTGACCAAGTTTCCAAGTATGTTGTTGCAGGCACCGACTTTCCCTTTAGTCTTCTCTACATATGCTTTGAAGGTAAGAGTTTGGTTCAATGTAACCCCCAAGTCTTATATTGAAGGGTTGGGTTCGGGTAATTTGTCAGTGGGATTCCATCCCAGGTGATGTTTAATTTTCACTTGGATTCTCTATGGCATAGGTGAAAAGCTATAATCTGCATCTTGGCTGGGTTGATGCAAAGCTGCTTCTTACTGTAGTAAACTGAAAGGTTGCTCAGTGCACATGTCAATCTGTTCCCAACAGTGGCAAAATCCTTCTCTTGTGGTATGATGCATAGATCATCAGTATACATGAAACTCCTTGTATTATTTTGTATTAGTTGGTCATTGGTATACAAGTTAAAAAAGATTGATGTTAGCATGCTACCCTGTGGAAAGGCATTAAGTTGTCGTCTCCAGTGGCTCCATTTCTTACACAGTTCTATGTAAAAACATCTATTCTCCAAAAGAGGTCAGATGGGCTGCACTGGGTGGTAGTCATGCATCATATTGTAGACTTTGGCAAATAGGGTTTGGCGGTTGACTGTTGTATGCTGCTGATAGGTCTACAAACACAGCACCTGTTATCATCCTTTTCTCAAATCCATCTTCTATATCAGGGGTGGGCCTGGGCTGGTAGTGCTGTTCTGTTCCCCTCACCTCCAGCTGCAGTGCTCCTCCTGCCCTTGCTGCACCGCTCTGGGTGGTCGGGCAGGAGGGGATGGGGGGAAGTGGCATACTACATGCTGAGGCAGAATCTGCCCAGCTGAAGCTTCCCCTGCTCAGACAGTTGCAGCAGGGGCAGGAGCAAGAGGAGGACCCACCTCTGGAAACAAGGGGAGTAGAACAGCCCCACCAGCCCAGGCCCTGGCCCCAGCCAGTGTGCACGGCTTCCTGTGGGGCTGTTCTCAGTACAGCTGCAGCTGCCCAAGGGCTGCTCTGCTCCCCTCCCCTCCAGTGACCTTTCCTCCTCCCACCCCTGCTCCTGCTGTGCTGCTCCTCGGGGTGGGAGGGAGCTTCAGCTGGGCAGCTCCAGCTGGAGGTGAAGGGAGCAGCACAGCACTAGGAACAGCCCACTGAAAGCCACGTGTGCTGGTCGGGACCTTGGCTGGTAGGCATAAGCAGGACCACAGGGTGGGCTGCCTCAGCAGGAGCAGGTGGGTTTTGGCCCCATGCCAAGTGCTGCAGGCACAGCCATGGGCCGGAGCCTGTCAGTTGGCAGGCCAGATCCAGCCTGTTGGGCTTATTTTGTCCATCCGTGTTCTATATGCTGGCCGATTTTTAGTATTTGGCTAGCAAAGGACTTGCCTGATCTAAATCTGGCTCGTTCTTTTATTTGATATTGTTCAATATGAGGTGAAAGGTTACTGAGAATATAGCATTCATAAAGGTGATAAAGATGCCACAGAAGTAACACTGGCCTACAGTTCTCTGGGCTAGAGGCATCCTTCCCTGGCTTTAACAGAGCTCTTACAAGGCCTTGAAACCATAATTTAGGTATTCTAAGGGCTGATGAGCAATTGTTAAAAAAGGCACAATACCCATAATTTGATAGAAGTTGAGGCAGTGTCGACATGTAGGGGGTGCACAGGGGTGCACACGCACCCTCTGAGAGCGCTGGTGCACCCCCTGGCAGGCAGCGTTCCCCGCTTAGATGACAGGCAGGGGAGTCAGGTGGGAGTGCTGGTGCCCTCCCTGACAGCACTGGCCAGGGAATGGGGGCCCCAGGAGAAGTGCTGCTGGCACTCCCAGGTGTGCCCCTGGCTCTTCTGGGTCAGTGCAGTTGGCTGTGGGAGGACACTCCCCCCTGGTCAGCGCGATCGGTCACCGGGCGACCCCCTCCCAGTCGCTGACTGTCCACTGGGGGGGTAAGTGCTCCCCCTAACTCAGGAGGCACCAGTTGCCCATGAGTTGAGGTAGAAGCCCTAGTGGCAGATAAATAACCTGGGATGGAACATTTTTTTTGTATGGGACAGATACATGACAGATTCATAGCACTATGAGATAGCAGGAAAATTGACTTAATGCTCAAGATGTTTCATTCCGGCCTTAATGTCCTATGAACTGTGACAGCACTATGATTGTTGGATGTATAAGCAAAGGAATATTGAGTAGGAGTGGTATTGAGCTGGTAATGCCTCTGTCCTTAACATCTGCAAAATTATTACTGGATACAGTGTCTAATTCTGCCATGCACACTTCAAAGGAATACTAAAAAAATGAAAATAATGTAGAAAAAGGCTACAGAAATTATTTTAACTCTTAAAATATCTGTGTAATAGTGACAAACTAAACAACTTCAGTCAGTTCAGTTATGAAAGAGATAGTTACATAACTTGATCATGGTCTACTAGTAGCTACATGAGGAAATTTCTGATCTAATGGATTCTCTACCACTTGTAGACTTTGAATTGAAATTAGATGTCTCTCTAAAACTCTGGTTCTCAACTTTTTAGATTCAAGGCATCCCTTGGAAAATGCCAGATCTTAGCTTTCACTCACTTCTTAACTATGTAAAAAACAGAGAGCAATTCTTTTGATGCAAAGAACTCTAAAGGCCACAGGAATTTTTTTTGACACCTATGGATTCCTATGTGAAAACTTTGGGGGTTTTTGTGAATCATGTGTACGGTTTGCATATCTAACCATGCTAATATGATGCAGCACCCTTAAAAGTATCCCACATCACCATGCTCTGAAAGATACCTTTTTGTTCAATTAGAACTTATGTGCTCAGGTGCACATACGGAGCTGTGGAGCTGCTCAGCTAGAGCAAGGCCTACTCTACATGTTTGGTAGCCATGAGGATGGTTATGTTTATTTGTCTACACTTTATATTAGAGGTAGGCAATCATTTGGGCCCATAGGCCACATAGGAAATTGTGCTAAATTGTCACAAACCAGGTCTGCAGCCCCCCATCTCCAGTACAACTCGCCAAAATTCCTTATGTAGGATGGGGATGTGGGTGGGTGGGGAATGGTGTTCAGGAGTGGGATGGGCAGGCAAGGCTGGGATTACAGGGCAGGGTTGCGAGGCAGTGGCAGTACAGGGCCAGGGCCATGACCTGCTCACTGCATTCCCTTGCAATGCACGCCGTCTCTGCAGGTAGGGGCGTGCAGGTTATGGATTGCAGGTCTGTCCTGGCCCTGGCCACATGCTGTCACCACTCCACAATCCCAGCTCCTTGCCTGGCCATGTGGCTCCTGGCCCAGTATCCATGGGCAGGGCTCCTTGGGATAGTGGGGTGGTGACAGCACCAGACCCAGGCAGAACTGCAGTGTGCTTCCCACATGCTCCGGCCCTGCATTGACACCAGCTACATGGGTCTGAGACACAAGTAGTATTAGGAGGAGACCAAATGGTGCTTTCTGACTACTCGCACAAGGAAAGTCAGAGTTACAGAAGGATGACTGCCTGGCACATGGCAAGGCTAACTCCATCTTCTCACAGGATGGATGAGGAGAGCAGAGTAGCCAGGAGCTTGGTGGGATAGCATGGTATAGGGTCAGAGGGGCATGCGGGCAGCAGATTGAGGCTCTGCCCCAGCCTGTGCTGTCATCACTCCAAGATCCCAGTCTCCCCAGGCCTGCCTGCCCATCTTGCTCCTGGATGCTGCTCTCCACTGGCCCGCAGCCCCATCCTAGCTGCCTGGCCATTTGCCCCGTCTGCACAGGTCCCACCCCAATGGTGGGTGGGGACAGGCTGGGGTGCCCAGGCAGCAGGACTGGGTCCGGCAGTGACTGTTGAAAGGAGCTGCTGCCACCAAGCCTCCTGGGAAATAAAGCCCGATTGCACGCCCAGGGGCAGTGGGATCAGCTGCATGTGCCACAGCCTGGGCTGCCCCTTATGCCTGGGCTGGGCAGGACTGAGGGAACCACCACAGGCTAGGCAAAATCCCTCTCTAGGCTGGATCTGGCCCCCGGGCCATATATTTGTCATCCCTGCTGTATGTGGATAGGACCACAACCTGTGGTAAAGTGGTAGACCTGCCCATCTGGCCATCTCAAATGAAACACGATCTAGCCCTTTGCCTGTAGTTACTATTGTCTATAAAAAAGAACCCTATGCAATACCAACACAGGTCCCTAAGCCTGCATGTGACTGAATTAGCTCCTTTTCCTCACCTCTCCAAGACTGCCTAGGATTTCTCTCAGGTTGGCTAGTATCTCAGAACTAACTCTTGTTTAACGGATCTAATTAGGGATAAAATTCCATTCTGGAGCTTTCAAAACAGGACCATCTTCTCCATGTATATATCCCTGCTTCATTCTCTTGGTACCATTAGAAGCTGCTTTGTTAGCTCTCCTTAGGCAGAGGTGGGTGCACAAAAGAAAGCATATTGTGAGGGATGTATAGCTAAACACAAGGCTTCAATCTAATCTTTGTGAGAGGTCGGTTAAAAAAGAATTTGGCCTACTGTATGTGAAGAGCTAGATCCTGTTTCCAGTTGGGCCAGATTGTATGAAATGTCTGTCAAATCCTTGATTTTTGGGAGCAGATTATGCAGTAGATACAAACTGTTTGAATCATGTTAGCTGCAACTTTAAATGAACTAGAAGGGGAAAATGTTCAGCCGTTAGTAGGATTTGAACTCATGGGGTGCCTATAAATAAGCTGGGAGGCTGCTCCAATGCACTGACATCACAGTGTATCGGAGCAGACTCGATTAATCAAGTCATCTGGAGCATGGTAATTACTGTGCTCCAGCCAGCCTCCGCATCTCATGTATCAGTGTCCCCATGCTTCAAAATGGCAGCAGGGGTGCTTTAACTAAACTTAATTTGATGAGCTTTTTATAAATTGCCCCTGCCACCATTTTGAAGTGTTGGGACAATGAAACATGAGACACTTTGGGCACTTTAAATAGAGTGGCTCTCAGAGCCACTCAAATTAAAGCACCCCTCCCCCCTTCCCCACACTCCTTGAACATGTAAAAACACATATGAGTTCCCTGTTCTTCTTGCAGCTGTCAGTTGAGCTGATACACTTTGCTAGCATCTTGCTCACCAACTTTCTAGGCTGAAGGAAACAAGGAATAATTTCACCCCTTTACAGAGACTTCCAGTTCAACAGATCTGAATAACCACAGAAAAGACCCTATTTACTACTGACCACTGAAAAACACATTTCACCAAACACAATAAGCTGTAGGCTTGCACTGTATGCAAGCAGCTCCTTACTATCTCCTTATGATATGCTTCCTGGAGCACACTGTAAATGTGAATGGAAGAGCTTCCCTAAACCTTAGAAAAGTGGTTCTCAACCTTTTTAGACTAAAGTCACCCCTCTAAAAATGCAGCTAGACCTAACCCTATACAAGAAAAAGCTACTTGATCTCAAGTTCAAACCACTAGATATGTAGAAGGTGCTTTCTTTGCCATTTAAAGCATTTTATTCCAGTGACTTAACAGAAGTGCACAGCTTTACAGCATTTAAAAAATGGGTACAGCACTTTAAATTATCCCTAGTTAAATGAAGTATTGAATTTGAAGTGCTGTACTTTACAGCACTTTAGCAACCTAGAGAGTTTTAAATAACTACTTCATACTGGTCAAATTTCTGACCAGTAGGGAAGCCCCAGGAGGCTGTAGAGCACCTCCTGCCTCCTAGCCTGGAAGCTCAGAGACTCCCCCTCTCACTCCCCCTAACTAAACACTGCACTGCACTGGAGGGCAGTCCCCAGCCTGCAGCTGCAGCCCACCCCACCTACAGGTCTGAGGGCCTGCGCCCCCCCCCAACCCTCTCGGGGTGCATACAGCAGTGGGAGCTGATCCCCCTCCCTGCACCTCCTGGACAAGCTGTGCCCTTCTCCAACCCCTTCCCCACTCCTCCCTCATCATGGGGGGTGCTTATCTGCCCTCCCCATGCCCCTTCCCTTCCCTCCCCCCTCCCCTTCCACCACAACTGACTTACCAGCTGCATGCAGCTCTTCACACTGCTGGGCTGTGCTGCTTGCTGCCCACGTGCTGCAGTGTGGCTGTGCATGAACACAGGCATGTATCAGCCAAATCATTGGTCACTTCAGGCTGATTTCAGATATAGTCAATTTTCTTTATAGCCGTACTGATCCAATATTGGATCAATGTATCGGTGTACCTCTAGTGTTGTGGCAGACTTTCCAACAGAAAAGACACAAGAGCTGCTTGTACACAACATGAGATTTGCCCTATAAGGTGGTGCAATTGCATTTCTGTTTGCATGGGTGGAATTCCCCCCCCCCCCCCCCGCTTTAAAAGTCCTTTCAGTGCATTAAAGTAACACTGTTGTGGAATTAGTTTAATTTGTGTCACCATGAATTACTTTGTTGTATCTATGGACTCCTTGCATGCAAAACAAAGGCACTCAAAGACTTGTAATTACCTCTTTTCCCACCAGATGACACTGCTCTATTTCTGTAGTTCATTCCTTTGTCCACTAGGTGCTATTTTGGATTGGTGCTGGGTTTTTGGCCCCTGCTCATCCCCCCCCCACTGCCCACTCCCACAGCTGAATGCAGGCAGGGCACAGTGTGGAAGGCATCTCACTTCCTCTGTCCTGTACCAGAGCAGTAATTAGGACTTACACAGAAAGAAAAAAATGGAGGAGCAACTCAATACATTGCCAACGCACACTGTGGTGTACTACCCCCTGGTAGTAGTTGTACCCATACTGCTGCCACCATCACCACCACCACCAGTGGTCTTGTATGTGCTTCCCCCCCACCCCCTGCGCCCAGCACAGTGTTCTAAATAGCAGAGCACAGCGGTAGCTGTGCCACAATGGTACATGCACGACTGATGGAGTGTGGCACTCCTACTTAATACTTTATACTCAATACTTTACACTCCTACTTAATACTTAATACTCAAAGGTACCTTTCCTATTTCGTATAATTGCCATTGCTATTCCAGAAACACGACAAATAGTGCAGGCAGACACTGCATGCCAGATGTGTGCCCCAGGACATGCAGCATCCTGGGTGATATATAGGTAATGTCAGAAATATCCCACCGACTTTGTAGCCTCTATAGGGGGGAGGGAGTTGAAGAGTGGTATTTGAACTGTGGGCCAAAACACATCCTCTTCTTCTTTCTTCCCCTGTAGAAGACTTTAGATATCAGAAATTAAAAGGAATGAATGAATGAAAGGAGAGCATAACAACAGTACAAGAAATAGAAGAACAGTAAATAATAAGGAAGAAGAATAGAAATAGATATACATAAGCAGCCATAGTAGTATCAATAGTTATTAGTGTTTAACTAGCGGTGTGTATATAGTGTATAAGTGAATATATAGCATGTAAAAAATAAGTAGTTTGTAAATAGTATATAAGTTTAAATAGTGTATATAGTGTATACGTAAATAGATAAGTAAATACATAGTGTATAAATGATAAATAGTGTATAAATAGTAAAGAAATAGATACAGGGGTGCAGAGAAGAAAAATCCCGACTATTTTTCTACTAACTTAACAATTTTATTTTTTTTTAAATAATGACTTATTTTTCATGAGAATAAATCATGTGAATGCACCATCATTGTAATGTTGAAGTAAAGCTTTCAAATTCATATAGTTCCTTCCTAATCTCTTTAACAGATTCTTTGCTTCCATTTTTCTGAGCAGGGACAGGGAGATCCCCCACACTGGGATCCCAAATGGACCCAGGGGAGGCACAGCCAGGCCCAGGGTCAGTGAGGACCTAGTCAGGGAACTTCTGGAGGGACTAGATGTGTTCATATCAGCAGGTCCTGATGATCTCCACCCCAAAGTGCTTAGGGAACTGGCAGAGGTCATTGCAGGACCTCTGGTACAGCTTTATAAGCACTCATGGTGCTCTGGTGAGGTGCCAGAGGACTGGAAAAGAGCCAATGTGGTTCCCATTTTCAAAAAAGGGAGGAAGGAGGACCCAGGAAACTATAGGCCCATTAGTCTCACCTTGGTCCTGGGGAAGCAGTGGGGTTCAGAGGGCTCAGTCCTCAGGCCTGCACTGTTCAATATCTTCATTGGTGATTTGGATGAGGGGGTGAAAAGCACCTTGTTCAGATTTGCAGATGACACTAAGATATGGGGAGAAGTGAGCATGCTAGAAGGCAGGGACAGGCTACAACTAGATTGGGACAGGTTACAGGGGTGGGTGAATGAGAATAGGATGGGTTTCAATACTGACAAGTGCAAACCTTGCACTTGGGGAGGAAGAACCAGCAGCATACCTACAGGCTGGGGAACTCCCTTCTCATCAGCACAGAGGCAGAGAAGGATCTTGGAGTCACTATTGATTCCAAGATGAACATGGGCCACCAATGTGGGGAC